>NC_090174.1:27450523-28050523 GCF_024679245.1 Pseudorasbora parva | reverse complement strand
CTGAGTAGCTTAATACCTATAAATATTATTTAGTACAAATAATATGTTCTAAGCTTCCTAGTCCAAATTGCACGACTTCAGGAACCTTTACTGTGTGTTTGTAACCAGTAACTATTTGCATTATTTTAACTGATTATTTTTAACAGCATGATTAAGCATTAAAAAACATTGCACCTCTCCTGCTAATTATTACATTTGTCTTAATTATTCTGGCTTCACATTGGGGGAAAATGTTACTTCATAATGTTTTATAGTATTTCATTAAAATAGTTTTTTACACATTAGCTATGGTATTTTTTTTTTTTACAATAAAGTTTTTTACTGTACAGTTACATCACTGTAAAAGTAACAGGAAGTATTCGTAACATTTTTTTGTTACAATTTCTTTTTTTTAGTTTGTACTTTCAAAAACAACTCATTTATTTTGCATTAATCTACACTCTTAGAAGAAAAGGTTCTATCGGCGCTACGTATTTGGAACCCTTAAAAGGTTATATCTAGAAGTATAGTTGAGTATACTCCAAAGACCCTTTTATGCTACAAGGATTCTATAATGACAAGAAAGAACCCTATTGGCACTTAAAAAGGGTTCTATATAGAACACTGCAACAA
This sequence comes from Pseudorasbora parva, assembly GCF_024679245.1. Lineage (NCBI taxonomy): Eukaryota > Metazoa > Chordata > Actinopteri > Cypriniformes > Gobionidae > Pseudorasbora > Pseudorasbora parva. The sequence continues at coordinate 28,049,911 of NC_090174.1, read as the reverse complement.
AAAAATGCATTTCTTATCAAAGAAAAAAATGCATTTCTTATCTTAGCAAAAACTTTCTTAATTTTGAGTTATTTTTTCCCAAAATAATATGATTACTTTAGCTTGTCTAGTTAATACTTCTTGTTTTAAGAATGTTGAGATGTTTGGAAGATAACAAGACAAAAATACTAAGTAAGAAAAGCATTTTTTGCAGTGAACCTGTTAGGGGTTCCAACTACGTAGCTCCGATAGAACCTTTTAAGGTTCTAGAACCTTTTCTTCTAAGAGTGTACTGACCCCAAACTCAACCCCCCTACTCTATAGTATCGTCAAACCAACCCTTTAGACGTACAGTACCACACATGAGCACACAAGCAAACATCCGTGTGAACGCCAGCATGGTGCGCACACCTCCACACTCACCCAGTCTGCGTCCCATGTAGCCCGGGCCACGGTAATAAGGTGATTAAGTGTGTTGCAGCCGTGTTGATAGGGGCTGCTGTCATTGGACCCGTCTGGCTTGTTGAAATTGGCAAGCTGTAGTGAGCTTCTGTCCTCTGTGTACAGTGATAATACTTGTGCCATCGTTCCAAACCACTGGCCAAACACAGCAGGAAGGTGTGGAGATTTCATGCCATGCTACACCTCTTATATGCTGTTTACATTTCCCCGCTCCCCCTAGCCAGAACCGCAACTAATTCTGTCATTGGAGGTTTTTAACCCTTATCCTCATTGTACAACTATCACAAGAAGACTGGTATATCAAACACTCTATATAAGCAATGCTTTCAATAAGTGTTTTTGTTTTATAATAACAGCTAAATATATTTTTATAAAATCACATATTTCCAGTTTTCTAATCATGCTGCTATACTGTCGCTCTCACTCTTCTACCAGTAAAATATCCTTTTAAAAGTAGTTTCTGGTTATAGTAGTTGCATTACAAATGTTTAATGTAGCATAATATATTGCTGGTGTAACTAACGTTTAAAAATTTGAGGTCAGTAAGATCATTTTTATTTGAAAGCAAGAATTTGTTAAAAAGCGACAGATGCTGAAGCAAAGATTTCTATTCAAGTAAATGCTGTTCTTTTGAACTTTCTGTTCATCAAAGAATTCTAATAATGTTGTATCCTAGTTTCCTCAAAAATATTAAGCAGCACAACTGTTTTCAACATTGATGATAATAAGAATGCTTCTTGAGCACCAAATAAGCATATTAGAATGATTTCAGAAGGATCACAGGACTGAAGACTGGAGTAATGATGCTGAAAATTCAGCTTTGACATTACAGGATTTTTTTTTTTTTTTAAATATAATCAAATAAAAAAAGGTATTATAAATTGCATTAAGATTTCACAGGTTTACTGTATTTTTTAAATCAAATAAATGCAGCCATGGTGAAATTGTTTTGTCTAAACCTTTGAACTGTATACTATAGAACACACAGTGGCTTAAAACATCTGAGACACCACTGGAGAAAAGGCCTTCATATTATGTAATGATTTTATAATAATACATTACACATATATAATTGAGCTTGATTGCAAAGTCAATATGAATTTCAGAATTTCTCAGTATTTGATGTGTCCCCTTTTTGCTCCAAAAATAATCTTGTTCTTCAATGAAATCTGACAAATTAGCTTATTTGATTAGTGACCTGGAAATAGTGCAGAAAAGAGGGGGCTGCGTTTCCATTTTGTCACAAGAGAGATTGTTGCAACATTAACATATTAACTGTATGATTAGAAATTTAACACTAAGTTATATTCAGATGTAGTTATCAGCTTCCCTCAGAGTCAGATGCAAACCATGCATTTCTGATGCCAGGAACAAGAATCTTTCCTGGCAGCAACTCTCCAGTGTGGGCACTGTCTCTGTCAAACTATGCTGCACAAGTCTGAAGATTTCTGTTTGAAGATATCAAATTGGACAGCATGAAATTGAGGGCATCCTCAAAGTCATGGCCCGTTCAACTTTGATATACCATCATCACATTGCAACAGTTTTACAAGCCCTTATTAATCAGCCAAGGCTCACTGACATAAGAAAGTGTCTTCATACCATGATATAAAATGGCTTTCATATGGAGATCAGCCTTTGTATATGGAATCTGATTTATATTGCAAAGTATCCCTGTTGTATCAGATGTTGTATCCTGTTGTATCCGATCTACTCAAGTGTGAAGTAAATTAAATCTATATTTCTCTAGGGAGTCATTGCTGAGTGTTATATACACACGTCAGTGATGGGGCCATATTTCAGCATATTTGTGCAGTTGGGTCCCTGATGGCGACATATTGCTCCAGGGTCACTGCCTCCATCTCCTTAGTGTGTCCCAGGGTTTGAATTGCAAAGGTTAATGACATTGCTCATATGAAGATACAGCTTTGCTTTTTAAGCACAGCTCTGTAGAAGGGGAGTGACTTAAATTCTGCCTGATTTAACTATTTGGAAGATGAGTGAAGGAAATTTGATGTGATTCTTTTGATGTTTTATAGTAAACTACCGCTGCTTCCGAAATCGTGTACTGTGAGTAGTATTGAATATGAATTTACTTTGCAACGTTCGATATAATGTGGGTAGTATGAATAAAATTAGGTAGTATGAATAAAATATGTAGTATGAATAAAATACGGACGTACTACATCCACCATGTTGTTACTGTCACGTGACCTACCTGCGTGAGTTGCGTTGCGTTGCGTTGCTTCACTTCCATTCATAAATTCCCTCCTGTGGCCTCATGGGATAGTAAAGTGTCAATCAAGCTTTTCGAAAAACTATGTATTCGGACATGCTACTTTATTGGCGTATTGTTTTTTCGCATACTATATAGTAGGGAAGTATTTCATTTCGGGCATAGTAAAACTATTAGTTTAGTTTTGTTTTATTGTTTTTGGTTTCATTAGCTATTGGTTTTGCTTTTTTTTAAATAATTTAATTTAAAAATAAATTCTGTCGTCATTTATTTTCATGTCGTTTCAAACCCATAACACTTTCGTTCGTCTTCAGAACACAAATTAATATATTTGAAATATATTTGAACAAAATCTGAGTTTTTTTCCCCCCTCCATTTACAGCTATGCAACTACCACTTTGACGCTTCAAAAAATTCATATAAAGATCAAAACCAACCCATATGAAATTATTTCATGATTTTTTTATTCATGCATCAACATGCATCAATGAACAAATCAGTTATGATAAACGGAAGCTCAAGCATGTTCGATTGACATGCAAGAACCAATGAGGTTCATTCTTGTTTGTTACACACATGGACTGTAAAAAATATGGACGTAGTGTCCGTGATGTCACCCATAGGATTCTGAAGTGCAGTTTTGAAGCATAAAGTAGTGACAAGCTGGCCAATGCCATCTTGGCAATGCGTCATTGTGTGTTTCGCCTGGATAACAGAAAAGGGGAGACACCCCTCGCTGCTGCCTGTAGCACGATGATGTAGCTGGATCAGATCCAATACGTACTGGATGGTGGATCGTTATGGCGACGTCATTCATACCGATCTCTGGGTCAACTTATAATGCGCAAGCGGTAGTCTTAAGTGACATGTATGATCAGTATTGTATATAGATGATGTTCTAAACTGTGTAGTTGTAGCACTGATATATATACATAAATTTAATAGTGCAGGGCAACGATTAAAGGTCCCGTTCTTCGCGATTCCATCTTTCAAACTTTAGTTAGTGTGTAATGTTGCTGTTAGAGCATAAATAATACCTGTAAAATTATAAAGCTCAAAGTTCAATGCCAAGCGAGATATTTTATTTAACAGAAGTTCCCTTTCAAAGCCTACAGCGAACGGCCAGTTTGGACTACAGCAGGAAGTGCAGGGATGTAATGACGTCACTAGAAGTGTTTGTTGACTAACCCTCCGCCCACAAGAACACGCAAAATAGGGGGCGTGGTCTTGTTGCTCTCCCACGTGGAGAAGAGCGTGCATTCAGCTCTTGCATCTCCCCGTTATGGTAAGAGGCAGGACCTTTCCGGGCAAAGTGCGCTAAGCTGCTGTCCAATCACAACACGGGAAGCGCTGGTCCAATCAGAACTCATTGCGTGTTTCTGAAGGAGGGACTTCATAGAACAAGGAAATCATCAGGCCGTTTTTAGGACAGAGGAAACAGTGCTGTATAGATAAGTAAATTGTGTGAAAAATACTGTGTTTTTTTACACGCGAAACATGAACTCATGTTATATTGCACACTGTACATAATAATCAACATAATCAAAGCTTCGAAAACACGCGAAGAACGGGACCTTTAAGCATCAAGCAAATATAGTTGAGCTTCTGTTTATATTCACTGATCAATATTTTTTATATAAATTTTTTTATAATAAACTAAAAATTAAATCAATTTAACATATAAAGCGGGCAAGTCTCTAAACCACTTAATCAATATGGATTAGTTTTACGATCTGTTTATACATTTTTTGATGTGGCAAAGTGGTATCTCAGAACAAAAAGATTACAACATGAGGGTGAATAAATGATGACAGAGTTTTAATTTTTGGGTGAACTAACCAGTTAATAAGCAAGAGTTGTTTTTATTTATTTCTGTTAAAAATGTATTAAGAATTCACAGTAGTGGGCCAAAAGTTATTCAAAATAGCCATTTCTACTACTGATAGTGTTTTATTTACTGTTGTTACTAGGGTACCAATACTACTGCCATCCGCTCGAACAACTAGATGGAAATGCACCAATTTCTTTTTAGTGAAAAACATGCTTTGTTTTGCAAATTTTGAAAAGATTTGCTTCACGTTTGGATGGAAACCCAGGTAATGGTTCTCTCTTGTTTTTGCATGCATTTATAATTTGAATGACAACCTTGCTAATAATTGTGACTGCAGAATTTGGCATGTTGCAATGCATTATCACAAATATCTTAATCCTTTAACAAATCTTTTATAATATTTGAATAAAGGGTGAGGATGTAAATTATATTAGGCTGGACATCCCTTTGAAGGCTATACAGATAGTCTTAAACACAGCTGTTTTATAGTTTATAAATGTTTTCCATTTCTAAGTTAAAATGAATTTTAACTTTTTTTTGTGGAAACATTTAATGCCAATTTGTCACTGTCCGGAGAGTGTAACTGAAGAATCCCATTTAAAGGCTCAAATTCTTGTGTACCTCTCCCACTCCCTCTCTCATTTCTGTCAATAGGGGGAAGGGGGAGATGTGAGGGAGGATGTTTCAGGCGGGACTTTTTACTAGTGATGGGAAGTTTGGTTCTTTTCCGCGAACTGGATCTTTCGGACAGTTCGTTTCAATGATCCGGTTAAAGGACAACTCCGGTGAGAAATGAACCTAGGGGTAATTAACAGATGGTTACTGAGTAGATCGTTCTCTATGGAGCCAGAATGGTGACTTTAAAATTTGGCATCACAAATTAAAATTGTCATTGAAAACAAAAGCAGAACTGAAAAAGGAAACATTGGCATTGAAACATTTGCATTGAAAACAGTTGTATTGGCATTGAAACAAGTATTGGCACTGAAAAAATAAAATTATTAAAATATTACAATCTTATTCTTTTATTGTAGTGGGATTTATTTGTATTTTTCAATGACAATCTTCAGATTTTTTCTTCATGTCACTCTTTTTCAGTGACAGTTTTTTTTACAATGTCAGTTTTTTTTCAATGTCACTGTTTTTCAGTTTCAACTTTCTGTCACTGTTTTGGCGTGGAGAGGGGCGGGGTCTGAGGGGAGGGGTAAGTAGAGCGTAGTTTGCATATCATTGCATATAGGTATACTGAAGCAGTAGGCCGAGCGTCACTTTACTGGAACCCGTCACCAGCTCTGAAGCCGCATGACAGATGTCCAGTTTACCGGGAACTTCCAAGCCGCAAGTCTGTTTTTTTTAATCTGCCATTTACATGTTTATTCACGTGCAACCTGGCCGGTTTGCTTAACTTTTAACGGCCGTTATGCTGTTTTTTTTCCCCCCGACGTCAACTGAAACATGTAAATTACTAACGCCGTGTTGGCTAACTTAACTGTGGTTAATGCAGGGTCAAATATAAACACCGGTCACCATATGCACAGAATAAGGCTAAAAGTCCGGTTTGGAAAAAATTAATTAACGTTAGGTGTCTGTCGAGGACATCACAACAGTGGCTAACAGTAACATAGCCTGTGACGTTAACACTGACATGATAATCAGCAGGGCGCCGGCTGTGTAACACTACTGACATCCCCAACCACACACACACACACACACACACACACACACACACACACACACACACACACACACACACACACACGAGAGCCGCTAGTTCGGCTTAAACGCAGCGTTACACAGTAACTCCTAGGGCCGCGAATGTGCTTCTATCTGTATTTAATGGTGCTCATGTGACGGCACTGGATTCTGCTGTGCTGGTGTGATACTGCTGAACGTTTTGCGTTAGCACGTTTATGAGGTCTTGTGCAGCAGCAAATTAAATACAGATAAAAGCACACTCGCGGCCCTAGGAGTAACGTCTGTCTCCGGTGTGTGTGTGTGTGTGTGGTTGGGGATGTCAGTAGTGTAACTTACACAGCCGCATTAACCACAGTTAAGTTAGCCAACACGGCTAATGTTAGTAATTTACATGTTCCAGTCGACGTCGCAAAAAACAAAACAGCATAACGGCCGTTAAAAGTTAACCAAGCCGGCCAGGTTGCACGAGAAAACGTATAAATGGCAGATAAAAAATATAAAAAAAGACTTAAACTTGCGGCTTGGAAGTTCCCGGTAAACTGGACATTAGTCATGCGGCTTCAGAGCTGGTGACGGCTTCAGTATACCTATATACAAATGATATGCAAACTACGCTCTACTTACCCCTCCCCTCAGACCCCGCCCCTCTCCACGCCAAAACAGTGACAGAAAGTTGAAACTGAAAATCAGTGACATTGAAAAAAAACTGACATTGTAAAAAAAAAAACTGTCACTGAAAAAGTGACATGAAGAAAAAATCTGAAGATTGTCATTGAAAAATACAAATAAATCCCAATTCAATAAAAGAATACGATTGTAATATTTTAATAATTTTATTTTTTCAGTGCCAATACTTGTTTCAATGCCAATACAAATGTTTTCAATGCAAATGTTTCAAAGCCCTTGTTTCCTTTTTCAGTTCTGCTTTTGTTTTCAATGACAATTTTAATTTGTGATGCCAAATTTTAAAGTCACCATTCTGGCTCCATAGTTCTCTGTGAGGCATTTTCATGGAAATCGAATGTAAAGAGTTTTATCTCTAAAAACAGATTAGCTTATAACGCTTGTCTATGGGGCACAGAGTAGTGAAATTAAATCTCTAGTTAATACCACTAACTAGGCTCAAAATAGCTTCACACTAACACGGTAGCATAATGAGGGTCCCTACATGCAAACCGAAGCATTGAGAACTTTGTAAGAGTACAAACAGTTTAATAAGAAGATACTTTATAAAGACAGTACATTACGTGTTTATGGACAGGCGCCATCTTGGAAAACAGTCTCGACTCATCAAGCCACGAACGCTGTGCTAAGTGATGAACTGTGACTTGGAATCTCATATGGTCCGTTGTTTACGGAAGAAAACACTGAACACAACAGAGAAAATAAATAAATAAAAATGTCCATGTTATTACATTTCACAAACTTAATTCCTATCGACCAGCTCACTTAGAACAGCGCTCGTGGATCAATTCGTCGAGACTGTTTTCCAAGATGGCGCCTGTCCGCGAACGCATAAGGCACTATGTTTATAAAGTATCTTCTTATTAAACTGTTTGTACACTTACAAAGTTCTCAATGCTTAATGTAGGGACCCTCATTATGCTACCGTGTTAGTGTGAGGCTATTTTGAGCCTTGTTAGTGGTTTTAACTAGCGATTTAATTTTACCACCCTGTGTCTACCCTGTGCCCCATAGACAAGCGTTATAAGCTAATCTGTTTTTAGAGATAAAACTCTTTACATTCGATTTTCATGAAAACGCATCCCAGAGAACGATCTACTCGGTAACCATCTGTTAATTACCCCTAGGGTCATTTCTCACCGGAGTTGTCCTTTAAAAAAAACGGATCACCGGTTCTTTTACATCTTTACGTAATGACGTCATTTTTATCATCCCTGCGGATGAAAATACATTCAAACACATCCATATAAAGTATTTCTAATAAAAAATTAGTATAGTAATAATTATTATTGATATCATCATCATCATCTTGGATACATTTTTTCATTTATGTTTTGCAAAAGCACTCAATACAGCCACTGTCATGCAAACACTGATGTTTTACACAGATTAAATAAACTTACATTGACATAACATACTTACACAAATCCTCAGTTCACCCGTGCTCATGTATTATCAGCATCAGCTGTCCCACTCCGAGAGAAACAGTTCGGTTACGACGCTATCACGCATGCTCAGTATCTCAGCTCACCAGTTCTCAAAATTGAACATGTCCGAAAGATCGAACGTGTCCGATAGAAACGGTTCTCGATTCTGTACTGGTGATCCAAAAACTGTTGCAACCCGGTCGATCTGACTCGAGAACCGCTGTATCAGTGTGTGTGTGTGTGCTGAGCTGCGAACTGCTGCAATCTGAATATGTAGTCTATATCAAACCTACTGTTTTGATTACATTTTAAAATGTGTATCGACATTTCGAGAAATTAAATTAAAAAAAAGCTGTTCCTGAAAATATCATGCATTATTGATAAAATAAATAAATGTTTAATTTGACCGTTTTACAATCCATTGTTTCCAAACTTTAAAATAATACAATGATAAGACAGCTTTGTTATGATGTTTCCAAACGTGATTAGTTTTATACACTTAAAACTCTGAATAAATAACACGCATGCGCAGCCCATCGGCTCATCGGTTCTCAGTATCAAACGGATCCGACAGAAACGGTTTTCGATTCTGTACTGCTGATCCGAGAACCGCTACCTTCGGTTACACGCGCATGCTCAGTATCAGCTGCTCGTGAGCTCTCACAGCAAAACATGTCTCACTTCGGCTAATTGTTGGAGTTAATACATCTACTTCAAGATCAACTAGGCTTAAGACATCGATAGTCACGCATACCTATATCAACCCAGCCACAATTCATAAATGGGAATAACATGCCTTAACACAGAATTGACCACAGAGGCCTGGGGTCAGCTTCCTTTGCTGTTCGTCCAGAAATCCAAGATCAAGAAGTGGATATTCGTTTTTGTTTTTTTCTACGAATCTTTGCGTTGACATAGTTCAGTACATGTCAACGCAAAGATTCGTCGAAAAAACTAACATGAGTGGAATTTGCACCACGGCGCCACCACACCTTGATGGTCATGACAAGAACAGCATGTATAGTTATCTTTATTGAAGTGAATTAGATTTAAATCGCCATCATGCATGAATTAATTATACATTTTTAGCAATTTTACATGCAATAATCCACGATGATTACATTACACAAAACTGACATTGCACCTCAAAATAACACGTTTCAATATTTTTTGAGACCCCCCAAAATTTCACAAATCACGTTTTCAGGGGAGCCCATGTCTTATTTAGGGGAGCCGAGCTCCCCCTAGCTCCCCCGTAGTTTGCACCCTGCTCAAGGGGCCTGCCCGAAAGCAGGGATTTTGAAATTTTGCGAGCCCTGCTCAGAAGTGCTATTCCGCCATACATTATAGTTATCTTTTTTAATCTGCTTAGAATAGTCACCATACTTGATCGTTCAACTATTCGTGTAACTGTATTTAAATAGAGAAAACGTGGAGGTGTTTGGTCGCTTCTAACTTGATCTCTGTTTGGTACCATAGTGAATGAACTGGGCTTAGTGGGCTAAGGTAAATACTATCAGATCGTCACTGCGTCAGAACGATTAAGAGCACGCACTCAGACAAAAGAGGTATGTTTCAACTCGTTTTAGTTAAGCGAATAACAGTTTAATATGAAAAAGCGTTTAAAGCCTAGTTCAGACTGCACGATTTTCAAACTCGTCGGGTCACTGCTCTATTCACACTGCATGACTATCTGGGGTATCATTCAGTCACTGCTGTGTTCACACTGCACGATGGTTTGACGACAGAGGAGTTCACACTGCATGACTGAACAAGAGGAAGAATCGCCGACAACTCTCTCGCTCTCCGGTGTGCAAACTACGTTTCCCAAACACACGTGCGATGTGACAAGTAAACAACGCGAGATCACACGTGCGTCAGACCGGAGTTCTCGCGCGAGACTTGGAATTGTTATTAAAAATGATAAACTGCACAAAGTTTGCTTCAAATTGTATGTGCGCTGATTTGTGGAGAAAAAGAAAAAAGATTATGGCGGAAGAAATTGTTGGAGAGACAGAGGGAGCCAGGATTTTGTTCTGCAAAGACATTTTGAGGTAAATAAATAATTATTTAATGTGCTGCTGCTGTGGCTGGATGTGCAAATGTTTGGCCTTTGTTTCTGTTTGATAGAATTGTAAATATATCTATTAAAATACTGAAATTCTGCTTTATAACTCCTCCTTGAACCTCCTGCGGCCCTGTATCTCACTCTCTCATTGGCTGTCGGTGTAATTTTCAGTCAGAACGCAGTTCACACAGCAGGAGTTTGAATCGCCGACAGGTCCAGATATTTAGCATGCCAAATATCTCACCGGCGTCGGCGACTCGTCGGCGATTCTCTCTGATCGCGTCTTTGATAATTCATACTGCGTGATTGTCACTCGCGTGCACGAGCACCGATTTGCCTGTGATCTCGGGCATTTGTCGGCGATTTCACAAAACCTGTCGGCGACTCAAAATCGGGGCAAAAATCGGGCAGTGTGAACTAGGCTTTAGTATCCCTTTAACTTTCAAAGGAATTCATCTGAAAAGTTGAAACACTCACTTTGCTCCACACCGCTCCGTTTACATGAATGCCCGCAGCTGTCCGATCCGAGCACTGTGAGTGCGATCCCATCCCCTATGGAAGGTTTGAAAACATGCGGAACTAGCTCCTACTACTGGCTGTAGTCTGTAGAAAAATGACGATATTTGCATCATTGCAGGATTTTTTTCAGAAGTTAAATGCATAATTCTCTTGTCTCAGGGGGATATGAAGGGTCATTCGAATATACTTCCGGATTTCTACTGATACAAAGCTTAATGCTAAATCGCTAAAGTAACCCGTTAAGATAAAAATATCAGATTATTAGACCTGAAGGTTGTTTGGGTTGTCATGCCGAAAAGAATAAGTTTTTACCTTCAAAAATATTAAGAAAATAAAGGCATGAAACAGAAGTGAGAGACTTGTGTCTCTGTAAGAACAATGAACCTAAGAAAATGGTCACGTCATCTAGCAGGATTTATCTTTGAAACAGATCGTGTCTTTCTGTAATTCTGAAACTTCACAGTTGTTGGTATGATGGAGTGTTTGTAGGACATTATTGTATTCTCCTTTACATTTACAAAAGTATAACTTGTTCCATGAAACTTTCCATAATAGCTTCTTCTCTTTATTAGGGTTCATTTGATAAGGAAGTAACAGGGTGAGGAGCTATTCCTCCTCATCTGGCTTTTATCTTAGTGTGTCCATCTCGCGCCCTCTTCCACCTCCAGTGAGTGGGGCTCCGCTGCACTGCAGGTGGAGAATGAAAATATGAGGGTTGCGTAGAGGATCCAGACAGCTGATGGTGCCAGATAAGAGCTCACTCAGGGAGGTAAAGGACTCCAGCCAGCCCTCATTAATAGTGCTGCTCAGGATCTAACAATGCTAGCAGGCCCGTCCATCATTTTTTGTGAGAAGTTATCGTATTAAAATGAATTGGGGATCACAATGCACTTTCAAACTGCTGAAGCTGTCCTAAGCAGGCCCTATGCAATGTTACCAGATTTTTGCCTAGATATGTTCATACCTGAGATAGAGATCATATCACAGGGAACGACGGTGAATGATGCATGAATTTAATTCCACTTATTTGGATGTAAGTGTTATGGTAGGTTAAGAGTGGCATAGAAAAGCCAGGAAATAGCTGAGTAGCATTGCAAATGTTTTGGCACAGACACAGTGTTTGTCTCTTGCTTGTTGTGGCACATGCTTTTTTCCACCTTGTTTTATTTCATGTATGTATTGGTGGGGTACTGAAAAAATACAGTTCAATTTGTATTATATTTGTCATAGGCAATACAAGAGGCTGACATTGTTTAAATAACAGTTTATAAACCTGTCAAGAGGTGACGGGGTGGACAGTAAATGGTGACATATTACAGGCTGACAGAAATCAAATTCCATAAAAGTGAAATTGAAAACACCCTATAGCCTCTGTGCTGCCAAGTAGACAGCTTATTTTAAAGTTTTCACAAGAGGGAAGAAAACTTGCCAGAGCAGTGTGTTGCAGTTTATTTTGAAAAAAGAGAGCAAGAAATAAAGCAATTTAGGCAGGAGGTCAACCATAACCTATACTGGCCATTTTTTTTCTCTTTCTCGGACTAGAGGTTCGTATTGTCACATGTACAGAGTGTAAAGACTTGGTTTTATCAAGTGCTTTCAGTGCTCTTGAGATGAATGTGTCATGCAATGTGCAGTAGAACTCAAGACCCGGTTTAGGACCGTCACTGTACCTGATTTCATGTATTATTTGAATTATTTTTATTTTTTTGCTCTCTTGTGCTCCTTGTTTCTTATCCTCACCGAAGTTGCATATACATGTATGTATCTGCATATACCTATATGCATATATTTGTATTTTTACATTTTTTATTTTATTTTAATGTTTTCAAATATGATTTATTCCTGTGGTAAAGCCGAATTTCCAGCAGTTTCCAATCTAATGTGGTAAAAAAAAAATAAGACAAACATTTATATATAACATATATTTATTCTGTCTTTTTGCTAAACTTTGTTCCAGCTGAATGCCGTGAACAAAAATCAGCAGCCTAAAGAACAACTAACTAATAATATCAAACTAATATACATTTCTAACATTATTAAAGACAAGTATACAGTTAGTATACAGTAATCAAATGTAAAATAACACTGCATGCATGGTTTTATTTTTATAAATACAATTTTGATTAATCCTTTTTAGTTAATTAAGTTGCAAAAATTATTCAGTCAAGATCAGTGAGTATTTTCTTACTTTTTTGTTCTTTGATTGACAGACAGACAGGATTTTGCACAGATGCATTATACTATTACACATGCGTTTTCTTTCTCAACTGTTTACCTTCACTTAAGACATGATCTACTGTGTTTAAGAGGATATTTCGACATAATATTGTGTATTTGTCTGTTCAAGTGCAAAAAGATCTGAAAGTGAACTCAATTCAGTATTTGTTTCACTAGAGGTGGCTTTTTGTGGGTGTGCTCTAGATGTGCCCAGCATATGTGCAAGTGCCAAAAAGTTCTCTTTCTCTTCGTCTTGTGCTTGAATGGTTTAAAATAGGGCTGAAACTATTCATTGAGTAACTTGAATTATTCCAATTCAAAAAATCCTTGAGGCAAAATCATCTGCCTTTACGCTTCATTTAGTCCATTTAACTACACACGGATGTTGCAGAAAGACATTTTTTTTGTGTAAGGACTCAGAGTATGAGCAAATTGCGGTTATATCCGCAGTTCAGGTGGGTAAACATCCCAAAAATCGCGGGTGGATGAGAGAAATCATTAATGTGTTGATTTGAATAAAGACGCGGAACTCTTTTTCATGGTAAAAATTAGGTTGTTGACCCTGGTTTAGGTTAAGAAATGTAATTTTTTTAAAGCAACCTATTTCAGTGTAGCTTAAAATGAGACGAGCATCAGGCTTAAATTGAGTATTTGAATGTGACGAACGAGCGCAGGTGGATGGTTTTAACAGCGGATTCAGTGATTTTTGAGCTGATCTGCGCATCTCTAGTACTCCCATCTCTACTCTTGTTCTTATTTCAAGTTACCTTTCTGTCCAATATTTTTTGCTTCTTACAAAAGTCACAAAGCCTTCAGAAGACAGTAAAGGCTTATGTCATGCCTGAGCTGAAGCTGAAACAGGAACGTTAAGTTGAACAAAATAAATACAATGATTAGGCATTATTGCTATTTATATTACTATTATTTTAGTTTATTGGTTGTACACTGTAAAAAAAGGCATTTGCACGTTGACAGATTAATTTCTGTGAATTAAATTGCATCAATTCACAGAATTTCAAATCGGCCAACTGAAAAATTTAGATGTGATTAGTCACTAGAAACTTTTCAATTGGAGACTGTTTACCATTTTAAAGTAATTTGAAATAGATTTTTATATAATATAATATGGCAATTGTATGCATTAAAATGGTTTAGTTTCACAGTTATTAATGTATGCAATTTCAACAATAAAACTTAATTTTTCTAAAAAGACAACAAATTTGATATTAATTTTAAGATATCTGTCTTGTTTTCTCTTATATATTTAGTATTGCTCTTTAATAAAGATAAAGGTAATTATTCTCTGATTAATCGATCGATTAAGTGCTAGATTAATCGATTACAAAAAGAATCGATAGCTGCAGCCCTAGTTTAAAACCACATTAAAATGCGTGCACAGGAATCGATAAGTGGAATTGAAATTTGATATCAAGTATCCGATTCCCAGCATCAGTCTTCAGTGATCCTTCTGAAATCATTCTAATGTGCAAATGTGCTGCTCAAGAAACAATTATTATTATTATCATCTAGAGCTTAAGCCAACTGCTGATCCTGCCAAAACCAAATACAAGTATAAAACTAATCTCAATAAGAATGTTTTTTGTTGCAAATCAAACTTTAAACCAAGAACAGGAACTGGAAAGGTAATTTATTGGAAACATGGCGGACAGAGGCAATATGATTATTTACATTTTTGCTCTGCTGGTTTCGCCCCGTTAGTGCTGGTCTGGCCGAGCCGGCAGTGTTGTCTTTGTTCAGTGGAGTCATCAATCTGCATATTTAAATATACCAATATACTAATATATAATATGCTAATATTCGAACTGCTGCCAGGCCACGCTCTAAAATGAAATCTCCAAGACCATACTACAGACTAACCGGCTACCTGCTAATTACGATTTTACTGGCGTTCATTCAAATCTGGGACCAGTCTGTAAAGCTGATTGAAAGCCATTGTTGCCGGATATACCTGAGCTTTTAAACGCCACTAAATTACATAAAGCAAGGGACAACCGATTTGTAAGTCCGATTGCAACTGTGAAATAAATACTATTCTTAACCTGACTGGTTGTATACATAAAGAACATTTAAATAGAATGACGGCTAAAAAGAAAATTCAAAATCTTTCAACCAGTAAACCAAGCTAAAGTCTTGTGGGACCAACGACCAAAACCCAAGGGACTGCTTGGCGGACATTTGAATATTGGAAGTGTTGTATCAAAGACTGAGCAAATTGAAGGTCTGCAGATGGATTCGAATTTGGACTTTCTTTTCCTTTCGGAATCATGGTTAACTGAGTTATCACCAAGGACTGCTTTTGCTGCACCTGGGTATCATGTTTGTAGGAAAGATAGAAAATTAGGGATAGGAGGCTGTGTCCTCCTGTATGTTCATAATCGTTTTAAATGTGTGGAAGTTCATCTACATTTCATGCAAGACTTGAATGTCTTTTACTGTGGTTGGATAATACCGATCCCCTAATTCTACAAAAACATTTTATGACAAATTAAAATCTGTACTAAAGGAAATAACAAAAACGTATTAATTAATTGTTTTAGGTGATTTTAATATAAACTGGGTGGAAAAAAGCTAAGAGACATCAACTCAAAAGTATATCAGATCGGTATAATCTTACACAAATGATCCTTGGCCCAACTAGGGTTACTCAATCTATAATAAATTACATTTTTTAGTAAAAAACTGGAATTAATTACAAAATCTTATAATTTGGTAACAGGTTTGTCAGACCACAACTTGGCTGCTGGCTAATAAGCTTTATAATGGCAGGAATTGTTGCTCTGTTTTTGAAGTCCATAAAACCATGGATAGCGTAGGCCTTTGAACTGCAGAGGCACTTTCAACACTTTTTTTCCATAGGGAGAATACGGAAGGCAATTGGCCGAAACGTTACTTTAAGAAGTTAAAAGCATTTATTAACCTCCCAGAGCCGTGTGGAGCACTTTATTTGATGGACAGATGCATTTTTATGGACTTCAAAAACAATCCCTGCCATTATAAAGCCTGGATTAGTCAGGACTTTTTTTTATATAACTCAACTTTTATTCGTCTGAAAGAAGAATGTCATATACACCTAGGATCACTTGAAGATGACTAAATCATGGGCTAATTTACATTTTTGGGTGAATTATCCCTGCAATGGTCAAAGTCTCGGCCTGGTTAAATAAGTCTTGCTTGTCTCTTAATGTAAGCAAGTGAGTTTGCATGTATTTCACTATTTAAATTGAATTAAAAACATCAGGCACCAGCTGTCTCAATCAGCTGCACTACTTTTTGTACATACTTTGATTCTCCCACATTTAAAATAATATCTGTCTGTAGAGCCGTAGTTTCACCCCAGCTGCGATTTTGCCCATGCATGTGCAGTTTCCCTACAGCAGTTTCACTACAGCACTTTCACACTGATACATTTGATTTTTAAATCTTAATTTTGTCCTAAAACTATATTGATTATTGTTGCTTCTGCTGTAATTTTTTTGCATCTGCCCGGGGGCCTTCAGGCTCCTTTACTGATATAAAATAATGCTGTCATGAACACTTAAATATTTCTTTTACGTTTTTTTCTTTCTTCCAAAAACGAACAGCCTGGTATAATAAACACACAATGTATTTTCAATGCCTGGTATAAAAAAACTAACTTTCGACTAGAGATTTCAAAGGTTTTTATAATTATTAGTCTAAAGTCAAGATAAGTAATTCCTCAAGTTGATTAATTCTGCCTGGGGTAAATGCATAAACTTGAACACAAATAAAACATACTTTTAAACAGGCTGAAAGTGTGAGCATATTAATTTGTTGGAGACATAACCAAGAAACAAATTCAATTTACATTTATTTTTTACATTTACAATTTACATTTTAAACATCTCCTTATTTTACCATTACAGTTGATCACTAAAGTGCAATTAAATTGTAAATAAGTAAATAAAATTGTAGTTGTATTCCCTTCCAGTGCCGTAACATGCATCGTGAAGACATAACGACGCAATGCGCATGCGCGGTCAGAACTGCTTTGGTAAAACTGTAGTTGGGGTAAAACTGTGGCTCTGTGGCTCTGCAGTCAGACCCTTCTCCTCCGTTTTTGATATATGGTTTAACAACTTCCATAGACATAAAAAAGCAATTAGTTTGATGCCATTTTGTTGCCATGTGATCTGACTGGCAAAATCTTTGTTGCGTTCCTATTGCTTAAAGGGTTACTTCAGCGATTAGCATATGGTTTTGTATCAGTAGAAACCCTGAAGTATATTCAAATGATTGTGCTTTCCCCCCTCATATCCCCCTGAGACAAGAGATTAATGCATTTTATTTCTGGAAAAATTCATCCTATGATGCAAATTGATGAAATTTGCATCATAGGAGGAATGTTTGGAATAAGGCTAAAGACTACAGCCAGCAGAGGGAGCCATTTCCGCATGTTTCGCGCATGGGGGATGGTAGATCACACTCAGAGCTCAGCTGGAGGCTGCAGGCACTCATTTAAAGCTACACTGTGTGATATTTTCCCCCATCTAGTGGTGAAAAGATATATGACCATCCAGTGAATAATAGTTTCTGTTCCTCTCAATTTCGATTTCGTTTCAACTCCTACGGTGGCCGATTTAGTCATGGCTTCCAGTTCGACCTTTTCGGTGAGTTGTTGCTTCAAGTGATGAGGTAACTTTTGAAAACTATTATAATTTGCAGTTATTTAATTTGCCAAATGATCTATGATCAAATTAATCTATGTAAAATGAATAATAGTTTTATGTTTTTTTTTTTTTTTTTTTTACCATTTCATTGCTAACATCAGCTATCAGGTTCCCAGACGAATGCAAGCTAATCTTAGTAAAGTAACTCTTATCAGTGCTATCATTATTCTGTATATTGTACGACATCACTAGCGTAAGGCAAAGTTTACATTGTAGGCTATATCATTTTCTCTAATGACCTACCAGTGCCCCATTCGTAGGCTAACGTTAGTCATAATAAGGTGTCATGGTGTGAAATATACTTACATCGTACAATAATATGTCTTAAATGAATAAGATTACAGGACAGATGTAAAAATAAAGGTGAAAGTCTCACTTAGAAACAGCTAACTTACACTAGCATTATCAGATTAGACTACATTCATTGTGTATACAGTAAAATAAATGAAAAATAACTCAAATTTAAAGTGCCTACATATATAGCCTACAAATTATAATGCAATTAAAATATTAATCTCATGTTATCCGTCATAGAACACGGATTTATGTTACAAGGTAAACAATACTTTTTCATCATTGACGTGAGGAAAACTATCCTAGACGTCGTTCTAGTGTTATGCTCAGCACACCATGATATAATTAGCCAAGCAACAATAAAACTTCCAATATACACATATAGGCTGAATTAATATTACCTGTCGAGAAGAAAGCAGGCAATGTCGGCGTTCTTTTTAAAATCATTGCTTCTCATGAGCTCTTTCCATCTTGGAAAGGCCACTCCAATATTTACTTTTGTCTTGTTGATTTGCCCGTTGCGTTGCCGTCTTAATTCTCTTTTCCGCTTCCTTGGTGACTCTGGCAAATATCCTCGAGAATAAGAGTGATCCTCCATCATCATATAGCAGCCTCAAGCAATCCCCCTCTTCACATTCGACACAGTGCCATCGAGTGTTTAAACGCGAAAAGCGAAGCTTGAATTTACGAGTATGTCCCTCTTTGGCTAATGTACTTTCAAGATGTAGGAGCAACATGATGACCGCCATCCGAACCCCTCACCCGTATGGATTTTCAATGGTAAATTATAAACTTACGAGAATACTTTATTACTTGAAAGAAGTAAATATACATTAATGAGCACATATATTTTTTAAAGAACTCAGTGATTTTAGCTAAGAATAAACGTATACACAGTGTAGCTTTAAACGGAGCTATGGTGAGCAATGTAAGTCTTTTAACTTCTCAAATTAATTTCTATGAAAGTTAAGCTTGCAAAGGCTTGAACTGAAACGCGCCAGACTGAACTCATGTTGTGAATGTATGCCGTGAGTGTAGTCGCGATTACCTCAGCTCTCATCATGAGCTCATCAGCTCATTTATCTCACTCCTGCAGTTAGTGCTCAGTGCTGTGATACTCGTGCTGTGACTCACTCATTATATTGAACAGACACGTTCAGTTTTTAACTGTAGTGTCTTCTCCAACTCAGTCAAAGTAATCAAGTGAAGAACCCCTTTAACATTGCTCCATTCGTTGTCTCTTTTTATTATTGTATTGGAACGTAGAGATCAGTAAAATTAGCAAGCTGTATTCAAACTTGTTTTGTTCAATATGCTGTTACGTGCACGCTAACTTTGATACATTTTACAAAATTGAAAATGATGATGTAAAACATTGATGAGCAATTATACAATGTGAGTTAAAAAGTGATCTTGTGTCTTTTGATTCTTGACTGTTCATACCATCAGACTCTGTGTTGGCTTAACTCTTCTTTTTTTTTTCTCCACCTGCCCAAAAAATCAAATCCCTTCTGAAACAGATGCCCAGTGGAAATGGCCGCCTGTCCAGCCATAACGTTCCCCCCCAGTACCTCACACACTCCTACTATTCATCTTACCTGAGTCAAGGGATCGACACTGTCCCACCCAGCACCTGCCCTGAGCCCAAAGCAGCAGGTCAGATACACACGCACACACACTCACACACACTCACACTCACACTTTTAGGGCCATAAACTTTTATCCAGAGATTATCAACAGTGTGAGCAAGTACATCTGAGGGAGGTTCATACTCTGAGTCAAGGGCGCTGTAAAATTTATAAAAATAAATAAATTCAAAGGTAAAACTTTTATGAGCATCATTTGTTCTGGCGACTTCAGATTTAAAGAGACAAGGACCATGTGCTAAGCGCTTCAGCCTTAGAACATAGAAATCATAAATTGTATTTTAAATAAAAAATGCCAGTGCCTTTTACTCCATAAAGCGTAGTGATAAACTGAAACTGTCTAAAATTATTATTATTTTTTTTTTTTTACAAAACTATTTATGGCTTACTGTGCACCATTCTAAACTAATTTAGAGTGTTGAAGGACATTTTGGAAAGACACACCATCAGTGTGACTATGATTATCGCGTTTCTGTGATCCACCATTCCCGTATACCTCCAAGCTTGCCACCTGCCCTGGCTGTTAATGATTTTTACATGCTGATTTCCAGTGGTTTCAACATGAGGGTGCCTGTCACCCCCACTATCACTGCAGGGGGTGTTATGTTCCATTACAACACAAAACACTCTAAGTTGGGTGGTCCAATCTCCAAAACACCCATACTCAAAGCCTAGCATTAAATGCAGGGCTTGACATGAACACAATATTCTCACCAGTGTTCAATCAGCTTTTTTTTTATCATTTCAAATTTGTGATATATTTACCTTTTATAAAGGACATTTTTCCCATAATCTTATTAAATAAAGGCTATGCATCAGGTTTCATTTTATTTTGTTAAATTTGATCAATACATTAAATTAAAACAATAAACTATAAGGGCTGTTACCAATCAAATCAAATATTTACACTGAAAAATTACGACTGAATTAAATAATGTTTTGAGATTTGTAGTTTTGAATAGACAAATAAGAAATGTTGGAAAGTACGTTTAAAGGGGTGATGAATTGAGAAATAAATTTTCCCTTGAGCTTTTGATATATAAAATTTTCCCTTTTGATATATAAAAGTCATGGTAATGTAAGATTATCCTGTAAGTTTCAACATCAATCAAAGAAAAGCTTTTATAGACACCAGGCACAGAAAACGATCATGTTTGCCTCTTGATGTCTTCGACTGACGAAACACCGCCTCTGCAGAATAATAAGCACGTGTAATCCAATAGCCCCACCCACTAAGGGATCACGCTAGCCAGCAGCAATAAACATCCAGAAGAATATAGCAAGATATTACGCTATTTCTGGTTGTGGAAGAACACAGTCGCTGCATGAGCTTCCTTCAGATCAGAATATTAGGAATGTGTGGTTGAACATGGGGAAGACATGGTGTTTGCTTTATTTCACTGTGGGATCATTTTTAAACAAATCTCACAATGTTATTCTTCTATATTGGATCTGACAGGAGGAATGGTGCAACACACTTATGTGAGTAAAACAGGTTTTTTTTTATATGTAATGTTGCATTGATATAAATCGTTTTGCTTATGTGTACGTGTCTAACAGAAAACATACCTTTAGCACACTGGACTCAGACATGTATGGGCCAGGGCTCGCAAAGCCCAACATCCTGGGCAGGCAGATGAATCTCATTATATTCCTTTCTGTTGTTCACTCTTTCTGGACTTGACATTTGAAGGGCACTCGCGCATGTGTATGTGTTTGTGTGGTTCGCGCTTATATCGAACGATCGAGCGGGCTATGTAATACAAAAATAATAGTCCAATCAATCGCGGGTGCATGAGAAATAAGTCATTGTGTTTGTTGG
This sequence comes from Pseudorasbora parva, assembly GCF_024679245.1. Taxonomy (NCBI): domain Eukaryota; kingdom Metazoa; phylum Chordata; class Actinopteri; order Cypriniformes; family Gobionidae; genus Pseudorasbora; species Pseudorasbora parva. The sequence goes on along the minus strand of NC_090174.1, from coordinate 28,028,322 downwards.
ATAAAGACGTACTTGAATCATTCCGGTTGCCGCTTTCAAAACAACCCCTCCCTCATGTGAACTGACCTGATAGGGGCATAGATATGACAGGAGCTGAAGCTCATTAAATATGCAAATCTTATCCTATCCATAGCCGTGGGCGTTTACTTCAAAGTCTTCAGTGACACGCCCATCAAATCCCAGCGCTTTGGAGAGAGCCTCAAAACCAGTGTAGAAAATTGCGTTATGAATGTAAAAACCACATGAAAGTCATTAGTTGACCTCAGACAACAGTATAAAAAAATTAAAAAGCCAGTTCATGACACCTTTAAACATAACATTTATGAAATGAATTAATAAATTATAAACACAGTGCATTACGCGTTTATGGTCAGGCGCCATCTTGGAAAACAGTCTCGACTAGTCGAGCGACAAACGCTGTGCTAAGTGAGCTGGGGGCCTGTTCTTCGTTTGTCGCTAACTCGGTTAGCTGGATTTGATTGTTGACGATTTAGCTTGATCTCGGATCGTTTGGTTCTTCGAAGCTCATCCTGGACTTGCTGTCATAGCAACAGGTCCGTTAGCTTAAACCTGCTCGGGATCAGCAGGCTTATTTCATGTAAACAGGATTGGATCGCATCTTGAGGTGATACTTAAAATCTGTCCTAGCCACTGCTACGTTATTACAAGAGTTCCTAACTGAACCAGGGGCAATAATAATTTAAAATAATAATAAATATAAAAGTTTTACACAACAATAATATTTCAATATTGTGTAAAATTTGCTTAATAATTAATCATTAAAGTTTTTTTAACATTTAATCCATCCTGTTTGTATTATTCCTCTTTGGAACAACTTCAACTAAATTGTATTCAAGACTCATCCTGTTCGAAACTCGTTGGTTAGGGAAGACACTAGAGGACACTGTGTGACGATCCAGGCTGGTGTGACCAGAGTTTGATGGGCTCTGCACTCCCTCTTCATTCAGATCCCTAAACATCTCAATATGTTTTATTGTGTCATATTCACAATCATCATTGTAGCAGTCTGGGCCAAGTTTACAGCTTCTACAGTCAGACCTGATTAGCTGTTCCCAGCATTGTTGTATTCTAGTAACGATAGATGATTTTGGGGTATTACTGCTTGTACTGTAATGAGAGATTAAAAAAAGAGGCAACTCAGTAAACGACAAGCATTCAAGTTAAATTATTTTCAAAGTAGCTTTGCAGTAAGATACAATGGCGCCTGGTTTTCAGGTGGCTTGACTCTTGAGTCCTCTGTACTCTTTCTGTGGCTCCATTGCTTGTGCGGCATGTATTTATTTTCCCTAGCGCTGGGGTAATCAGTTGGCCAAATATGAGGCCAAATAACCTTCAGGAGTGCGACGCTGTCCTTTCCGAGCGGCCCCCACAGCTGTCTTTGGAAAATTGCCTCTGGGGTTAGTGAGCGGGAACAAGTTAAGATTTACAAACAATGATGAAGCTTGTCATGCGTCTTTCTCCATCCGTCACGAGCGGCGGCCTGCCGGGGCGTCGAAGTGTTCTTCATAAAGCTCAGCTCGCTGTGAAATACGCCCCTGTGCGCTCTTTACTGCTGGGAGCTCGTCAGCAGCGCTCCACCATAAATTGCCTGGGCCGGAGGTGACACTGCACTCCATCACCCTGCAGGGCAGCCTTACCTCCGCCCGCATCCACCCCCACCCATGGCAGCCGCCCCGGCCCGTGAGATGATGTGCCCGCTGTGAGTTATGTAGGAATTTCAGTGTTATATGAGACAGTCTATGGGTTTTACCATTTTCTCTTGTGCTGTTTTTTCTTTTTGTCACCATTTATTATAGGAAGATTCAAAGTTAGTTTTGTTTGCAGTCTGGGCCAAGTTTACAGTTTTGGAGAAAGTGGAGAGGGGGCTTTCTGTTTGCCAGTAAGTTAGCAACTGTTTTTAAAGAGAAAAGGGCTGGGCAATATGCCCAAAAAAATGTATCTCTGTAATTTGTTGGCTGAATGGCAATATATGCTATATATTTCTGTATTTTTTATTATTACTTTTTTTAAATTTTGTATTTTTTTAAAAAAAGGTTAACATATTTCACATCAAGCCACAATTTTCATATTGAAGACTATGAAAAGAAATATAGCGAATGTACCACCTAGGCTATGCTATATGTGCAAAGAAAAAAAAGGTGAAAACATTAAATTCTAACATTGTGACAACATTGTTTTAAAGATTTTTAAAGAAAAAGTTAAATGAACTAAACTAAAAATGAAAATAAGTAAAAAATAAAAGGTTAACTGGAAAGAGGAACACACATTTACTCATCTGAGCTTAGTAATTTAGCCAACAATATGATTACCCCATTACAATAGTCCCTTTACAGTTACTGCTACCATAGAAATACAAATAATAGTAGGTGTAAAGTTCTACATATGGCACATTTAATATCCAAAAACAAATAATTTTGCAAAATGTATGTTTTTGTCAGAATTATTTTACTTCCATTCTATTGCATCTGTTTGGAATGCATGCGTGCAGCGACACTCGTTCATTGAAGTCTGCAAAGTATTGTGGAGATGCGCTTAAGCATAAGGCTCGTCCACTCCTGACAGCAAAATGGAAATATTTGTATGAACTTGTATCATTGTGAAATGAGGAAAACACCTCATCTCAGATGCATTAAACTGCACAAGTATATGTCAGAGCATCTGATGGAGAAAGCTGATTTAGTTTATACCTATTATATATCTTACAAGTTATTTTGAAGCCTTTAATACAAAGCATGTCTCATGTTTAGGACTAGTTGGATTATGCACTTTCCCCACTGTAGCTCACTCTGTGCTCTCCGTTATTTTTCTGATGTTTTTGTAATATCAAACTACCGTATATCGATATAAATGTTATTGCCTAATCCTATATCGTTTATAAAAATATAGGCCTATTGATATATCAAACTCATTTTACTGCTCTACCAGCTCTAGGAAGGAATATGTGGCTTTCTGAATAAAATATTGTATATATGTTTTTTAGTGCATAAGCTTTTGCATAAAAGGATCACATTACACATTATTTTTATATATATATATATATATATATATATATATATATATATATATATATATATATATATATATATATATATATATATATATATATATATATATATATATATATATATATTTTTTTTTTTTTTTTTTTTGGCTTGGACCAAGCAAATTTCAAGCTATTTTTTTATATGGTACCTTCTAGTACCTGCACTGTAAAAATAAAAATATGTTCAATAAGTTATGACAGCATGTGTTTTTACATTGTTTTAACAAAATAAGTTAAGAAATGTTACACAAATTTTAAATAAATTATACAAAATGCAACTCATTGTTTAAAGTCAGTTTAACATAATCTTAGTTGGAATAACTTAAACATCCAAGTTGATTGTACTTAACAATTTCAGGCTGTGACTTTTTTTTTTTTTTTTTTTTTTTTTTTTTTTACAGTTTGGAAATATAGTATGGTGTTCATTTAGGTCCATTACATATTGTAAATAGTGCAATGGTATTATCATCCTGCTTCTGCCACAATACTTTTTTCTAATAAGTTCTAATATTTTGTTGCTGTCCATCAGCAATGCTTTTATTTGAATATGGTAATACAATTTATTTACAGGTATTCATTACAAATTCCAGTCGCATCGAATCTTACTGTGCTTTTGACATATATTGATCGTTCTGATGCAGTTTACAAACCACAAATTTAATGGATGCATTTCTTCTCGTCACAATGTTATATCACTTTCAGAGGTGTCAGACAAGCTGTAAAAAATTCCCATAAAACACAAAATCTCAGGAGCAAGCAAAGAGCTCATTCATTCTCTTTCAGTGCAGAATAACAAAGGAGAATAATGATTCTCTCCAAGCTTCAAGCTATACAATTGAGAGGTAGAGCTTGAGCAGGAAGAGGTGTAACGTCTCATCTGACACAGAGGCTATGGAGCTTTTTTTAACATTTAATCCATCCTGTTTGTATTATTCCTCTTTGGAACAAGCATAGAACTCTGGCACATCCTGTGCCCTCGAGGTTAAGGACTGTTACATGTGTCCCTTTATTTGGTTGTTACACAGTTTTGCTAGCCTGGCTTGGGTTACAGATAGGACAGGAGTTCATAAGAAGCATACACTAAATTTAGTGTCGATTTTGAAGGAATTATGGTTGAATGTTGTGTAATGACAGATGGAAGACAGCTTATCCTTTTTTTACTCTCTGTATTTACCTGCTGACAATTACCAGGTTTTCCCCACCTACACACAAAACGAAACAAACACTTGATAGCTTTTTGTAATCTTATGAAATCTTGTAATTTTATATGTTAGTAGTACAGATGACGAGGATGGCTAATGGGCCACAGAATGCATTTCAAAAACTTTCAAAGTTATTGGTGAATCCTAATGTGTCTCAGTCAAGTAAATCAGAGGGTGAATCAGTGGCCTGCAGGCAAAATCCCTGGCTTGAGTGTTATTTAACCACACAGTCAGTAACTCCTCCATGTCATGCTGTCTTCCCTTCTCCAGTGCTGATGCTAAATGCTCTGTCTTTTCTTTCTATGGATCGGTTAAATACCAGTGTAATTGGCTGCTCCAGGCTCAAGCACTGTCGTAATGTGTTGTACAACATTTCCATTAACACTTGCCTGAGGCACTGAAGAGATAAAATGGGTAATGACTGCAGCCAAAGGTTCTGCTCTCTTTAGCACACTGTCCTCCTCAAGAGACGGTCTGTGTTAAAGAAAGTCTAGAAACACTACCATTCAAAAAATACATATTTTTAAAGGAATCAATACCGTGCATTTAATTGATCAAGAGTGACAGTAAAGATATTTCTAATGTTACCAAAGCATATTTTAAATAAATGCTGTTCTTTAGAACTTTCTATTTATCAAAGGAATCCTGAAACAAAATTATCACGGATTCCTTAATATTAACCAGCAAAACTGTAAATGTTGGTAACAATAAGAAATGTTTATAGAAAAAGACTGAAGTAATGATTCTAAAAATTCAGCTTCACCATCACAGAAATACAATTTGAAAAATATATTTAAATTAGGGCTGGACAATAATTCAATATCAATATATATCGCGATATAATTTTTTTCAATAACGGTGATATGATTTTTAAACACATTTCCGATATTTCGATATGACTGACGTTCAGGGCGCATGCCATCAGAAAGAGCAGAACACGATTGGCTTCTTGCGTGATGACGTACACCACGGACACGCAGCCAGTGCTCAGCAGTAGTAGGCTGATAGATCCAACGCGGCACGTTTTAGCTACAAAGAGAGTTTCCCTGACCGCAACACAAATGTGACTGAACGAGCTTCCACAAGTAAGGAGAGAGAAATAGTTGATAAGAGAAGAAAGACTAACTTTCTTTAGTGGCGTGGAAGTGGTTCGTCTATCTAAAGCACTATTCGCACGGGATTAGTATTATCTAGGGACCTCTGTGATTTAGAAATGACTCCTCCACATCTGAGTTTTGCGTGGCGCATTCGCACGGGATAAGCAAAGCCTGTGATTTTACTCGAATTTACTGACTTCTCCCGGATATGATGTTCGTTATAGATAGCTGTATGAAATCATAAACAGGCATCGATATCGTTTTGATTATTTTACAGTAGCCTAATAAATAAATATAATTTCGTTCAGTTAGCGAACAGACGCCATGAACTGATCTCAGACCAGCGGCAGGAATCAGATTTCATTTATCACGAGTAGGAAGCTGACAATATAGCCTACGGCGGAAGATTCAGTTTCAAAACTAAATGTAAAAGCGCCTATTTAAACAAGATTGTCATTGTACTATACTGTTCTGTTATGTTTTTCATTCAGAACAGTATTGATGTTAATATTAAACACACCATTCAATCAGATTACTCTCAAATTGATACTCATTCTAAAGTGAAAGTATAATCCGCGTGGGCGCGGCTGCACGGGAATTAACGGTGCGCATTATGAATGCAGACTTTATTCTTCGTGAAAGATAAAGATAGAAATGCTCACAGGGAGAAAAAAAGCTTGCAAAAAGTATAATCCGCCTAATCCTGGCCAAATCACAGAGATGTCGATTCGCACGGGACTAATGTTATTACAGGACCTCGGTGTTCGGCGAAATATGGTAGGTATTTATTACAAATCACCAGAGGTCCCCAGATAATACGAATCCCGTGCGAATGGGGCTGATATTAAACTTGTGCCGGAGAGGTGCCGACTAGGGGTGTAACAATACTTCGACATAGATGCATCAATCTAATGTCTAACAATACGATGCCAAGCGTTACAAATAATCCATGTAGACTATTTATGTAAGAGGCAAGTGGCACATTTGTTTTAATACTTTCCACATTTGCACACAATGTCATGTATTAACACCAATGCGTTCATTCTCGTTTAAATTACCTTTCAAAGCTTGTGAAAGACGGTCAGACATGGCTTCACGAAAATGTATCATTTTCTCCTGTTTAAAGCCTTGCAAAAAGCAGCGTGCACTCATCTCAAACAGAGCACAAATAGGCCACTGAATTGAGTCTTATTTATTTATTTTTTTTGTGCATCAGTAGATAAAGGTATAGTTTTGCATAAAAGGAGAATATAGCGCTATGAATCGTTCTTCACTGAAATTTAAAACTTAAAAGAAAATGCTCAATAAACTGCGTCTGCGAAGTGAGAGTCTTGTTTATTTGATGGTGATTTCACATTTCTTGTTCGTATAAAGGCTAAATACAAATAAAGGTGAACATTAATTTATTTGTACCGTTTTTATTTCTAAAATATTATATAGTTTTATAGGAGGAGGTTTCATAGACTTGGCAAATTAATTTGTCAGAAGTTTGTAGGTACAGAAATCCTTTGTGGCAGTTCTTGGTAGTTTTTCTAAAGCTTTTATATAGTTCATATCGATATCGAAATTATATCGTATCGACCAAAATTAAGAAATATATCGTGATATAAATTTTGGCCATATCGTCCAGCCCTAATTTAAATAGAAGTTATTTGATAGTTTTATCAAGGTTAGTTATTTGATTGTCAAATAAAATATATTTTTTATAATTACACTGCAGCATTTATTGAAAACTTTATTTTCTTTATGCCGAGGGCTTTATTTTATGGGAATTGGTAGCTATTAAAAAAGCAAATCTTGTGTAAATGGTTTAAAGGCTGGTCTATTTTGAGTCTTTACCCAGTCGTTACTGGTTCCTTTTCGACACAAACTACTAGTTATAGTAGTATTTAATTAGTTTTCCTTAGTAATGAAAGATGGACATCCATTCTTGAGCAGAATGTTTTCTAAATGTAGTCTTTTTTAACTGTTCAAACGCTCACTGTAACATAATTAATTCAACTGAATCTATTAAGCTGTTTATTTCACCCTGGGGTGCTTCATCCTTCTTCGGAGCCTTGCTAACCGATGCCTGCACCGCGTATTTCTCACTTGCGATTATTTTCTCTCCTTTAAGGATAATAACACAAAATCCTTCAAATCATCGATCCTGTGTCTCAAGTCATTATAGTATATCCATAATGTTTCGACGGATCGGCGTGCAGGCCGAGAGAGACAGACAGGTCATTTGTAGGGCCGGCGGAGAGCTGTATCAGTGCCAATGATTTAACAGGGAGGAGGGCCTGTCAATTCTCTCAGAGACACTTTGAGACTGGGGACAGATTGGGGAACAATACAGGTCTGAAAGTGCTTATGTGTTTAATTAGCCTCTGACCCTGGCATGATGCCTCCTGTCAGACGTTACAGGCCACTCATGCAGATCTCTAATAGTCCGATAATGGGGACTGAAGTGTCCGATGTGCTCACATGTGAGCTGAATTTTAGCAGTGATTACTTTAGTCGTCAGTGTCACATGATGCTAATGATTCTAATACCGATTTAGCTCAAAGATTTATTTTATTATCAATATAGAAAACATTTGTGCTGCTTAATATTTTTGTGGAAACCGTGGTACATTTTATTTTCATGAGTCTATGATAAATAGACAGTTCACATAAAGAAACAATTACATAAGAATTTTGGTTCCACTTTATATTAAGGGCCTTTAACTTTTTATATAATGCATTTAATGTATAAATCTCATTACATTGTAGACATATTTAAAAAAAATACCTGCATGTAATTGCAACTGTAGTTAATTTCTGTAATTGCTTCTATAGTTACACTATTTAGCCTTTACTTACACTTTAACCCACCCACCTACCCATACCACGAAACCTGTCCCATACCCGTATCCCATCTCGATAGCAGCAAAAATGTTTTGCAATACAACATGAGTACACTGAATCTAACAATTACTTTTTATGTAAATAGTAGTTAAAGATACTTATAGTGTAACTAGATTTTTTTCTGAATAGAAAACATACTGTAGTATTTAGTATTGATTTGCTAAAGTTAATTTTTCATACTTCAGGTTAGGAGTTTTACACTGGTGCATAACTTGTCCTGCATGACTTGCACTACACGCTTGAATCATACCATCCACAACACCTTATCATTGTACGGGTGAGTTTTGTGCAGGCTACAGCACTGACATTTTCTTCATAGTATTTGCATTCCGTTTGATGTTTTTATACTGAGTTAGAATATCTAATACAGAGTATTCAATTATTCAGTAAAAAATCTAAATATGAAATTTGTGTTACTTGTGCAAGCTCACGTTTGCTGTTAAGTGTTAAAAATGTCAGCGTCCACCTCCTTTGAGTGCTTCAAACTCCAATGCCAATGTGATTATGAGTGAGCACTTCACTCTGTGAATAGCATCCGTCTCTCTGCAGCAGCCACGGCTGTTCACTCTTTGAGGAGTCAGCAGCTGTTTAAAGTGCCGCCTCCTTGCTGTAGGCCTGTGTTTTCTGCGCCATTAAGTCCTGCCACGGCTCTAATGATTGAGAGAGACGTGCATGTCATTCCTTGAGGGAACTTCATCTCCCACCAGCACATCTTCAGCCAAGTCATGTCGCATGGATATGTGTGTTTGTCTCTGAGGGTGCTTTCACAGCTTTTGGTTCTGAGTTTGTTTGAACGAATGAACTACACTCAAGTGAACAGCAATATCGTTTACTTTTGGCTTAAGTTGGGAGCAGGGCTGTGAACCAGTTTATGGAACAAAAACTTAAACTGGAAACGAACTAAATTTTAACAGGAACAAAAACAAAATCAGGTTGAATGTGATTTGAAATTACCATTAAATGGTTATTAACGGTAAACATTAATAGCAGCATTGTTCTTTTTAATATCATTTGGGAATCAACCAATTAATCATGAATTAAAATTGTAGACATGCGGCTTATGCAAATGTGACGTTGATGCATCCAACATGAGTGAAATGCCCTCACCCAGCTGTTGCTGGCATTAGGTTAGAGTTTTTCCAAGGATATGTCACCAACCGTTAAAGTATTATGAAAGAATGGCAGATAAAGGTCTAATATCTAGCGTAGAGTGTGTTTTGAAACCAGTGAAAATTGTAGGTTATAGTTTAGAATGGCTACTATATAATTTAACACCATGTTGCCAAAATTGGTATCGAGGCACTTGCATGTGTCATTATTAGGGCTGTCAATTGGTTAAAATATTTAATCGTGATTAATCGCATTTGTCATGAGTTAACTTGTGATCAATCGCACATTTTTATCAGTTCTAAATGTACCTAAAATTAATATGTTTTTAATACACAAATCAACATGGGTATGGACAAATATGCATTCTTTATGTATTTAACCATAATCAGAGCATGAAGACTAGACATGTATCAAAGATCACAGATGTTTTTCAAAGAACTAGTTCATGTCTCTTAAGCCTTAGCTAAAAATTCAGAATTAGCAGTTATTTCTCTCATTTTAAGAATATAAATAAAGAGTTATTACACTGGCAGTTTAATTCTGAACAGGGCACAGTTCGTATGAAAAATTGCTAATGTGAAAGCTGTCATGCGAACCCGAGAGCGCACCAGAACCACACCTGGAGGAGGTCCATATTCCACGAGTAGGATATAGTGCGGCCCCTTTAAGAGCTGCGCGTTCCCATTGAACTGGCAGTATTTTGTGTGTGTGTGCGCGCCGAACCGCGATTCACATGAACAATGTGAAGAACACAGACTCGGGAGCACTCTTGTTCAGAAAAGTAACCTGCGTGTTTTAGCCAATTGTTATGTATTTAGTTCAATAAAACACATGTACTGTAAGTGGTGATGGTGCTAATGATTTACCTCAGACATGAGCAAGAGGGAGCTTGCAGTTCATCACGCTCGGACTGCAGAGAATGTGCTCAGTGAAAAAGCGCACTTTTCTTTCGACCTGGAGTCTAATAAAAGTTAAGCAGAAAATATGGTAGCTTATGTAAACTGTAACTGCACTTTTTTCACAGTAATGTTATTGTTAACCCTTTTCTTTCCCTATTAATGTTTGCTGCTGCATCCTTTACGTCTATGGCTGCGTTAATCGCGCGTTAATAAAATTAGTGCCATTAAAATGTTTTTGCGTCAACGCGTTATTTACACGTTAATTTTGACAGCCCTAGTCATTAAATTATTCATATTTTGATTCATGATTTTACATAGTGTTCTCTTAAAGGAACACTTCACCGTTTTTAGAAATAGGGCTTATTCAACATCTTTCCTACATTTAGATATGTGGGCAAATGCATTTTGGCAATGCAGATTAAGACACGGCGATTTCCTAGGCAGATATTGACTTGGAACTATATTATGGGGAAGCACAGGCGAAGCACTGCTAGTTGGGCGCAGAGATATCATATAACACATGAAATCCCACAACTTCCACCTTTACCTGTGCTTCCCCATAATAAAGTCCCATGTCAATATCTGCCTAGGAAATTGCCTAGTCTTAATCTCCATCATTATTTGTAGTTGTTGTGAATATGCAGGCCACAAGAAGTAATTAGGTGGGGTTTTTTGGATCACTTTTACTCGGGAGAGCTAGCTGGCAACATAGGATTCCATTCATTATGCTAAGCTAAACTAGCGGCGACCCTGCCAAACTAAAACATTCTGCATTTGCCCACATATCTAAATGTAGGAAAGAAGTTGAATAAGCCCTATTATTAAAACCGGTGGAGTGTTCCTTTAAGGACTTGTTTAATAAGATCTTACCAGAAAATATTAAATAATTGTTTCCATATATACATTTAAAACACAATGTATAATTTCATTTTTTTTTTTGTTGTTGTAATTGGTAGAAAATGAACTTTAAAAAAACTCTTCTGACAGAAGTATTGCTATCTCAGCATAGCTGCTGACATAGCAATACAATTTCAAATACCTACCGACCTTGAATATCAGCCTATAATCAATATGGTACAATATGTTGTGCACATCTTAACAATCAGTTTTAGACTGATACACTGAACATTTATTCATAATTTGAATCGTTGTAAGCACGTGTATGAGTGCATCTGTATACACGTTTGAGCATGTAAATGTGTGTGTGTGTCCCTGCTCGTGTGCTTTATCTCTGTGCAACTCTGTGTGTTTATCTAAGTGAAGGCATTATGGACCCTCATGGCCCAGTGCTGGCAGTATATGAGTTGCAGAGAAAAAAAGCTTATCCACAATAGATCAACCCTGAATTACCATCTTCTCTCACATCTGGGCTTTTGTTCACCTATTCCAAACTGCCAGAAATGATTGAGCTTCTTTCACTGTTTCCCCTCCCCTTTTCATGCTCTTTTTCTAAAAAAAAAAAAAAAAAAAAAAACCTTCCTTTTGTGAAACCACACAAAGACTGTTTAATAGTTTGGAAATCTAAGATAGTCAGCCAAACAAGGGTGAATAGGGCAAAAGTTCAGATCGGAGAATAAGCTCTTTTTGTGTGCACAGAAATTAAATCCTCTCCTGTTTCAATACTGTTTTACACTTGATAGACACGTGTGATTTAAAAAAAAAAATTTGTAATTCTTGTGTCATTGCCGGAGTGTAGGAAACTTCTTGATTGGCAACTTTGTGAAAGCTGTAAATCCCTCCAAAGGATAGTCTAGGTTAAATTTTGTGTCAAAAATGTAAATTATTTTGCGAGATATTTCTTCAAAGTCATAACACTGTAGTGAAGATGTTCTGTATATTAAAAGTAATCAAACTCAATTTACTTATTTCCTTATTTAGGTTTTATCTGTGCATTTTAACGGCCTGATTGTCTGTATTACAGTGTTTATTGCCGTTCTTACATTGGTCTATATTAAGAGCTAATGCAATGATAATCAAAGGCAACGAAGCTATGACACAGAACATGTCCGCTCGCTGAACAGCCCCACAGCTGATTTACCGTCCCCACAAACGACCTGTCCACTCACCCGCGAGATCTTCCCTTTAATTACACCATAGATTTCCCCCTGATGAACTCCCTCAGAATTAACACAGCCACGGCTAATTCCAGTCCCTCCTCTTTCACCCTCACTCGTGTATTATTGTTGTACAGAGAGCGCCGGTGCAGTTTAGCTACACAAACATTAGTATTAACGATTGGCCAGTTTGGAATTGGTGACAAACTGCAGGCGGAGCGCAAAGTTTTGTAGCCTGAAACCAATCAGGAAGTTAATGAGGAGAAAAATTACTCCTTTTCGCCAGCGCCCCTTAATTACCTCCACGCCAGAGCAGCGCAGAGGAGGAGAGGCAGATGAAAAAGAGGGAGGGCAAGAAGGGATGAGAGGCACAGTAAGAGCCTTTATGCTCCTTTTCTCGGGTTATGAAGGTCAGGAAAGCAGATGAACAGGATTTGTGTGCGTTGCCCCTCCCGACACTCGTAACTTTGATAGCACCGCTAGAGACTGTAATGTATTAGCTTCATATGCACATTGAGATGAGAGCTGACCTGGCTCGATGCACAAACTACCATCCATTTTTATAGGGAACTATAACATTTGAGCTGCTAGTGTTTCAATTTTACATTTACATAGTAATTTATTTAAGCAGATGATTTGGGTTAAAAATGTAACAATAACTGTCAGGGTTTATTTGAATGTTAAACAGACCATGTGATTCTAAAGGTACTTTTTAGACAGTCTTAATATTAGTATCATGATGCTATTTTAGTTTTAGTCGGCTTTAATGCTCTGCATGACGCTTTAATCTTGACATCGACTAGGATAAGAAATCTTTGAAGTCCACATTTACTCTCTGTTTCCAAAAAGTTAAAATGATAAATAAATGCATACTCCAAGAGCATTTCTCAACATATGTTTGATTATAACATCTGGGTGCTCAAAATGTATCGGTTGAATGCACATTTTAAACAGCTTATATTGTATCCGCGAGTTATTAGCCTTTCTGTGCTGCAGCATTGTAACGTACACAAAATCATTCAGAAACACAGAGATGTATTGTCAACAATAGCTTTGTTTCCATCCAAATGTGCAAATTAGGTGTATTTTGTTCTAGCAGATGACAATGGTGTTGTTAGTAAACAAAACATAAATAATCAGCGAATCAGACTATTTAGTCACATGGGTTTAATGTTCTCTACATCAGAATTTACTTGCCGTTTCCATCTCTTAATATTTGCCAAAAGTAAAAAAAAACCTCAAATGAGCGTAAAAACTAAACAGGGTCATAGCTAGGCCTGTCACGATAACAGATTTTGCTGGACGATAAATTATCCAAGAAATTATTGTGATAAACGATAATATTGTCATTCTGAGACCATTTTCATCTAAAATAATGATAATGGCATAAAAATGCAGGTACACTTTTTCAAAGATCAACAAACTTTAATTTCTAAAGACTATTTATCACTAAAAATGGAAAACATTTTAAATAACCACAATAAATGAACAAAACAACCAAAAACTATAAAAGCATGAAGTCTCAGTCTGTTTAAAAAATGCATTTAAATAAGTACCAAAAACAATAAATAAAATGGATTAAAACTGCAGCAGATGATTGTGTTTTAGGAGCATATTAGGGGCGGCACGGTTCACAAAACACACGGTTCGGCTCGTATCAAGGTTTTAGGCTCATGGTTTTCCATTCTGTACGTTTCTTGTTGTTTTTTTTTCTTTTAATCCAGAAATGTACTTCAGCATGTGATATATTAATTATCCACAATTTAGGATACAGTATTATTTTTTTTTGTTATATCATAGCCTAATCATGCACAAACTGAACTTGACCATCTCTGAGGAAAGTGATATTTTGATACAGCAAGAGAGAAGACATTGATGACATGCTTTTCATTTATTTGGCAAAAAAGGAGAATGTGTATTGCTATCTCTACAGGAACTTATGTGCTTGTTTAGACCACATAGATTGAACTGAAGAATTAACTTGCGTTTATCAAACTTCAGTGTAGCTTTAGGCCTCGTTTATAACGACGTGTCCGCTCGAACGTGCGGGTGCGCGCGGCAAAAATGACGTCGAGTGCGCGAGACCCCATTTCGCTTGGCGTTGTGCACGTCAAATTTCGTAACTTTGCGTGTGGCTCCGCAACCGAAGAGCCATGAGTTTCAGACGATTCTGCTGGCAGTGAATGAGGTCTCATCCATAGATATCCATAATAAAGGCTAGATGTCTCGTGTGCGCTGTTGGCCAATGGAGGTCCCCGTCCGCAACTTGCGGCCATCTTTTCACAGGCAGCTCGCTCACTCGTAACAGTGTGTTTTAATGGTGCATGTACTTTTAAATAGCCATAACTTGCTCAATTTTCAACCGATTTCCAAACTGTTTAGTTTGTTATAAACGTCAGAGATGTAGTTATGACACTACACATTTATGAATAATTATAACCATCGACTTCAATATGAAAGTAACATTGAACAGAACAGACAGGTGCAATAAAAAAGGTATTTATGTTAAATCAATATATAGGCTACTAAAACTGTGTACCGAATGGCACACTCTCAGAAAAAAAGGTACATTTCTGTCACTGGGGCGGTACCCTAAGGTACAAAAGTGAAAAGGTACATCTTTGTAACTTACTAACCGCTAAATGTTACATATTAATACCTTAAAAGGTACATATCAGTTCTTTAAGAGTGCATATTAGTACCTTAAAGGAACATAGTAGTACCTTAAAGGTACATATTAGTACCTTTTTGGTTTGTACCTTAGAGTACCGCCCCAGTGACAGAACTGTACTTTTTTTTCTGACAGTGCAACATGAGAAATTAATTAATTATATATATATATATATATATATATATATATATATATATATATATATATATATATATATATACTTTTATAATAAGAATATCACTATTATAATAAAATAATTCGTATTTAAAAAAATAATTACTAAAAAAAACCATGCAAACTAAGTTTCATTTTTGAAACTTATTATTATTCATAAAATCATTATTGGTGTCAATAAAACCTATATAATTGAACAGCTCGATTGTGGTCTCAGCCTTGATAACGTGCATGTAAGTAATAGCCTTGATACACAAGCTGCACGATTAAGTCGTTTATCTAAACAAAAAGCTGCAATTTCAACGTGTTAAAGCACCCAAATTTGTAGCCATGTTAATAACGTTTGTAAGAAACCAAACCATTTGTAAATCCATCAAGATTTCAGCGAGAGACAAGTATTTATGCTCGTACAGATCACTCATCTTACATCAGGTTTCACAGAGCCCGACAGAAAGCTTGCCTGTGACAAGATGGCCACCGGTGATGACGATGCTGACTCCGCCGTAAGACATCTAGCCTTTATTATGGATATCTATGGTCTCATCACGCCGCACCCGGTCTGCGTGTCAAGTATAAACAACTCCCCAAACGGACGAGGCACGCAGTCAACGAGAGAGACGAGGAAAACATAAAGCAAGCAAATTGCAATTATCGCGGCCGGAAAAATTATTGCGCTCTTTTTTTTATTTTATCGTGCGATTAATTGATTTATCGACTATCGCGACAGGCCTACTGTTGTGTGATTTATCAATAAAATATAGCTTAGAAACTGAAAAGTTGTAGCATATATTTCTTAGTAACTAAAACCCACAGCTTCACTATTAGTGGAGAGACGCTGTCAGGTGGAGTTAATTCACACACAATCACTCTCTCACTAATGCATTCATATCTTTACTGTGCTACTTTAGCTGTATCTGATTAAGTAATATGACACAAAAATAAAATAACTGAGAAAAATAAGCTGTTATGTAAGAGCCTGTGTCATATGCCATAGCTGTGCACAAGGCAACCCACGTTTCATCTCAAGGTTCAGACTTATTTGTTTATTAACGATGTCATCATTTTAAAAAAATCTGATATCGTTCAACCCCTACTACACACTGAGACTGGAGAAAGTCAGCACAGTACAGACTCATCCTGCACTCAGCAGTCTGACTGGTTCAATACGCGTATCTTCAGCTTGAGTGAGTTTGCCAAAGTAGCCAGAACTTGCTGCAGTGTGAGATTCACAAAAGGCACCACTGTCTTTACTTTGTTGTAATGTTGAGAGCTGACCGCACTGCTCATAAATTCATGCTGTTTGTTTTGACTAGAGGAATTGATAATCTCTAGATCAGAAATACTTCTACACCATTGTTTGCACTCAGATTTGTTTTGGTAAAAATCAATATGGTAACGTTTAAGTTAATTGGATTTTAAATACAGTTGCCTCCAAAACACTTAACCGGACACTTAAATTACACTTACACTGTAAAAATAAAATAAAATAAAAAGACTTAAAATATAAATTAATTAAAAAAAGCCTTTAAAAACTTACCGACCCCCAAACATTTCAATCATTTGCCCTTACGTTCACACAGATAACCTAACTACAGGTATGTACTTTTTAAGTTTATGGTTATTTCTGATAAATGCCTCTTGCTTGACAATTTGTTTCTAGTGCAAATACATTCAGACATCTTCAAGTGTGGCTTAAGGTTACTTTTTGGCACTATTGCACTGTACATGTTGTTATACGTGAAAGAATTTCAGGAACCAAAAAGCTTGTGTTACATGCATGCTTCAGGTGTCGTTTATCACAGACGCCATAACCAGATTATTCTCTGGCACAAATGGTCTTTGCACAAAAATAGTTAATGTGATGTGATGATGCATCCTATTTCAGCTTACTCCAACGGAGCTCAAGACTCAGTGTCCATCAGCTCAATGATCAACACTGAGAACAGGCTGGAGTGTGAGAGCAGCTCAGAGTCTGGAACCTTCTCCGTCGACTCCGTCATAGATGGGGCAACCAAATAAAACACCCTCACCTGCACCAACAACTTGATTTTTTTCCTTTGTCATTTGAGTTATTTCTGTAACTTTCAACTAAAAATGTAATGATTCTGTAACCAAATCCTACCTTATTGTTCAACATTTTGTTGTTAATACTGATCAGGTTGATCAATGTAGTGTTGTTTAACTTTTAAGATTTTTATAGACATTGGTTTTGTATTAATCGGGTTCTCAGAGATGATCAGAAATCCCCTTTTACTATGTTTCATAAAGTTCGATAGCTTCAGTTTGTTCACTCTGATGCTGCAGTTTTTAAAGACTTAAATGATTCACTTTCACTTTCTAGCAGAACGCTATTCAAAGAAATGACAGAGCAGAGCAATTTATTGTCACATATTGGTTCATGCTCAATATTGCTGTCATTGGGCTAATCTAACATCCTTTCCATGACCTTCATGCTGCAGACTATATGAGGGCTTCTCCGGCGTCTCCGTAGTGTTGTGTGGGACAGTTGGGTCAGAAGAGATACTATTAAATTATGCTTCAATCTCACAGCGAACGGCTTGTTTATTTATGGCCATCACTAAAGGACATCATTTAACTTTTGATGATTTGCATCAACCCTGTTCCTGTGCATGATCCAGCTAATGTGCAATGCTCTTCTGAGCTTTCTTTGTATAATGTGAAGCTCTGCCCTTGATTTTAATGGTCTTGGCACAGATAGTGTCCTCAGTCTAGTCACAAACAGAGGAGAAGAGGGACACAAAACTGTCCCTTTCCTTTTAGGCTCTGTTTGTTAAAGACGTTTGTTATGACAGTACATTTAACTATAAATGATGTAATTTTTTCCAGTATCTTGATCTGATTAAAACGAGCCATATGTTGTTTAATCTGATTTTTTTACTTTTTTATTATGGTGGCTGGCCCTTTAATATGCTTTGACAATCAGTATATCTCATTTACTTGTGTACAACTCAATATTAATAGATAAGAGATGTAAATTAATTTGATTAGATTTTTTTCTAAAAATGAATGTAAAATGTAATTACCTTTATGCATTTCCTTTTTGTGATTTTTGAACCATTTTGTTAGACTAACAGTTCACAGTTTGATTCATTTGTTAATTTGTTTTCCTGACAAGTAAATTTACCCACTGTATTTTGCTGGTGGTGTGGATGTGCTCTTGTCCTCTGACACCATGATGTTACAAATATTTTTATTAGTGTTATGATTATAAAGCAATGCAAATGCTAATTTGCAATCGTTGTGTGTTTATATGCTCTCATGTTCAGTGGAAATAAAATCATTATTGATGACTGGGCTTCACAAGGCTTTTGACTGTTGGGAGCTCGATATAAAACCTGAAATGAAAATTACTTGTATTTTCTTTGCTCTGCACCCTCAAAACATTCATTTGATTCTGCCCCATCTGCTGTAATCAATAACCTGACCATCTTGTTTTTTTTATTAAATGCACTTACTCTTAATTTCATCCCCCAGTGGTTTTAGTGAGAAGAATGTGGAGTTACCTATATGGCTTTGGCATTATAAATCACTTCTGGAGAGCAGATTGTACAGCAGTATCGATTGATCCTGATATATCACAGAAATTTACTGTCACTTCTGTTTTCAATTAAAGATACAATCAGTCAGATAATGACTTAATTGGATTTTACAGAAGATTGAGTTTTATTGTCCCGTGCTTTACGAGTTTAGTTAAGAAAGGCCGCTTTATCATAGGCTGTCAGCGCTGGGCTCCGGCGTGCCGCCGTGTCCTTCTGTTGCTGCTCCAGGTTTGTGTTCCAGCGACAGACTGAAAAGTGTCTGTGGATTTGTTTTCCTTGAGCTGCTATTGTGCCATCAATCACACCGGCTCCATGAAAGATAAAGCCGCCCCTGTCCCAAAGTCTCAGTGCATACTGTAGAGGGGGGGACAGGTGCTAGAGCTGCATTTTCTTAAGTCAAGGCTTTTGGATTTAAGAGAGGAAGAGGTCATCATAAAAGTGTTTGATGACAGTACGGTCTGAAACAAGCCCCAGTTTAATCTGTAATAATACATTTATTTGAATTGAATGCATTTTATTTTGATGGGTCTTTAAAGATATTAAAGAAGATTACTGAAAGTGAGAGAATAAAAACCTGACAGTGTAATGTATGAAGAACATGCAGATTGTTGTTAAAATATTCCATATAATTATTACAGTTACAGATCAAAATTAAAATACAAAATCAAATATTAGTATTCTTGCTTTGCACTTGACATAGAACAACCTGTTTATACTGGTTACATAAAGCTCTGCTCAATTTTACATTTTTTATATATATATATATATATATATATATATATATATATATATATATATATATATATATATATATATATATATATATATATATATATATATATGCGCAAGATGTTATGTATTATACAGTGAGGAAAAGAAGTATTTGAACACCCTGCTATTTTGCAAGTTCTCCCACTTTGAAATCATGGAGGGATCTGAAATTGTCATCGTAGGTGCCTGTCCACTGTGAGAGACATAATCAACAACAACAAAAAATCCTGAAAACAATGCAATGTATGAATTTTTTTTTTTTTTTTTTTTTTTTTTAACTATTTATTTGTATGATACAACTGCAAATAAGTATTTGAACACCTGAGAAAATCAATGTTAATAGCAATTACAGAGGTCAAACGTTTCCTGTAGTTTTTCACCAGCTTTGCACATACTGCAGGAGGGATTTTGGCCCACTCCTCCACACAGATCTTCTCTAGATCAGTCAGGTTTCTGGCCTGTCGCTGAGAAACACGCAGTTTGAGCTCCCTCCAAATATTCTCTATTGGGTTTAGGTCTGAAGACTGGCTAGGCCATGCCAGAACCTTGATATGCTTCTTACAGAGCCACTCCTTGGTTATCCTGGCTGTGTGCTTCGGGTCATAGTCATGTTGGAAGACCCAGCCTCGACCCATCGTCAATGCTCTAACTGCGGGAAGGAGGTTGTTCCCCAAAATCTCGCAATACATGGCCCCGGTCATCCTCTCCGTAATACAGTGCAGTCGCCCTGTCCCAAGTGCAGAAAAACACCCCCAAAGCATGATGCTACCACCCCCATGCTTCACAGTAGGGATGGTGTTCTTGGGATTGTACTCATCATTCTTCCTCCAAACACGTTTAGTGGAATTAAGACCAAAAAGTTATATTTTGGTCTCATCTGACCACATGACTTTCTCCCATGACTCATCAAAATGGTCATTGGCAAGCTTAAGACGGGCCCGGACATGTGCTGGTTCAAACAGGGGAACCTTCCGTGCCATGCATGATTTCAAACCATGACGTCTTAGTGTATTACCAATATTAAACTTGGAAATGGTGGTCTCAGCTCTTCAGGTCATTGACCAGCTCCTCCTGTGTAGTTCTGGGCTGATTTCTCACCTTTCTTAGGATCATTGAGACCCCACGAGGTGAGATTTTGCATGGAGCCCCAGTCCGAGGGAGATTGAAAGTCATATTTAGCTTCTTCCATTTTCTAATGATTGCTCCGACAGTGGACCTTTTTTCACCAAGCTTCTTGGCAATTTCCCCATAGCCCTTTCCAGCCTCGTGGAGGTGTACAATTTTGTCTCTAGTGTCTTTGGACAGCTCTTTGGTCTTGGACATGTTAGTAGTTGGATTCTTACTGATTGTATGGGATGGAAAGGTGTCTTCATGCAGCTAACGACCTCAAACAGGTGCATCTAATTTAGGATAATAAATGGAGTGGAGGTGGACATTTTAGAGGCAGACTAACAGGTCTTTGAGGGTCAGAATTCTAGCTAAAAGACAGGTGTTCAAAAACTTATTTGCAGCTGTATCATACAAATAAATAGTTAAAAATCAGATATTGTGATTTCTGGATTACGTCTCTCACAGTGGACATGCACCTACGATGACAATTTCAAAACCCTCCATGATTTCCAAAGTGGGAGATGTTAAAATTTTAAAACAATTATTTGTATTATTTAGTATGATCCTGAATAAGCTACTTCAAATACAAGATGTTTACATATATACACAGATGCAAATATCTAATATCAAATATCTGCCAGCAACTCAAAGCATTTAGGCATGCAGCAGAGATGGTCTTATGAGGAGATGCAAGGGTCTGTGGGAGAAAATGTAACGGCTAACTTGGATCACGAGACACCTCAAAATATAATGGCAGTGTCGTCAACGTTCAGAGTTTTATGACAGTCAGTTACAGTTTACGTTACTCACAGTTTATTGTGGATTAGCGTGTTTGGTTTGTGAATAATGCTCTGTATATCTGGTGTGTTGTTCTGTTGCTGTAGCTCACCTGCTTCAAGGTTCGATGTGTGTCTTGTTCAGAGATGCTCTTCTGCAGGCCCCTTGGTTGTAATGAAGGAGTTACTGTTGTCTTTCTGTCAGCTCAAAACAGATTAGAATTAAGTTTGTTCATTAAATAATAGCTTTATTGGGCATACATAGCAGTAATATAGTCACTAAAATATTAATTGTAATTTAATTGTTGAAATCTGGAAGCCATAGAAAGAATACATTTATTTATTCATATTTTTTTATAGTTTACCTTCATTTTTAATAAGCATATCGTTATATCAGTCATACACAGCAGTCATAAATCATTACATTTTTTCTTCCTTAAACAACAGTATAATACAATTATAATTATTAATAATTTATTCATTTTGTCTTTATTCATTAAAATGCATTATATCAGCATGACAGCCATATTTATTTAAATTCAAGTCTTATTATAATTGGTAAAACCTTAAATACATTTTTATCATGGTAAAATCTACATGTAGTCTTACCAACGAAAGTATTGTTTAGTGTAAAACATGTTAAAGT
This sequence comes from Pseudorasbora parva, assembly GCF_024679245.1. NCBI lineage: Eukaryota > Metazoa > Chordata > Actinopteri > Cypriniformes > Gobionidae > Pseudorasbora > Pseudorasbora parva. Next base: position 28,006,300 of record NC_090174.1, on the reverse strand, counting down.
TTAGGCAGTCAATTCATTAAATATGCTATTTCCTCGCAAAATCGGTTTAGAAGACTTTAGAAGGGATTTTTTTTTTTTTGCCTGGTCTGATAAGTCTCAAATTCTGCTGCAACATTCAGATGTAGGGTCAGAATTTGGTGTATAAACAACATGAAAACATGGATCCATCCTGCCTTGTAGTCCTTGCTCACTCCAGGCCTTTGGGATGTGGTGGAATGGGAGATTCACATTATGGATGTACAGCGGACAAATCTGCAGCAACTGCCTGATGCTATCATGTCAATATGGAAGTCTCTTATGAATATTTCCAGCTCCTTCTCAGATCTCTGCCTCGAAAAATAAAGGCAGTTCTGAAGGCAAAAGGGGGTTTGACCCGATACTATCAAAGTCGTGACCAGTGAGTGTATAGTCCACAAGACAAAATAATAACTGAATTTACACAAATCACCCATTTCAAACTTTATTGAATTTTAATATGCCCATTAGTATTGGGCTTGTTATGACTCTAAAAACTCAAAAAATCGATATATTACTCATTACTAGTAACTCCTTTGAAAATGTATATTATTTTACTTATTAGTCCTAGACAACAGTAATTAGCTTTACTAATAGTTACATTTTCCTTTACACCCTAAAACATTGGTACCTGCGTCCTTTTTGCAGCCTGTGATTATATGAAATTTCCTGATAAATGAAGATTACAGCTGGCTCAAACTGATGACAAGCCATGATTCTTTTAAACAACTTGGTTGTAAAATCTACAACAGGGCTTAAGCAGATAACCAACCAAACATGTTGGCAGAACGAAAAAGAGGCCAACAAGCACCAGCACATTTAATCTGATGATGAAACAAGTTTATACAGTAGTATGCTATGTATATATCTAATCAACAACGAGTAATAGGATGTGGTCTTTGAACGTTTCACTTACAGTAATGACCTAAAAATACTAGTCTTAATACCACTGCACAAATTACATGTGACATTGATACTTTTGTCATCCTTTCTTCCTACAAAATTAAAATAATGGCTGTATTTCCAGCCACTATATGTGCGCGTCTCCATCTTCCAACGAAGTAGCGAGCTGCCTTGGTGACGTTCCTCTGTTCACTCATGACAACAATTATGAAAATTGATGGGGATGATTGGATTTTTAAATTTCAAATCATTAGTGATTGTGACAAAAAAGTAGCTAGTAACTAAATAAATACCATTTTTTGGATGGTAACTGTAATATTACTACCTAAATTTTAGTAGTAATTAGTTCCACCAGTTACCAGGTAAAGTAATACTACGGTGCCTTTGCACTGTTCATCAGGAAAATATTTGGTTTTCTGGCATCTTCTTTATGTTTGAACCTCTTTCCAACAGTGGCTGAATGATTTTGAGATCTCAACAAGATGCATTAAAGTCACCATGAAATTGCAGTTCTTATGTTTTTATGGAACATTGCATTATAAATTATTTATTCATGAACGTCATTATTTTGATTAAATTGAATGTACCTCCACTAAGTTCCCCCCTCACTCCTGCAACAACATCTCTTCTCTGATGACGTGTTTACTGGGACGCAAGCCGTTTTACTCGGATATACGTCACAGTAATACATAACATCTTAAATATTCTGCAAGGGGTATGTAAACTAAGCAGAATTGTATTATTTGCCAACATGTCAATGTGACAAGAATAAACCATTTTTAGTTAATACATTATTTTATTAATTATTATTTAGAATAAAGGATTATTTTGTTTTAAATATAGTACATGCCCAATTATGCCAATAACCTGATCAAGCGCCTGACCTGTGAATGTAATGGCCTGAACATGAAACCCTTTTCCCCAGGCACAATTTTTTTTTAATGAATACATTAACTGTGCAAGAAATCCATAATGAGTCTAATTGATTGGATATGAAGCTGTCAGCGAGTTTTTCAATTACTTATTTGTTGTATTAAACTTAGAGTTTCAATTGCACTCAATTGTATATTTTAATTTCCATTAGAGTGGGTTATAGAGAATAGTTGCTTTTGTTCACGTTGAGATGGAGAGGGTGTGGCGGGGAGGTCTGGGTCCTGTCAGAGTCTCAGTGATTTGAGTGCCCTTGGAGGCTCTGTCCATACAGAGGGAATAACCAGACATTTCACTGGACAGATGTCCCATCATTACTCACAACATTGAAACTATTGGCTGCCTGTCACAGAGCCGCAGTGAAAGAGAAGCCGATCGGGGTCTCGGTGGACAGATCACACACTCAACGTTGAGTCTATACATAATTACCACTATAAACCTCAATCAAACCTGACAGAAAGTACAAAAAGAGACTAAATTAAATGTAATTAAATACACGTTTTTAGATTAAACAGATGAATGACAGTATTCCTTGACTGAAACATTAGACTGCTTACATGCAGAAATAACAAGTAACCTTTTGTGTGTGTAGCCTATGGAGACATGAAGGTTATTGTTTTTTTGTTTTTTTAAGATTAATCTATTATACATATAACAATAATACTTAAAATCATTTGTAAGTTACTGGAGAGTTTAGAAACTGTGTTTTCTAAATTAATAAAGTAAAATTTAAAATGATTAGGGAGTGAAAGTATACCTCCCACTGAGTGGTTGACTGTAGAGATTTAGTCTGTGTCATATAATCAGTTTATGGTTTCTTGGATCTAGACGTGGGACGTTTACTGGCTTTATTCAGTCCTTCAGCTCAGTATAAAAAACGTTTTAGCTCCACATAGATAAACCACAGTCTAGTGCGGCTAGTTCACTTAACCCACAGAAAATGTAATAATCTTTCTCTGTTGAAAATGGACACTTAAAAAAAAACAAAAAAACAATTCCACTTTGAATAAGTGGTATTTAAGCCATGCTTTAAATACATTTATGACCACAAAATGAATGAACACCCAAAACATTACTGTGACATTCTCTCATTACTGTGAATTAGGTTACACTCTAGAAAATTCTGAGTAAAAAACAACCCAATGTTGGGTCAAATATGGACTAACCCAGCAGTTGGGTTGCCTTAAGCAAATATTTAACCCAACCGCAGGATTAGAACAACCCAATCGCTGGGTTAGTCCATATTTGACCCAACATTGGGTTAAAACAACCCATCATTTTTTAGAGTGTATACTTTATTTAAAGGTGTCATTGTTACAGTATAATAATATATTTAAGTAATAATACATGCAAGGACGCTGTAAAATAAAGTGTTCCCCTGAATTCTCTTTCGTTGATTCAATTTAATCATTAAGTTCTGAACAGGCACACAGACATATTGGATTTTCTTTTCATGTATATTTATATTATTTTAAAATAATAAATCTGTAATCTGTATTTTAAATATGGCTTTGGTTTCATTCATTTTCTTTTATTACATTCAAAGGAGCCATCTATTTCTTTATTTTCTGGTTGGTTGGTTAGTTTGTTTTGCTTACTTCAAATCTTAAAAGCAAACAAATGTATCAAACTGTAAAAAAAAAAAAAAAAAAATTATAGTTGTTAACAAATGTGCATTTTCGCCGTGTTCTCGTTTTTATTTTCCATACACTTTGATGTCAATCAGTGACAGAAAACATAAATAATTGTATTAGCATTTGTGTTGTCCTCCCACTCCCCTTAGTGTGAATTCCCCTCGCCATGCACAGACTGCACGCTGCATTATCGTCACCTTGAAATTTCATCTGCTATTTTCCAATTAAAAGCTTAATAGCCCTGGAAACGGAGTTCATGTGGTGAAGTTTACCGTGGCCCCCAGTTCTCAAAGTTGTGCTGCCGGGATCCCATTACGTGCTTGAATAAACCCATTTAGGAACAGAAACGGGACTCGAGGGTGCCCGGTGTTGAGTTTCACTGGACTTTAAAAGCGATGGGCATCATTTAAAAAAAGGTGTGCTGCAATTTACACCCTACATCGCGCTCCAAATTGCATTTAAAGTCTGTGTATGTTTACTGTGTGCACAAAACAAAATAGGCCTGTTTTATGTAGATGACATCGCCTATAGTTCACTTGATTGAAATCATTTTTTTTTTTCATCTGATCCTTCCAGAACTCATTTGGTACAAATCCAAATTATATTGCCCAATTAACTCGCATGCATGTCGGACTATTCAACATTTTTCATGGGAATAAGTTAAGAGCTCATTCAAATGCAAACCACTATATTATTGTCGCTTGTGTTTAATTCGAATTCACAGCGTGCGGTTAAACTAAATACCAAAGGGGTTGTAGGATTTTCATGAAAAGCGCACAGCAGTTATGTGAATTCTTTTATACATTCCCACTTAATTTTTGAAATTACTGCACTCCAAGAGCCTCATATGTTGAAAATCACCGTGGGTCCGATTTTAAACAACCAGTACAAATAACGGTGGATTATTATTATTCAATTCCCTTTCGTTTTTTTACGCAGTTTTACTATAGGGGTAGCTTATAACAATTCACTTATAGATTTGATTTAAAATAATGCGCATTATTCAATTAGGCTACTTTTATGAGAGTCGACGTTTTGGGATTAATTACTGTCAATAACTTTCGATAGTCTATTGGTTAAATGTGTTAGTTTGTCTAATGCAGCCGATTTGATTCTGACTGAGGCAACTACTTTTCAAGCGAAACATGTTTGTGATGTAGGATATGTAGGCTATAGCCCTCTTGTGTTATGTAAATAATAAAGTAATAATTTACAACAGTAGACTATATGCGTTATTTATGCGTCATCCTTTGGACAGATCCGAGCCAGTGCTCGAGCAGCCAAATTGGTTACAAACTTTTGAGACATTTTATGGACTTCCTTATGAGGTCTCCAAGTTTGAACAGATCAGAAATAATTCCCACGCTGCTTAAAAACACTAAGGTCGTTTGCTGTTGGTATTAAAAGGTTGCACATCGGCAAGATATTGCTCAAAACTCGAGTTGTAACTAGAGAAAAGCGAGACTTCCTCCCTCCATCCATCCAGTGTCTGCTGGAAATTGCTCGTGACGGTGATGTGAGAAATAGAAGTTACTCGTTAGTGCGTGTCAGATTGCCTGATGCACTTCTTTATTGCGGGGCGAAAGGTGGATCCTCGTCTTAAAGAGTCAACACCTCTCATCACGAGTGTAGCGAGCAGCAGAGGGGCTTGATCTCTTGACTGTACTTGACAGCACTCTTCCTCTACTGCTTATCTGATGCACTTGCGCCTCTGGCACCTCTGGAAACGACTTGAGAAATGAATGGCTACGGATCGCCCTACCTCTACATGGGGGGCCCGGTGTCCCAGCCGAGAGCGCCCCTCCAGAGGACCCCCAAATGTGCCCGCTGCAGGAACCACGGGGTGCTCTCCTGGCTGAAAGGGCACAAGCGGTACTGCCGTTTTAAGGACTGCACTTGCGAGAAATGTATTCTAATAATCGAGCGACAGCGGGTCATGGCGGCTCAGGTGGCGCTGAGGCGGCAGCAGGCGAACGAGAGTTTGGAGAGTTTGATCCCGGAGTCACTGAGAGCGCTGCCTGGCATCACGGTGGGGAGCGGGGAGCAGAACCCAAACAACCCACGGTCAAGCGACATAGACCTGCGCTGGAGCACAGAGACAGTGACCCCTAAACCACCGCAAGGTAACCGCTTACATAATAACTCAATGTTGTAGACATTTTACTCCGGTTTTGGCAACACCGAAGGCGAAACGAATAGCGTTTTGCATGCTGTAAACGTTATTGTAGGTAATCTTTTTAATTTAATAATTACAATTTGCCTATAATTTTTTATTGTTGTTAAAACATTATTATAAAAAGCTTGCATAGCCTAAATATAATAAACGAGATCACGATTGGGTTAAAACCACAATACTTTTTAAACAGGCCTAACATTGCCACGTTATTGTTAGCAACAATGGCTACATACACAATTATCTCAAATATCTTACAAAAATAATCTTTGCACTCAGCAACAATTTTACTGATCGAGACAACCTGATAAAGCATAATGCGGGCATTTTTGTTTCCTGGAAGTTAAAGCCTTTTTTCCTGACCCGGAAAAAAAAAAAAACTCATAATAAGTAGGCTATTGTTACACTGTAAAAAAAATATATGTTCAATAAGTTATGAAAACATATGTTTTCACATTGTTTTAATTCATCAAAATAAGTTAAGAAATGTTAAACTTTTTTATTAGTTATACGAGATGTAACTCATTTTTTAAAGTCAGTTTAACATAATTTAAGATGAAATAACTTAAACATCGAAAGTCCATTGCACTACTAAAGGTCATTTTTTTTTTTTTTTTTTTTTTTACAGTGTAGGGTATTCATTTTCTTGTTTTACAGCCTATATGGCGTTGTTCCTGATATTTTAACCATCGCAAACACGTTTATTGAGCGCTACATGTCAGATTAAAAATAGCTCGTCTACATCCCAAACCTGAAAGTTATCTAGTCAAGAAATGATCTATATTTGAATGTAAATATTTAAGACAACCACACATGTGAGCTGATGAACTTATACAGTTTGAAAGATTGCATTCTCTGACTGTCAGTGTGCACATCACCTAATAGGACAGACCCTGTCGGTCATATCGGGAGGTCAAGCTGAAAATGCAAAGATGTCCAAATTAAAGAAAGTAAAACGTTTCTAAAGTAATCCGTTTTCAAAACTGTGAAGTGGAATCGACATTAGATTTCTCAGTGCCACCGCGTCAGCGTTTTTATGTGAACAGTTAATAAAGTCGCCCGTTATAAATCAGAGGAGTGCTGACAGGTCAATAACCTGAATGTTGCACTTTATAGTCTGCAGAATCGGACAGTGTTTGACTAGGTCCACTCTTAAAAATAAAGATTCTCAGGGTTTTTTTTTTTCCAAAGAGATGTCATAGAAAAAACATTTTAAGTCCCCCAATCACATTTTAGTGAACAGTTCTTAGGTGTAAAGAACATTTTAAAGATTTGAATAACCTTTTTCCACTTTAAAGAACCTTTTGTGGAATGGGAAAAATTAATTAATGTTAAATGTTCTTAATGGAACCCTTAATGCCAATTAAGAACCTTTATTTTTAAGTGTATAGTGAGTCGGACCTTAAGCTGGACGGCTTCCACTTCGGTCATTCTGTATGAAATGCCTGTAAATTATCAGACCATAAAAGATTTAAATTAAAATGTATTTAAATCTTTCAGACTGTTTCATGATCATTTCATTTTTTTAAATCATAATGCAGCTCGATGATTTTAATGTAGCGTCAGCATCACTGTATTAAGATCTTTTGATATGCAGTATGTTCATGAAGTCCATGCTTGTGTGCGTGTGTTCTCCAGACCTAAATGAGGATCTGTCTGGTGAGCAGTCTGGTGGAGAGAACGGAGGCAGTGCCAGCGACAGAGAACCAGAACCAGCCAGCTCCCCTGAGGAGTCTAAACCTAACTTGTGTTGCACCCCTGACACCTCAGACCCAACCCCTCAGCTTGAGGAGTCCCGCTTTAGCCTGTCTAAATCCTGCACTGAGCCGGAGCCCAAAGCTGACAACCCCAAATACTCTCCTGAGCCCAACCTCCTCATCGAAGGCCTCTCAGGCTCTGTATCTCTGCCTTTCAGTCTGAGGGCCAACCGACCTCCACTGGAGGTCCTGAAGAAGATCTTCCCAGCCCACAAGCCAGCAGTCCTGGAGCTCATACTGAAAGGCTGCGGTGGGGACCTGGTTGGAGCCATCGAGATCCTGCTGTCCAGCCGTTCCACGATGAAACCAGAGAAGATCCTGTCTGAGAACGCAGATGCCCTGGTTCTCCCGTCAAACGGCCACCTTTTTGAGCACCCGCTAAGCTCTTATCCCGTCTCGTCTTCCAAGTGGTCGGTCGGTTCGGCCTTCCGTGTTCCCGATTCCCTGCGCTTCTCCTCAGAGCCTTCTGGTGGAGTACCAGGCCCTCTTAGCATGCCGCTACAGCACGGCTTCCCACAGCCGCCTCGATACCCGCTCCTGTTGAGGAATTCGTTAAGCCGTGGCCAAGCCGGGCCCTTCATGCACAACGATGTGACTCTGTGGAATACCATGACTTTACAGCAACAGTATCAGCTGCGCTCACAGTATATCCCGCCATTCTCAGGCCCTTCAGCTGGAGTGATCCGCAGCTCACCGCTCCTCACCAGCAGACCCACCGAGGAGCATCGGATCAGCATCCAGGAGGAGAGCTGCCCTGTCATCGCCAAACAGAGCATGTACGCTGCAGACGAGGAGTATGATGAAAGATCTGACTCCTCAGACTCCAGGATCCTGAATACTTCCTCCTAACTTCTGCTCACTCCAGCGCTTTCATTAGGAGGATGGGAAACGAGCACTGAAATGCATTTCAAAAGAAATGATACAAAAGAGACACTGCTCGTCTAGGAGCGCAATGAAAAGTTAATCAGTGCATTATTTGAAGTATTGTATTTCTATCTGAGGTTGTTGTGCCAACTTAATCATGTGTGGAACATTAGCTTTAATTTTGGGGGGAAGGAAATCATTAAGGTACTATTATTTGACCAAAAAGTCAGAATAACTTAATATATTTGAGCACAGTGATCTCCATTTCCACTTTGCATGAAATGTACCATAACAATTTATTGTACAAAAAAAAAAAAAAAAAGATATTCCAGCGGTCCTGCATGTAAAAGTATGGCAAATAAACCTTCTATGAACTGTTATTGTCATTGTGTTTACCTGAAGCGAACATATACATGTATTAAATATCTGCAAAACAAACATTTATTATTTTCAAAAATAAAGGAAAAGAATAGGCTTGGGTTTGTATATAACGCAATATATATTCAGAGAGAAAAAAATGAAGTATCCACTCTTTAGATTAAAAAATTAATGGAATTTATTTTTATTTTTTAGAATATAGAATATCCATTCAAAGAAAGAAAAAAGAAAAGACAATTTAGTAGCAACTGTATAATTTTAAACTTCAAAGAATATATTACGTTATATATTCTACCAATTCAGCCCACCTCCTGCAAAGAGCATTAATGCATGTCTGGCACTAATAATAACAAATGACGCAGTCGTCATCAGTAGCCTATCTTTATTTTGTTTTAAACCAATCAATCATACATAATTAAACATAATTTGCAGTTTATTAACCGATGGCTTACGTTATTTATGCCAATTTAATAAACGGGATTAAAAAATGAACACAGCAGGGTATTTTTATAGGCTATCTGGAGCAAAGTATTTTCAGTGGATCAAGTTATTTGCGTTTATCAATGACGAAATGAGCTGTAAAAATGAGCTAACGGCGCCATCTAGTGGACCTTTTTAACAATAGACAATTTCGTGACTACTTGCCCCAAAGAAGAAAAAATCCCTTTCAAAAATGTCTGATTCCTGTTTAGTAAGTTATTATTCATACATATACGTAACCTAAATAGCCAGAATCAAATACTGTGGTTCACGCTTAAAAACCACGGAAACTTTACATTGTCTACAAAAGGCTATTGTAGTGGGAAATAATAGTTTTCTTCACACAAAGAAAACGAGTTATTTTAAAGAAATGTTCACTTAGCCTAAAAAGTTCTTCAATGGCAGGAAAAAAATAGTTTTTTAAACCCTGATAAATCCTTTTTTAAAGGTTCTTTATGGACGCAACTTAATTTTTTTTAACACTTTAGCATATTTTGCAGCAGCATATTTTGAATTCACGAATTATTCCATCATCTGTCATATTATATAATTCAATTATTTTATTATGTAAAGGTGCTGCTCTATGTGCAATAATTCCTCACGCTGAAAACATCGATAATGACTCAATACTGTCACCTTGTGATCGTGTACAAAATAAACCATGACGTCATAAAAGTTGTGTTATAATTTGCTATCCATAGCCTACAATCTGACAATTGAATTAGCCCATGCAAAAGTTAGACAGAACATTACTCAGCATTTGAGGTAGGCTACTGAATAGGCCTACACGCATCACATAAATAGCCTCCATTCATATAGCCTGGACCAGATTTAGAACTGAAAACCTGCATTGGATATTTATTGTGACTTGTTGCTTGTTTAAGACGCCCTGTTTAGTTTTCATTGTGTTTATAAGTATGCGATGCTAAACCAGCGGTCGCTCGAGCGTGCAGGTGTTGCATTTCTATTTAACACATCTGTTGACTTAACCGAGCGACAGCTTTTAATGTTGACATTTGAATCTGTGCCTCTAAGTCAACAAGGCCCCGTGTTCTCATACACCAACCGGACAGACAAATTATGAGTGGTGAAGCATTCATCAGGTTGCACGTGTTGCCAATCCATCAAGTGTCTTCAAATGCTAATTAACATAACAGGGATTCGGTGAACTCACAAATCTCTTGTCTCTACACTCCAAACTGGTTACATTGCAGTGTGACACGCCCTGAACCAAACCAGAAGCTCGGACGCGATTGGCTTATTGTCACATAGGCTATTGGTGGTAAATAAATATCCTCGAACGTGTCTGAAGGCATGGTGGACCTGTATTTTACTGTGATAGAAAGTAGCTATTGCAGGTATAACATGAATCATAAACGATGCAGGCTACTAACATAAAGCCCTCATTTCCAGCTAATCTGCAGACAAGCATAGCATATGGACAAAGAACTGAAAAGGTGTTTTCTGCGGAATAAAACAGAATAATAATAAAAGCTAAACTCGTGTAGAGCATGGCCTTATTTATTACCTATAGGCTAAAGCTCACTAAATAATAAACACACTTCGATTTTTTTCTCTCCATTTGGCATTGTCATGTGCGTTTAGAAGGCGGTAACAGAAGATCAAAGCATTCCACGTGGGGAAATTGCACCCTGGGAAGCAGTTTGGTTTGCTGGCCATAACCTTGCTAATAAATTAAGAGGAAAGAAGGGCGAGTGGCAAAGCTGCACCTGCACGGCAAACATCTTCACCACATGTGAGTAACAGAGATGACGGGACAAGACCAGACAGACAATTTGGCCCAACCAAAATCACCATATAGCCTAATAGGCTACCATCCTGCTTAAAAATGTGTCGTCAAGTCCTAGCCTACTTTAGGAACTATTTTAAATGGCACGGACATTTTCTAAACACATAATCGACACATTTATGGCCAATATAATCATTTTGGGTTTTGGGCCTCTAGATCCTAGCTATAAAAAAATAATAGACGAACTATTTCCCATCAGCTATTTTTATTTTTTCGCGAACGAAATGAGACGTATTGTTCCAGGGTGTCGATTTTTCAGCTAACGCGAAAAAATAAATTATAATATATCCTATATATGCTATGTGTGTGTGTGTGTGTGTGTCGAAGCACATAAAACCCGGCTTGAAATATTTATTCCAGTGTTTCAGTTCACTGAAGCACCAACAGTGCATATTTTGATGTCTCCATTAATAACTGACTAAGATGATGAGTTAAATCAGGTGCGTATCGGTGCGTCTACAGGAACAAGGTTAAGAAACACTGATCCTTAGGCTATCCTCGTTTTCATTTGTCATGAAATAAACATGCGCCATAATTTTACAGTTTTTTTTTTAATTCCATTGCTGCATGCAAAAAATTAATATGGCCAGATATTAAAACATAACCAGACATTTCTTTACACGCTACAAATGACGCAGCCTACATTTGCTGTTCATTTAAATCCTGCCTTGCATCCAGTCTTCTATCGTGCACGTCCCCATATGCTGCTGTCTGTAGAGATTCTTTAGTGTCAGTTGATTTCACTTTGTTTTGAGAAACATCACACATGGTAGGTCGATCGGGACAAAGAGAATTATGTTTTGTGTATCAGTCCCGCATGCTTAGTCAATGTTTTTTAAGTAACGCTTGTTGTGTCAACTGCCATATCACGCTCGATCTTGAAAAGTTGAAAACAGTGTTTAAATGCATCCCCGAAGGGTTGTGCATTGTCAACAGCAACTCAGAAAGATATTAATTTGTGTAACAAGAGATCTAGTGTCTTGTTAACAGCCAAACTCATTTGTCAGACAACCGCTTCTAATCATTAAAATCGGAATTACGACCTTTATGTCAATAATATAACAAGTGTCTTAAACAATTGAGCAATTATAAATAAACATTTTCAAAGAAAAAAAAATGCAATTGATCATGCTTAAAAATAAATAAATTACTAGGCTATTTTTAGGCTAGGGCCTACCCATTTATATCTTAAAGCAAACAAACAAAAACAAAAAAACACCTGTATGGCAACGCTGTTAGGTGCATTTGAATAAAAATGAAAATTCATCGCCAGTTTTTGCATTCACCAACTGTAATTTGAATATTGTCAATTAGTGGTTACTTTAGCCACTGCAAGCACATTAACGAAATATAACAACGCAACTTGCAAATATGCGTTTGCTATAATAATTAGCTACACAAACATCATAATTCAGTTGTCAAGCTAAGGCAATTTAAATAAATGTAGCCTTAACGAAATATGCAGTGTTTATTGATTCGTTAAGCATCTTTCAAAGTGTTATCCTACATTTTGAATTTATTTTCTTTTATCAAATATTATTTTCTTTATAGGCTATCACACTCCTAAGCGGGAAAATAATTGAATTAGCTAAGTAGGCTATTAGCAATAAATGATCCATTAATAAGACATGGAATGAAACTAGACGTATTAAACAGCCGAACCCCCACTGCCCTCCGTGATTAATTGATTGTTTCCTTCAAATGGTTTATTTGTAACTTCACTCCATTAAGAACTTTGTTTAGCGAGCGATTCAATTCCAGCCAATCGGGAAGCTCCGTTCACATTCAGACAATCGGGATGTATTGTCGCACGCCGTCTCCTGATTGGCTCCCTGCGAGCGGAGCTTCCCCATTGGCTGTCCCAGATTTGCTGCGCGGATCTTAGAGTTGAAAGGCTGAGAGACTCTCACCACACATTTCAGTGACAGATCAGGTAGCCTAGTCTTTATGTTGCTCACTGACACATGTTGAGGAAGGTGGCTTCATTTACTTTGGAGGAGCGCATCTTATCTCTAGGAGAGGGGAACTCAGGAGTGCTATAAAGACTGTTGGATATTCACTCATCCTTTATTGATCTGCTTTGGCAAGGTAAGTGTATGAAAATGAAGTCGAAATGCTATAATATTTATAACACTGGCCATTAAAATATACTTTTAAATATACTGTAAAGACATAAGCTAAATTGTTGCCTTTTTAACGAAAAATCAACCGTGATACATTTATTAAAGTATTTCAACCACTTAAGATTTACTGCTGCAAATCTAATTTGACTCAAGGAAAAATTACAAGAATTAATTGACACGCTAAATGAATGAACAATATTTATATAAATTGTAGACTTACTTAAACTAATGTAGGTCCTGTTTTCTTCTGGCCAGCATCTATTTACACGCGTCCTGGAAATGACGGATCTCTCGGGCACGGAGTTTGAGATCGACGTGGAGGGCCTGGAAACAGAGAGCGATGATCAGGCGGTGTTCACCGGCACCGGCGAGGACGACGCGGGGACCAAAGACGACGACAAACCCAGCCGCTTAAACCTCGGCTCTGGAGACCAGCGCAAACTGAGCCGCACTCCGAAATGCGCTCGCTGCAGGAACCACGGCGTAGTGTCTTGTCTTAAGGGGCACAAGCGATTCTGCCGATGGAGAGACTGCCAGTGCGCAAACTGCCTTCTGGTGGTGGAGAGACAGCGCGTAATGGCTGCTCAAGTGGCGCTGCGGAGACAGCAAGCGACTGAGGTGAGTGCGCGCAAACTAATGCATTACTCCCGAAAAGGCCAAAAATTTAAATGACTTACTGTCATTAATGTCAAATTGAGGAAACAAAATGTAAGCGCGTATGTGAAACAAAACAGTGAACATGCAGCCTTTTCTGTATGTAGTCAGTCAGATCAAAAAAGTAAATTTATTTTAAGCAAAAATGTAATTAAACTATGTATAATTTTAGGACAAAAAGGGAATATCTGGCAAGCAAATACCAGTGGAAAGAAGAAGTATCTATCAGCGACACATCCGTCCATCGACAATGCTGGCAAAAAGTATTTTAGAAGGTGGGTAAAAAAAAAAAAAAGAACGAATTGAGAACTCTTCCTTATTAAAGCTCAAGATTGATCTAACTTTTCATCCTTTTCCCCTTCTTTTTAAAACTAATTGTTACCCCTCTTTTCTCCTCTTCTCTCAGCCTTTCTTGGACTTCTGTCCATTTCAAATTATTTCACTTGGTTCCTCTCTGGATATTTTCATGGCGTAAGCTTCTTTTAAAATACAGCATGTTTAACTTCTTTTATATTTTATATATATATATATATATATATATATATATATATATATATATATATATATATATATATATATATATAAAAAATATGGAACAAAATTAGATTTTAAAACCAATTTAAAAATTCTAACAGTAAATCAACAGAATAAATCTGGTCTGTTGTTCTATATAAATTGAACCAAATGTATCTTCTTCATTCACAGGATATCGTCCGGTGCAAAATGACCCGTTTCTAGGTGCCAGCCCCGCTTTGCCCCCTCCTCTGAGCGACCGCATGAGGAAGAGGCGAGCCTTTGCCGACAAGGAGCTGGAGACTATCATGCTGGAACGAGAGTATAAAGAACGGGAGCTTCTCGAGTCCAGCCAGCCCTTCCTTCCCGGCAATATGGTCCATGCCGCTGAGTATAACTCCTACAAGACGGCCTTCTCATCCTCCTCGGCCCCATCCACGGTTGAACCTTCTCCCAAAGATCTCTGCGGCTTTCTGCCTGGCTGTCTGGATCTCTCCCTGCAGTATGCTGCTACAGGCGGGACAACCGCTAACGTGGAGCTCATCTCCTCCAACGTCAGCGTAGCGACCACCTATCGACAATACCCGCTCTCGCCGCGCTTCGTGATGTGGCCGCGGGGCAGCAGCAGTATTGGCGATGCCCTGTTATACCAGCAGTGTCTCTTGAATGCCACCGCAGTCCAGAACTTGAAACCTGGAGCTGTTTGGGATCCAAAGATGATGAGCTCCACCGAGAGCCACCCGCCAGAGCACGAGGCAGCCGCGTCCAGGCTCGAGGGTTCTCGAGTGGCTCCAGAGCCCTGTGACCTCCAGGCGGGGCCCCGGGAGGCTCAGACAGGACTCGGCCAGAACGGAAGTGCCCGTTCGGCCTTCTCGCCTCCTAAGAGGGCGTACGGACAAGCTTTCCCGAACGTACCTCCACATGCGGCACATGAGCATGTGATCAACAACATGAGCAAAGACGCTGCCAAGCACACGCTGTCCATGAAGCTCAACTCCTTCCATTCCCTCATACAGCAGACACTCAATGACAAGAATCCTGAGATGAATGGGCCGTACTGTAAGGAACTGCTGGAGGAAGCAGCAAAAAAGTTCAGGGAGGGTACAGCCAAAGAAACAGTGGGACTCAAAAGCTCAGAAAGAGCGGGAAAGGACTTTGTAGCAAAGCCATGGAGCACCAAGGTCAGCGCAGGAGAGGGTCTGTCGTTCTCAGTGGAGGCCATATTAAAAAGACCTGCGCTTTCTTTAAATCGGACATCCCAGTAAGACTTCCTGCTAAAAACATAAATCCTAATAATAATCTTAAAATGCTTACTTTCTACTGATTATATATTTATTCACACACATTTGGACATTTAGAAAAAGAAATGTCAGAAAAATGATCCTAGCGTTAATCTAAGCATAATTTTTTCTCAAACATCTGTATATTTAAAAATGTACATACCATTTCAGACATGCATGTTGTACATTATAATACATAATGTGTAGATTATTTAAATGTTAATTTTGCTACTTAAAGTGTCAATAAAATGAAAATGTTTAATATTTTACATGTCCCATGTTCAGACCTTACTTTGTCATTGTGATATCTTGACAAAAAAGTAAATGTTTTTATTAAGTAATTAAAGTCAACAAAATGAGAGAAAAAAACAAGTAAAAAAAAGCCAACATAATTTTAAAATGTGAAAACAAAGTGATGTAGATTATATATCCAAGATTGTGGCTTTTCCAGAGCAACAGCAACGTTCTTTGTTTCATTCTAGATTCAGTGTAAATATGTGCAAATACTGTAACTATAAATGTGATTCTAACTCTGTTTAATTGTGGACATCGATGACAATGAGCTTTTTGTGTACATTGTTAGAAAGGTAACAATTTACACTGGCCATTAAGTTTATTAACTAGTAGTAACTGTGTGTTTAACTAAAAGGATAAATAATTTTTCTTATTCCACTTTATGTGCAAATATGGGGCACCTGCTCGAGACATTAATTGTCTACATGTATCACAGATGTCGTTGAAGGAAACTCGAGAGGTCCATAAATTCGGAAATACCTTTTACAATTCACTTTTTTTTTTTTTTTTTTTTTTACATTTAGCTTTAGTTGACGTCAGATTATGCTATGCCGACTGTAAATGCAGCAATTGTATTCTGAAGATGACACATTCACAAAATTTAAAAAAACATGCAGCTAAAGGGATAAAAAGAAAGTTAACAAATGTTATTGCATTTTAAGGCTCGAGTCTGATTCCATTCTATCATGTGAAAATAAACCTGGAGCGTTATTTTAGTCTGCATATTAAAGTGAATTTTCCAAACTACATATTAATTAATTGTAAATGGACATAATAAATGTTAGCTTAGACATTATAGCTTAAATGCTTGTTGCACGGTTCATTTGAATCATTTCTGGCTTCAAATGGAGCAAGGAAAAAGTCTCTTAGAAAAGCCCTCTGCGTGATATCCTAAAACGACTGAGAAGAGCATGAAATTATAGATTGACTACAGCTGTTCTGTTTTTTTAGGAAGAATTTAGATCCTGGTAAGACAATCAAGAAACGATCGCATTGTCGGTATCACTAGAAGGTTCTGTGCTCATTTTACCCGTTATCTCTTCGCTTATTTACTGTAAACATTTTCTGTAAATACCCTTGCAATGTGGAAAATGGGTCAGAAATTATGCAACAGTAGAAGCTTTAGAGTTCAAATATACTGAAGCCAATGAGGGTCGACTGTAACAGTAAGACACTGGATCTGCTGATGCCATCAAGACTGATGAGCCCTGTTCCCATAGTGTCAGATTTAGCACATTAGCAAAGTGCCATCGCTAGCATTGGCAGCATGTTTGCTCCGTTCCTTTTACTAGACCCTTATGTCAGTCTAAATGAACCCGTCTGTTCAAAAACTGTTGCAAAAACATGAGGAAGGCGAGTCGGATCCACATTTATATTTCCTTTTGGGAAATGCAGTTTATGTGAAACGAGCTGTTTTGTCTTCATAACTAACATTTTAAAGAGATCAGATTAGCCAGAATGATATAATAAAATCAGATTTTGATAACCGATAAGGCAAAAGATATTTAAAAATAGCTCACTGAAAAAAACCTCACTGAATACAGATTTATGCTTAAAACTAAACTAAAAACTACAGTTTTAGTACTCTTTAATACAAGACATGAAGCTATATTCTAACAAAAACAAGTCTTATTGCTACACCGTGTGACTTTATAGTTTATTCTTAGCTAAAAACACTTATTTCTTTCAAAAATATGTGCTCATTAATGTATATTTACTTATTTCAAGTAATAAAGTATTCTCGTAAGTTTATAATATGCCATTGAAAATCCATACGGGTGAGGGGTTCGAATGCCGGTCGCCATGTTGCCCCTCCATCTTGAAAGTACATTAGCCAAAGAGAGACATACCCATAAATTCAAGCTTCGCCTTTCGCATTTTAACACTCGATGGCACTTATGGACGAGGTCGAACTGGAAGTCATGTTAATCTTGGACTAAATCGGCCACCGTAGGAGTTAAAACGAAATTGGATTTGAGAGGAACAGAAACTGGAGGGTCATATACCTTTAGACCGCTAGATGGGGGGAAATATCACAGTGTAGCTTTAAGTAAATGTATCTTGTTTATAATTATGCTAGAAAACAAGACCAAATTTTATTTTATTTTATTAAGAACATGTTTTGTGCAGCGTCAATAAAACGATGCAAAATGCACTTCTGTTCATTTGCATTGCTGCACAGTTTACACCCAAAACATTTGTCTGGCTGAAGTAAGTGAGGACAACTCAAACTGGCCAGGCCACGTCATTGTCCCAACTCACACCTTCTTTTTCACTCAATCCTCCCCAGGTGCAGAACAAACCCATCTCTCAATCTGTCGACTTTGTCACCTCAGTTGCAGAGCACACGGGCCGAGGCCGCTCTGCATTTAACACACATTAAGTCCAAGAGCATGCAGACCCAAACGCGGGGAAGTCACAAGGCCACGGGGTTATTTTGACATGTGGAATAAATGGCGTGCTGTAAATTTTCCATTGACTTTCACCAATGCATGAACGAAAGGGGCAAGATCCCAATTTGTTACCCTCATTTCAGTACCAGCAGCTTTTGTGCGGAATTCCTGCGAGGCAGCATGTAATATAATAAGAAATGTGTAGCGCATGAGCTTTTGTCAAATTTGCGGCTCTTAATTACCATGTTTGCTAAGCTGACAGCTGATGAAGTCAATGCGGGTATAGCTGAAGTTGTGTCTGCTCGCACACTCGCACACAAACTACCATCATCCTCTGGGTTTCCATGGCGGAACCTTGTCAGGCAGGTTTATATCATTAACACCTGTGTGATGTTTTTCTTCTCTCCTTCCTTTCACTTACCCCTCTCTGTCAGCATTTAACACATGCACAAACAGTCTTTCTTTTACAACATTGACTGTATTCTCCAATAAATAACAGCTGAGTATATCAAGAGGCTTCCCCTAAACAAACAACGCTGAAAATGTCACCTCCTCCCTTTCACGGCAGGTTCATAAAGCAGCCAGCCCAAGTGACAAGTCAGGGAGAGTGTGAATTGTGAAACGGAGTATAAAACGAATATCACTTTCAGATGTTCATATCGAAGCCAAGCCATTTTGCGCTTGTGGTATGTATTCAAAGGTATTATTTACATGGACCCAAACAATAGTACAGTCCTCAACTCCTCCCTGTGCTCCTGCGTTCAAGCTCTCGTTTTTTGCTGTAGTTTGTTCGCAACATTTCCAAGACATTCAAGTAGATAAGCAAATCGCCTCAAGTTGAATGCAAATGCTTGTAAATCCAAATGTTTGTAAAGCACTGCCTGTAACAACATTTCGTCTTGATCTGTCCTGGTTGGCCTTGGCATACGTATGCCCATTGCATGTTTTTGTATCGCTTGTTTCGGCTGTTTTTGTTGAGGGGCATTCTCTGTGATTTTAGGTTGAGTGTTTTGTGTGTACAAGAGCAGCAAACTATCTTCTGTGTCCAGCAATGCATGGTCTTAATTTGCGATTCTGAAAGGAACATGGAAATTGTATGGAAATCCTTGGAGAGAGTCATGAGATTTTACTGCAAAAGTCATTTTCGAAGATCTTTGCTTAGGCTCATTTACAGCAAGAGAGCCAAGGGATGATGCCAAGCTTAATCCAGAGAGGACAACATTGCCGATCGAAAATGAACGCTGACCTGTTAAGATGTGTTTTTTAGGCCAATAAATTCGTGTTCTTGCATATATTTGGTTGGCTGTAACCACCATAGACATTGAGAAACTTTGGGGGCAAGATTGTTTTTGAAGAAATGAATAGCAAAGATTAGCAAAAAGATTATTAAAGGTGAACTATGTAGTATTTTTGCAGTAAAATATCGAAAAACCACTAGGCCAGTGTTATATATTTTGTTCAGTTGAGTACCTACAATATCCCAGATGTTTCCAACTATTTGTAAATTGTGAGAAAATTGCTATTTTAACTAATGACCGGGACGTTTCAGCATAACGTCTAAGGAAGTCGCCTGTCAATCGCGTCATATCTGCAGTACCATCGATTTCGGGTTTTATTTGGCAGGAGCGCTTTACTCTTAGCAGTGTGAACAAGTGAACGCATGGAGTAAAGTCATAACATCATTTTCAACACACTTAAATGTATCTAATATGATAAACAGAGCTGCTTTACCTCATAATCATAACCGCAAATAGTGTAGGCGCCCGGCGACTGTGTCCTGTCCAGTCATGATAAAAGCCCCGGTGTTCGCGAGGCAGGGTTTTGTGTAACAATCGCTCCAGCAGTTGTGCTCAGCTCCACAACAATCGGTCCTGCTCTGCTTTACACTATAGTAACGTTAATAACCGCATGCATGAACGTGATTTCTGCCCGAATCCTATTTTCCACCGGCTGTGAGGTGAAGACCACATGTCCCAAGATGCTGCGCTCAAACTTTGCGTCATCAAACTACGCATTTGTTTTGAATAGGCGCACTCCGGTGGCCGGAAAGTTGTATAGTGCACCTTTAAAGGGATAGTTCACCCAAAAATGAAAATTTGATGTTTATCTGCTTACCCCTAGGGCATCCAAGATGTAGGTGTGTTTTTTAGAACACAAATTAAGATTTTTTGCTCATATAATGCATGGCAATGGGGTGTTTTTCTATGACAGTCACTATGAGAGTAAAACACACAGACATACTAATCCAAATTAAACCCTGTGGCTCAGAGCAACACACTGATGTCTTAAGACACGAAATGATCAGTTTCTCAGAGAAACCGAACAGTATTTATGGTATTTTTTACCTCATATCAGACGAATCTCATCCAGTATTCTTAATGCCATTACGTCCGCTGAAGAAATCAAAATCCTAGATGTGAGTACATAGATCCCTCATTTGACCGATCCATGCAGGCACTAATAAGAAACCTTCTTCGGCGGAAGTAATGGTATCTGGATGAGATTCGTCTGATTTGAGGTAAAAAATACCATAAATGCTGTTCGGTTTCTCACAGAATGTTTTAATATGGATTAGTTTGTCTGTGTGTTTTTTACTCTCATAGTGTCCCTCATAGAAAAACACCCCTTTGACATGCATTATACGGCAACTGTTGGAGTTAAAACTCACCAACATCTTGGATGCCCTGGGGGTAAGCAGATAAACATCAACATATTACAACATAATAATGTTCCTTGAGCAGTAAATCAGCATATTAGAATGATTTCTGAAGGATCATGTGACTGAAAAGTAATCATGCTTAAAATTCATTCCCCCCAACACACACATCTAGAATATATAGTTACTTCATTGGATAATCCTGTTAATTCCCGTGAAATATATGTGGTCATTTATTTTTAATGCAACCTTTTCTCATAGAAACTGTCAACCACTCAATGAAGAAACATTAAAAAGTCATTAACAAGCTAATAGAGGGGACTCGGCTCCCACGGGGGCCGTGGCTGCTTCGCTAAAGAAGTTATCACCCATTATTGGAGTCCGATGACAAAACACAGCTCTGTTTTCCCAGAGAGCACGCTGTTGGCTTCCCATCGCTGTCCACAAACCCTCAGCTTGAGGTTAAGAGTCCGGCCCCTGAGGCTACTTGACATCTGCCCTGGCCGTGGCTCCCTGATTCCTCCTCTCTGCACATTCTTGGGGTAATGCCTGCTGGGAGAGAGGTCTCACTTCCCTCGTGCAAGCAGGCCGAACAAAGTCTTGCTGAAAGATCAGGCGAAGGGGAAGAGATTACATGTCAGGTTAAGAGTGGGTGAGTAGCAAACACGGGAGCCCCCGATGAGAGCGTGAAGAGGCACTGAGGGAGGAATGTACACAAGGGATTGTGTTTGGGTTTATTTTGGGGTGGTTA
Source organism: Pseudorasbora parva (assembly GCF_024679245.1). NCBI lineage: Eukaryota > Metazoa > Chordata > Actinopteri > Cypriniformes > Gobionidae > Pseudorasbora > Pseudorasbora parva. Next base: position 27,984,692 of record NC_090174.1, on the reverse strand, counting down.
TTGTTCAGGGGCAATGAGCGGTGAAATAGGGGGTGTGAAACATGAAAATGGTTATACTGAAAGACCAACCCGATCTCACTGCAATTCGTACATATTTTATGAGGTGGCTAAATCGTGCAAATTTGTATGACCTCACTCATACGAATTCATATGTATTTGACGAATTGCCCAATTTGTACGAATGACCTTCCCCTAACCCCGCCCCTAAACGGTTTAGACATGATTGTTTGTTTCTTTATTAGAGTTTTATTTTATTCTTTTATATTAATTCTAATTAAATTTAACTTAAATACTACAAATATTACAATGGAACAACCTAATACATTTAGGAATGTACCATTTTTAAGCTTCTCTGTGTGAAACAAACAATATAATTTTTTATTTAAAAAAAATTCTGAGGTCATATCATAAATAAAACACTTCATACAAACCCTTTAACCTTTCTTTTTAAACAAGCATTTTTAACTTTTTGCTAATTCATTTTTTTATTTTTTATTTTTATGTGTAGCACTTTGGGATTGTTTTTAACTATGAAAAGGGCTTTACAAATAAAATATATTATTATTATTATTATTATTAAACCATACATTTTGTAAAGCTGTTATGCATGAAAAACAATAGAAAACATATACCGTAATTGATAATATATTTATTCTATTTTACTAATTTAATTTAATGTTTAATTTTAATTACAATGGAATAACCTAAGAAATGCAACAAATCATGCACACCCACATAATAATCATATTTTTTAAGCGTATCTGTGTGAAACAAATAGACATTATTTTTTTTATATTATTATTTTGTTTTATTTTTTCTTAAATATCTCTTTCATACCATCTTAATTAAACACATCATGCAAAAACAATAGAAAACATAATTCATAATATGTTGATCCAATTTTACTAATTGAATTGAATTATTTACAAAGGAATGACCTAAGAAATGCAACAAAATCATGCACAGCCACATATTTTATTTGATCTCATTTCATTTCTCTTTTCTGCAATCTTTTAAAACTCTCACTTTCACAAACAATAGGAGGCTGTTAAACTTGATAGCCATTGCTGGCCTCTCTAGCACATTTACACAGCAAGCGTCAATGTGGGTAGCATGCTAGCCTGGCAAGAAGGTAGCTAGTTCTTGCCATAGTGGCAGGATATCCAGTGGAGGACTGACAGAAGCACTTTTTACAAGAAAGTCAGTCAATGACTCCTTTTGTGTGATGCACCGTTCAAAGGAGTCATGGTTAAATTTCAAAAGTCATTAAAGTAGGTTCCTCATGCAAAGCTTAACAAAGAAACTTGTTTGAACACACACCACAAACTTAACCTTGCTGGAGGGTAAAGACTGAGTCGTTGCTACTCTGACACTTAGACTCTATTTAGCCAACAATATGTGTGCTAATCTCTTTGTTGCCATGTAAACACAGATTGTTTCCTGCACAGTGTTGTGCAATAAAACTGGTTCATACCTTTGATCCGCTCTGAACATTAGGGACATGATGTCCAAATACCAGCCAGCAGGGGATCTTATGACGATCCAAACATCTGCAGGCTATTTGATTTGACACAACAGACGCAGACTGACCACTATACCACTTTTTCAGTTTTTGGCCACAATCAGGGCTGACCACTACAATAGCTGATTTGAATTGATTTGAATAACTCATTATCACTAATGTGGTTTGGGCTTCCATTATATACGAAAGCAAAACAGAAAAGCACTGTTCTAGAGAGATAAAATCGTTTTTAAACGATTCAAGGCAATGAGCCTTATTAAATATTCTGTGAACCAAAAACTCAGCTTGAACTACACTACCATTCAAAAGTTGGAGGTGGGTACAATTTTTTTAATACATTTTTTAAATAGTCTCTACATTTATTAGAAATAAAAATATAGTAAAACACTAATATATTAAAATATTATTCGTTTAGAATAACAGTTTTATAATATATACTAAAATGCAATTTATTCCTGTGATGCAAAGTTGAATTTTCAGCATCAGTACTCCAGTCTTCAGTGTAACATGACCCTTTAGAAATCATTTTAATACTTATATAATTGCTTCAATGCATTTAGGGGTGTGGTCCTGGTCAAGACAATCTCCTGAACTCCAAACTGAATGTCAGAATGGGAAAGAAAGGTGATTTAAGCAATTTTGAGCGTGGCATGGTTGTTGGTGCCAGACGGGTCGGTCTGAGTATTTCACAATCTGCTCAGTTACTGGGATTTTCACGCACAACCATTTCTAGGGTTTACAAAGAATGGTGTGAAAAGGGAAACAAACATCCAGTATGCGGCAGTCCTGTGGGCGAAAATGTTGATGCTAGAGGTCAGAGGAGAACGGGCCAACTGATTCAAGCTGATAGAAGAGCAACTTTGACTGAAATAACCACTCGTTACAACCGAGGTATGCAGCGAAGCCTTTGTGAAGCCACAACACGCACAACCTTGAGGCGGATGGGCTACATCAGCAGAAGACCCCACCGGGTACCACTCATCTCCTCTACAAATAGGAAAAAGAGGCTACAATTTGCACAAGCTCACCAAAATTGGACAGTTGAAGACTGGATTTCTGTTGAGACATTCAGATGGAATTTTGCGTAAACATAATGAGAACATGGATCCATCATGCCTTGTTACCACTGTGCAGGCTGCTGGTGGTGGTGTAATGGTGTGGGGGATGTTTTCTTGGCACATTTTAGGCCCCTTAGTGCCAATTGGGCATTGTTTAAATGCCCCGGCCTACCTGAGCATTGTTTCTGACCATGTCCATCCCTTTATGACCACTGACGATCCACTACTTCCAGCAGGGTAATGCACCATGTCACAAAGCTCGAATCACTTTATATTGGTTTCTTGAACATGACAATGAGTTCACTGTACTAAAATGGCCCCCACAGTCACCAGATCTCAACCCAATAGAGCATCCTTGGGATGTGGCGGAATGGGAGTTTCGTGTCCTGGATGTGCATCCAACAAATCTCCATCAACTGCAAGATGCTATCCTATCAATATAGGCCAACATTTCTAAAGAATGCTTTTAACACCTTGTTGAATCAATGCCATGTAGAATTAAGGCAGTTCTGAAGGCGAAAGTCGGTCAAACACAGTATTAGTATGGTGTTCCTAATAATCCTTTAGGTGAGTGTATAGTTTAATGTAGTACTGACACTAAAACTTTTTTTTTAAACTTACACTCATAAATTATACAATAAAAAAACCTAATTTAAACATAAATTAAAAAAATCAAACCAGTATAATGTATCATAATAATATTGACCAGAAACTGTACAACAACATAAAGCAAAACAGGCATATAACGGTTAGAGTTAAAATAAATGTATCAAAATAAAATAGTGTATTTTCTGGCCTATAAGTCGCATCAGTCAAAAAAATGTGTCATGAAGAGGAAAAAAAAACCATATATAAGTTGTACTGGACTATAAGTCGCATTAGAGCAGCAGAGCGGGAGCCGTGCACGCTTGCGCACACACTGTGCATATTCGAGCAGAAGAAAGAAAGTTTGAAGTGAGTGAGAAACTTGTAAGGGAATGGCGAAAAGCAGAGGTTACTTTAACTGTAATGAAGAAATATTTCAGTTAAGAGATTTTTTTCAGTTTTCAGTTAAATTTTTTCAGGGGTCGGCTAAAGGAGCAGCATTGAGCGCCCTCTCGCGGCTATATTTTATTCTTGTCAGTCAGTATGAATTAAATTTAACATTTAAGTCGCAGGACCAGACAAACTATGAAAAAAGTGCGACTTATAGTCCAGAAAATACGGTAATAAATCATAATTAAAGTAGTCAAACAAAGCAATTGTATGAGATTTGTGGATTTCAAAAACTTAGGATATAATGCATAATCAAAATAGATTTCATACTATTACTACTCTTATAACACTAACGCTAGTAAAAAAATAAGTAGAGCAAATACTGTTATTATATATGGCATCCCGCATAGTCTTGAAAAAATGCTCTAAGACCATCAAATGAAATTCCTTTAGGTCCACCTGTTTCTTTTAAGAATACATAGCAACAGTAAATATCCTGATTTGTGTGCTGTGTCTAATTCTCTTACTGAAGGCCTCTGCATGACAGAGAACTTAGGTGTGATGAACTGTCACATCACAGATATACAGATTTAGATTTAAGACTCAGATCTGCCTTACAGGGGAAAGACTACACAGAGGAGCCTGTTACTAAACCGATCCATACCATATCTGACGTTGAGGAAGAGCAGTCAACATCTCATGTTTCCTCCTCTATCCAGGTGGCATTTCCTCCAGCGTGATCCTCTGCCAGGCTCTTTCTCCCCCACTCCATCATCTGCCAATGGACTAGACTGGACGCTACTGAGGTTACCTGAGATGGGCTTCTCTGAAACAGTGGGGTCTCAAATCCCAAATCCAGCCTCTGCTACCATTCATTTATACGTCCATTAAAATATATATTCATATTTTAGTAATTAGTCATTTTAGTAATTTAAGTCATAAAAACCCTATAGTAATTTACACATTTCAGTGCCAGTGGAGAAGATCTCCAAAGTTGTTGGCATTCATTTTTGGAAAGCACAACAATAAAAACGCCTGCTTGACTCCACCTTTAAATTTCACAAGATGTGTTGTCTTTTACACAGACACATGAAAGACTTGAGCGGGAACCCGAGAGAGCAAGAGGTGATGGCCCTCATGTCAGTTTAAACATTGAAGTCATCAGATATATCTCCTGAAACCTGGCTCTTGAAACAAAGCTACATCCCTTTACTTTGATGTGTAGGACTGAGATTAAAGCGGTCCTCTCGCTGTCCTCGCTCTGGAAGTGTTATAACCTCACAACAGGTCATGCACATCCCCATACTCATATTGTTGTCGAGCTGTGTGAAAAAAACCACAACAAAAAAAACAAAACAATATGTAGATAGATAGATAAATAGTTAGATAGATAGATAGATAGATAGATAGATAGATAGATAGATAGATAGATAGATAGATAGATAGATAGAGACAGACAGACAGACAGACAGACAGAGTCAAACCAAAATGTTTTTTCAAGTTATCACAGTTTATTTACTATAGTTTCAAATATGGTAATAAAATATGACAAAAATGAAACTATGTCAGTACAAATTCTTCTTGATAATACCAGATAACTTTGATAGAAAGGTTTGTAATGGATTACAATCAACCAATCAGCTGTCAGCTGGGAAACTGAAGTACAGAATTGGATTATACTAAGTCAACCAATGACCAAGCAATGCTTCATTTAGTTCAGTCTGTGGTGTAAAAGGTTAGCAATGAAAGAAAAGTCAAAGTGTCTGAATAATTGTGCCACGTTTTTATACATTTTACTGGTATGTCCACTTTATGAAGAATATTTTAAGTATACTGTGTCACACTTTTAAAACTGTGACACAACAACTTTAAAATTGTTCTGGTTAAAGCAATACTACTACTGCTCCTACTATAGTATTTTAACCAGAATATGTTTTAAAGGTGTTAATTACTGAGAATATTTTTATACCTATGTGCACGCACAATATGGTTACCAGAGCCTGATACAAAATATGATCAATCACATAGGGACGTCTACATTTCTTGGTGCTGTCACTTTAGGGTTGGTTTGAATGTTTGGTAGCAAATGATTTATGTCTTAGAGCTCATTATAGAAAATTGACGAGTCTTAAAATACGCTCACCTGCAAAACAGCTCTTGGAGCATGGCTATCATTTGATCAAAGGCCTTCTTCTGAAATCTATGAGAAAAACCTCCTGTTTTCTTAGAGGGAAAAAATTATATCACCCCTGTAAAAATGATCTGTGCGCAGTGCTCCTTACTGAACAACTGAAAGATCATATGTTAAGACATTACAATTACTGACTGTACAAATTTGCCCTTAGTGTTTAGTTTAAAGACGATAATTTGATAATTACGTATTTAAGTATAGCTAAAGTATTTTTCTCCTCATGAAGGGGGGGGGGGGGCAGACAGACATGTGCAGCTCAGCTGCAGGCAGCAGCCAAATGCAAGACTTCCTGCACACATTACAGTAACAGAGTGAAAGATTTATATCTGCTGCACCAAATATGACCCTATGAGGCAATGTTCAAAACCATCATTATTAGTCCCACACCCAGGTTATATGCTTAAACAGCACATACATGTTTGTCATTATAATTACTGTACTTTACAATGACTTAATCTTAGGAAATTGTATGCATCAACCCATATACAATACATCCCTAGTACTGTTTGCCCTGTTGCAATTTGCTGTCACTTGAGTCATGGCAGTGATTAGGAAAATAAAGGGTGTGTTCAAGCTTTAAATCCACACAAACTAATTGGATTCAAATGACTTCTCTTTGCCAATGGCAGTAAAACAATCCGTCATATTTGGTCCTGCTTATAATAGAAACATCTAGCAAACTAATTCACAGCTTTAAGTGCCGTTGATTCTTGAAGGAAATGAGGTGGATCACTCTGTTTGATGAGCGCACTGAGGTGGATAAAAGAAAGCATTGGCCAAGTGCCAGCTTCACTCGGCCACTCATGGGTGTTTCTCAAACGGAAGGTTGCATATCTCGGCTGCCACGTCATCAAACATTGCTGAAGGCCATCTTAATTTGAAGGATCCTTGGAAGGCAACCTTTTTGAATGAAGCATCGGATAACCCACAATCCTTTGCACACATTTAAATTCACGAAAATAAACTGACAGAAAATAAGTCGGTACTGAGCTCGGGTGAGTTTATCATGAAATGTAAGACAAAAAAAATCTTTTTATCTTGTTATCTTTTGTTTTGTTGAGAATTAGTCAGTAAACATTTAGCAATAATGTGAGCCACTGGGAGAACGCAGACAGCTGTCATTCGCTGTATTGCCTTAATAGAAAGCCAGTTAATATAAATATTTGTAATACAAAGTATTTTTCTCAAAATTAAGATTAAACAGTATTTTTGTTATGTGACTGCGTGGGCAGGAACATGTGTGACGTAGCCCTGCGCACGTACTAGTCGTTTAATGCTGAGGAGGTCTCGAGCCTAGAAGACTCAAAAGGACTGGACTAGGAAGGACACGGCCTTCTGTTTGAGAAGATTGTGTGGAAAAACCATGGAAGATGCATTCTTAAAGGGACAGTTTAAACAAAATAAAACTATATAATATTAAGCATTGTGCATATGCACAAAGTATTGGGACACCCCTCCAAATAATTGAATTCAGGTGTTACAACCATTTACATGGCCAAAGTTGTATACAAATCAAGCACATAGGCATGTTCTACAAACATTTTTAAAAGAATGGGTTGCTCACTTAATTCAAGCATGGTACCGTGATAGGCTGCCAACTGTGGAATAAGTCCATTTGTGAAAATTTCTCACTACTAAATATTATACGGTCTACTGTTAGTGATATAACAAAGTGGAAGCAATCGGGAACAACAGCAACTCGGCCACAAAGTGTTAGGCCTTGTAAAATTACAGAGCGGGGTCAGTGCATGTTGAGGCACACAGTGTGCAGAAGTTGCCATCTTTCTGCAGAGTAAATAACTACAGACCTCCAAACTTCATGTAGCTTTCAGATTAGCACAAGAACAGTGCATAGAGAGCTTAATGGAATGGGTTTCCATGGCCAAGCAGCTGCATTCAAGCCTTACATCAACAAGTGCAATGCAAAGCATCAGATGCAGTGATGTAAAGCACGCCTCCACTGGACTCTACAGCAGTGGAGACGTGTTCTCTTGAGTGATTAATCACGCTTGCTTCTCTGTCTGGCAATCCAATGGATGAGTGTGGGTTTGGCGCTTGCCAGGAGAAGAGCACTTGCCTGACTGCATTATGCCAAGTGTAAAGTTTTGTGGAGGGGATATTATGGTGTGATATTGTTTTTCAGGGGTAGGGCTTGGCCCCTTAGTTCCAGTGAAAGAAACTCTTAATGCTTCAGCATACCAGGACCTTTTGGACAATTTCATGCTCCCAACTTCGTGGGAACAGTTTGGGAATGGCCCCTTCCTGTTCCAACATTACTGCACACCTGTGCACAAAGCAAGGTCCATAAAGACATGGATAAGCGAGTTTGGTGTGGATGTACCTGACTGGCCTGCAAAACTTCTGAGTCCTTATCTCAACCCAACCGAACACCTTTGGGATTAATTAGAGTGAAGACTGAGCAAGGCCTTCTTGTCCAACATCAGTGCATGACCTCACAAATGCGCTTCCAGAAGAATGGTCAAAAACTCCCATAAGCACACTCCTAAACCTTGTGGAAAGCCTTCCCAGAAGAGTTAAAGTTGTTATAGCTGCAAAGGGTGGGCCAACTCCATATTAAACCCTACGGATTAAGAATGGGATGTCATTAAATTTAATGTGCGTGTAAAGGCAAACGTCCCAAAACTTTTGGAAATATAGGTTATTTGACTTTATTTACAAAATTATATATTTAGCTAAACTTATATAAATACCACACACACACATACACACACACACACACACACACACACACACACACAGTTTTTACACCTTGCTAAAAAAAAAAAGATTCTTTTTATATTGCTCAGAGAGCACCTCAAAATCAAAGCCATAGTTTTTAAAAAATATATATTTCTCCGTCATTTATAATTGTATTCTTGAAGCCATCATTATACTAAATGCAGTCAGCTTGGCAGTGTCCCAGCAGAACTGGAGGATGGACGGCTGTGGTTGTAATGAATGACAACAGCAATGGTTGCATTTAAGAGACAGCCTCCATGCAGCGGACACCCTGTAAGCCGCGCTTGAGGTGATGGGACCGTCTGCAGAGGTGATGGAAAAGCCAGACCACTAGTGCAGGCTTTTACTGTTTTTTCCTCAGTGGAAAATCCTCATTTTCACCAAACACGTTGGTGTCTCAGGCACTGAGTGACCAGGGAAAGTGTATATAGGGCTATACCATGACACGTGTAAGAGGATATTGGAGCATTTGAAGTTTTAAAAGCTTCTGCCTGAAAGATTTAGTAGGAAGAGAGAAAGGGGGGATTGTATATGACACCTTTGCGAGAGACTTCTTATAAATTGGAATCAATTTTTCAAAGGAAATAATAAAATCTTTTAACCCCTTCCATGCACCCAGTGCCATGCTGATAGGCTCAGGCTTGACAATAGATATATATATTTTTTTACAATTACTGTTAAGTATTCGCTTCCAGGCTCGTACCTTCCATGGCTGCTCTTACAGACCCAGCTAACTGTTTAATGGTCCAATTCAACTATTTTTATATCTCTGCAGAAAATATGGGCTATTATTTTGGAGGAAACTCAGAATATATATTGGACCGCAGAGGATGACAAAGCATCGATTTGGTTTTAAATTGATGAACTGATGGGAAAAGCAAAGTGCATATAATAGCCTGTATGACTTCAAAAAGGTACCACATGTTGAAAAAGGAAAAAGGAAAAAAGAATACTGTTCTGGTGTGTCATGCTTGACTGCACTGGCTTGTAACAAACCTGACCCAGTTGAGCTATTGGTGACGCAAGACCGACGCAGTGACTTGTTCACATCGACTCGTCTGAAAGTTCCCCGCTTTCATCAGGACTCAAAAAGGCTTGCCGAAGCTATTAGATTTATTTATATCACTTTCAGTAAAATAAATCTATTTCAGCTCATCAACATTAGTCAGGGTTAATATTTTAGATATTCTGCCCAACACTTTTACCATACTCTTCTAATTGCCATTTCCATTTGGAAGAGTTTATCAGCACCTGGGGAAAAATATATATATATATAAAAAATAAACTGTTTTTGAAAGTCTCTTATGCTCACCCAGGCTGCATTTATTTGATTAAAAAAAAAACAAATGCTGAATAATCAGTAATATTATTACAATTTAAATAAGTAACTGACTTTTATTTGATGAAAATAATTAATTCCTGTGAAGCAAAGCTGAATTTTCAGCATCATTATTCCAGTCTTCAGTGTCACATGAGCCTTGAGAAATCATTCTAATATGACATTTCTTATTATTATAAATGTTGAAAAAAGTTGTGCTTCTTTTTTTTTTTTTGTGGAAATATTATATTAATATTTCTTCTTATAATAAATAATAATAAATGATTAATGTATAATTGCTGAATAAAAATGTTATTTAAAAAAAATGCCTATACTATTTTGTTTTTAGGGCCTTATTTTAAGTGTACACAGCCAGAGTTACTAATTAGGGAAAATAAGAGTGAGAGCGCCAAAAAAGTGCCGATGGGAGTGGAAAGTTCTGCGTGTGATCTGACGACGCACAAATTAAATAACAGACGCTGCCAGATCATTTCCATAATGACCAGCGCAGAGACACTTTTTTGGCAGTAAATTGACGAGCGCAAACCTTCGACGACCTTCGCAAACCTGAAGTGCTAAATCACCTTGCGCCTGAAAGGGAAACTCCTACAAATGCATACTCAAAAAGAACTGAGTCTACGCCTTTTTCGGCGCTAATTTATCACTGCACGTCTTTAGTAAATCCTGACAGTAGTTTTTTTAAAACCGCAAAACAGGATTTGGGCTGGTGCAAGCTGTTAGTAAATCGGGCCCTTGGAAGCTTAAGCAGCTTAACTGAACATAAATGCATATCATAACCAGATATATATGATATGATATGATGTCTTGTCTTTCTTTTGTGCCTCTGTCGATAGTACCATGACCCGATTTGGAGAAATAAAATAGCTTACAACTGTTTCCCGAAAAAGTATTGTCGCAAATCTGTCGTTCGACCACGTTGGTTAATGATTTCACCCAGGTGGTGGAGTAATAAAATAATAAAATTTACAAATAAAATAAAATAATTATTTTGAGATCAAATTCATGCTAGATTCTTTGCTATAAATTATGGACATGGCATTTAAGGACTAATTCTCATTTTCCTCAGTTACTTTATTTCAGGATTCAATCAGGGTCATTCTTACAAACTAGAGCACTTTCGCACATGCGCACTCTTCAAAAACGGTGCTTTAAATCTCTTGACAAATTAAAATACGTAAATTACATTTATATGTATTCTAAATAAAATATATAGATTGTACTAAATGTCAGTTTGCTTATTTTTCTCAAGATAATGTTTTATTAAGTCCACATGTCATGCAAACAAGAAACTATGCTTCTAACCACAGGTTGAGATCTGTTGTTGCAACCACACAAGTTTGCGATGTTGTTTGCGAATGTTTGTTGGAACGATGGTTTCGGGAAACACTGACTCGCTGATAACGACAGAACTTGCGATCAAATTTAGCAAACAATGCTTTTGGGAAAGGCACCCCTGCTCAATTTAATTCTGAATCATAAGTGGGGCAAAACTCTTAAAGCTTGTAACCCAGCAGCCAACGAAAGTCCATCATCAGGGCCTGTAGTATTATTGCCACAATACAGATCTCTGTCAAGTTTCAGCACATCTCACATCTGTTACCTCAATGCGCGAGACCCAAAACTGCTGGCCCTGAGGACCAAACATGCATAAGCTTCTATTTCCAAGCTTGACCGTTACAAATCCCATCCAGAGGCTCTGTTGTAACACAGCAGAAAGAGTTATTCCTTCATCTAGATGAGACCTGTAGTTCAGCTGATCCCTGTTCTTCACAGCCGCTGAACTCCATTACCTTGGGTGTATACAAACATGGCTAATAAATACATCAGATGGACAGCACAAGAATCCTTTTCCCCCATGATCGAAGAGGTCGTTAAACCATGTTCTGCTTAATCAAAATGAAATTTCTGCATCTGTAATAAGTATCAAAACTCAGCCGCTCTTCCTGCCTCAGCTGCTTCCCAATGGAGAGACGTTATTTACGAGTGGATTGCCTGCTCATTCTTCTGAGGGATCTTGAACGCAAACAATTGACAAGTTCTCAAGCAGTAGATGTGCCTAGAAGAGATGGCATGCTGCTCCTCATCTCCAACCTACACCTCCAGCCTCCATTCTGGTGGACATGTCTTTCAGGAGGTCTCGGTAGGGGCTCTGACAGTCAAAGTTGCATCATCTTGGGAAGGACATAATTGCAACCAGACATAGTCTATCTATATATCTTTCAATCTTTCTCAGCTGTATTTGTCTTCTTCAAGACTTGAATGATGACCTATGGTTGGGAGGAGGCCCTGATTTTCACATATTCATATTGTTTAAACAGATATTTTGCTGTAAAATCTCTTGGTCCATTATAGAGCTCAATAAAAGCCATTTCTTATGCAACCAAAGGACTTGACATGGCTCTCACTGGATAACATTTGGCCCTCGAAACTCAAAGCCTGACATCTTAAAGCCTTCCAAACACTTTGTTGGATAGTCTTACCGCTTCTTAAGAACACTTAATCCATATAGGCCCTGGAAGGTAATCCATGGGAGACTGGCAGGAGAGGTCCTGAAACATGGGTCCTTTTTTGGTACAGAGTCTTACAGGTCTCCACAAGTCCTCTTCTTTACTCTCCCTTTGCTTTGCTCTTGTGCTCTCCATGACTGCACTGTTGTCCTTTTCAGAGTTCAGATCTCACACCCCCATATTAACCATGCCACAGCTCAAAAAGCACCCGATTACAACACTTCATGTAAGACGAAGCATTGTGCTTTCCTAGGAAGAAGCATAAAATGGGAAAAAAGGGTGGGAATATAATTTAGGTCTGTTTGTAAGCAGGTATGCAGCTGCAGCTCTACATTACAAATTGGTTATGTTGGTTGCTCAGAATTACAGAAAAGAGACTGGAACAGTGGTCTGCTTAAATAAATGTTAAGAGGAATACATAAAATCAAAGAAATGCATAAAAATATATAATAAAATGTTTAATATATTTGTCATATAATTTACAAGAGAGGATTCACATCATAAAAAATATATATGTATGTCTTGTTTTCCAAAAAAAAAAAAAAAAAAATCGTCATAACTGTTAGTGGAATTTTAGTGGAAGCAACTGGGAACAACAACAACTTAGCCACGAAATGTTAGGCCTCGTAAAATCACAGAGCAGGGACAGCGCATGCTGAGGCACACAGTGTGCAGAAGACGCCGACTTTTTGCAGTCATTACCTACAGAACCTACAAACTTTGTGTAGCCTTCAGATTAGCTCAAGAACAGTTCGTAGAGAGCTTCATAGAAGGGTTTTCATAGTCGAGCAGCTGCATCCAAGCGTTACATCACCAAATGCAATGCAAAGCATCAGATGCAGTGATGTAAAGCACGCCTCCACTGGACTCTAGAGCAATGGTCTCCAGTGACATATTCTCTGGAGTGACAAATCAAGCTTCTCTGTCTGGCAATCCAGTGGGTGAGTGTGGATTTGGCATTTGCCAGGAGAACATAATTTACGGCATTGTACCAAGTGTAAAGTTTGGTGGAGGAGGGATTATGGTGTAAGATTGTTTTTCAGAGGTTGGGCTTGGCCCCTTAGTTCTAGTGAAAGAAACTCTTAATGTTTCAGCATATCAAGACTTTTTGGACAATTTCATGTTCCCAATTTTGTGGAAACAGTTTGGGCAGCCGTGGCCCTTTTTCTGTTCCAACATGACTGCGCACCTGTGCACAAAGCAAGATCCATAAAGACATGGAAAAACGAGTTCAGTGTGGAGGAACATGACTGTCCTGACCTCAACCCGATAGAACACCTTTGGGATAAATTGGAGCGGAGACTGCAAGCAAGGCCTTCTTGTCCAACATCAGTGCCTGACTTCACAGGTGTGCTTCTAGAACAATAGTTAAAAATTCCCATAAACATGCCCCTAAACCTCGTGAAAAGCCTTCCCAGAAGAGGTAAAGCTGTTATAGCTACAAAGGGTGGGCCAGAATGTAAAGGCAGATGTCCTAAAACTTTTGGCAATATAGTGTAGTAATAAAAGGCCAATATTCTATGCATGCTAATAAGCAACTAGTTAATAGTGAGAACCAAAATTACAGTGTTACCAAAAATGTCTTTCTTTTCTTTTTAAATTTTCCTTCTTGATTAAATTATCTTGTTTTAGGGAAGTTTACTGGAAAATAACATAAAATATGTACATTTTGGGTGGAAAAGATTCTGGAAAACAATGCAAAAGAAAGGTTCTGACACACCCTTAAATATGTCAAACAGTTTCTCATAATGGTGCCCTAGAACAAATATGATCTTCCTGTTTCTAGCGTCCATCTGAAATTGCATGATTTCATGCAAACCTCATCCATCATGGGATCAGTTACTGAGTCTATATTATCCTGGGCACCTGGAAGAGTACACAAACTACAGCGCAAGAGACACACACACTTACTAATCGATGCAATGGAAACCAGTCTTACATGTTTGAACTTCTAAACTTTTTTGTTGACTAACGTTCTTTATTTATCCTTCCACTTAGGATGTCAAGTGCATTTGTACCATGTTTCCCCTGGATTTGTTTGTCCTTTTGGTGTGCTTTCCCCTGGTGTTAGGCTGGCCGTTTAACTGCAGAGGGCTCAGCAGGACACAGCAAATGTCCACTTCCTCTCACACTGTCAGTGCTTAACCTGAATGTGATAGATTGTGCTCTTTGACTTGGTCTCTGAGATATTTAGTGATGACTATGCAGGCTCTGCACACGATTCACATTGAACAAGGAGTCAGTTTGGTTACAGAAAGTAGTGTCACTCTTGTTTTAAAACCACTGAAAGAACAAAAAAAAAAAAGGCTTAAACTCTCCGAACCAAGACTGACAACCATATTCTGCTGCTGTGAACATTGCCTTTATGTTCTGTGAACACAAAACACTCAACCTCACTGAAAACCCTGCCCGAGCACAGGAGAAGTGCAAGGCAGTGTAACTGACCCTATATAAACACTTTCCATAAAAGTTTACAGAAAAGATTTGAAGAACCACAGGCCTTAAGGTTTGTGTGAAGATGAACTCGCCAGATCTGTTTTGCTTAAGCAAGAGCGGATCCAAACGGACTGCCTGCAGTTACTTCAACACCCTGCCGAACAGGGTGATGCAGCTATTTCCGTGAGCGTACAATACCAGAGGAATGCACAGAAAGCCATAAAAGAGAAGCTGGATTCTAGATTGGAATATATAGAAGAGAACATTAATCTCTGCTAGAGGTTTTCCTTTTGTTTTTGGAAGACTCTTTCCAGGCTGGACAATTCTGTCCTTCATGTGTCCACCTGTTTTTTTCAGGATATTTTTTTTCCACCTTTTGCAAAAAGATTTGGGAGGGAAGCAAATGTGTAACGGATGTGCAGTGATGTGATCTACCGAACTGATCTGTTCTTAGATACACTAACCTTTACGGATTAGAATAAATCAGAGGTGAAGTCTCAGTCTTCAACCCCCAGCCTTCTTCTTTTATTTTCTCCCTTCTCTCTCTCTCTCTTTTTGTGCAATCCCACATGTGCTCAATATATCACTTAAAGTATATCACCTTATCCTTTTGTTTATCATCTCCTGGGATAACCGTGTGGAATCCTCATGCTCATGCGTTCCATGTCTATAGTATTTCCAAACGTATTTTACAAGAGATCAGTTACTGAGCTTAATGCTTTGCAGCAGCAGCGCTGGTAGCGCACATGATATCTTAAATGTAACAATCAAAGAAGCATGCAAGATTTCGGTATTTCCGCTGGCCTACAGATGTGCTGATGATTCTCTCACCCCATCTTCCAAAAGCTGTAATGTCAGTTTTGCAGAGAGAAAAAAACAAAAAAACTTCAAACACACTAACATCTTATCACCATGTGTTAATATGAAGTTGAATACAGAGTAGATTTACTGTTGCTCTTCAAGCTATTTCTACTAATTCTGTTGGTGTGTGCACTATTTTACAGTATGTCACTAATCATATAAGCAATTTGGAGGCCAGGGCAAAACTCTTCATCATGTTCCTCAAACCATTCATGAACAATGTGTGCAGTGTGGGAGGGTGTTATCCTCTTCCACAGGAAACACCATTGTAATGAAGGGGTGTACCTAGTCTGCAACAATGTTCAGGTATGTGGAACGTGTTAAATTTACACATTTATAGTTGGCATCCAAGCAGAACATTGCCCAGAACATCACACTCCCTCAACCAGCTTGTCATCACTTCCTCGCACGTCTCTAACGACGTACACGGCTGTCCAATTGATGTAAAATAAAACGGCACTCATCAGACCAATCAACCTTCTTTCATTGCTCCAAACTCAGTTTCGATATTGTAAATGCTTTCGGCAGTGGACAGGGGTCATAGGCACTCTGATTGATCTTTGGCTACTGAGCCCCATACACAGAGTGCAATGCACTGTAGGTTGAGAAACATTCCATCATTCAAATTTTATTTGATTTGTGCCACAGTAGACCTTCTGTTGGCTTGGACATGGCGTAAACTAGCCTTCATTGCCCTCGTGCATCAATGAGCCTTGGGCACCCAACACCTTGTCGCCAATTTTTGGTCATATGTGTCCTTGTTAGGAGATGATCAATGACATTCGCTTGACCTGTGTATTATATACTGTATATATTAATACAAACAATTAATAAAAATATTAATATTAATAAAAACAGTTTATCACAATACCCTCTGGTTAATCATTTGCAAAAAACAGATCATTAAAGGTGTCACAAACTTTTTTATTTTTTATTTTTTTTATAATGTTGTCTGAGGTCAACTAATGATGTTTGTGTGTTTTTTACATTCAAAAACATAATTAATAAGTAATAGGCTATTTTCTACACTGGTTTTGAGACTCTCTCCTGAATGCTTGGTTTTTGATGGGCGTGCTGCACTGGAAACTTTGAAGTAAATACCCACAGTTAAGATTTGATAAGATTTGCATATATAATAAGCTTCTGCTCCCCTGTCAGTTCACAAGAGGGAGTTTTTTTTTTTAAAGCGGCAACCGGAATGATTCACTCACAGAGCTCGTAAATGTTTTTTATTAAACAAACACAATTATTTATTTCTCATCTACCCGCGTTTGATTGGAATACTATTTTTGTATAACTTGGCCTGTCTGATCGGTGGATATAAGCACAAACCACACACACATGTGTGCACGCCATTCAAGTCAAGATACTGTACAGCGCAGATCAAAAAAGGAATGTTCTTTCACTATTAAAGATTCACCGGCCTGACGATGGGCTTATGTTTTGGAAGCCCATCTGGAAAGCACATAGCCCCGGGATGCTGGGCTTTCTGATTCGGATCCCAAATCGCGATGAACCAACAAATAGTGTTCTCCAGCCTGTGACAGCGTGCTAAGGTATGTTCTGTTAGACACAACGCAGGCTCATTAAAAATACGTGACTCTGCCTACATTTTTGCAATACACGAAATATGTACCTCCAGGTCCGTTTACCTGCACTTTTTGGGTGAAACGTCCACTGGAGGCGCTCCGCCAACCTGATCTCACAGAATGAATATTTATAGCCTAATTTTATATTTTGGAGCAACTAACTGCTCCAAACTAACTGCAACTAACTGCTCCAACTTACTGCTCCAACTCTGTTCTTTATGTGAAGAACAGAGTTGATCTTAATGTTTTAGTCGTTGAAATGATGATCGCGCTCCTTTGCGAACAGAACACACACACACGCACTCGTTCATTCATATTTCTAATTCAAATGATACACATGGAAAGTGACGTGATCGGTCACGAGACACACAAGAGCCAGTGGCATTTTACAATCAAAGCTGACGTAATGATGCAATTGGTCATGAGACACACGACAGCCAATGCTGTCAAAGCTGATGTGACGTTTCTTCCGGAGGCAATATTTGAAATGTATTATTAATATTCGGCGGATGGACTCGACATTACTGATCGCTTTTGGGGATTTTCTTCACACAAATCAATCGTTTGGCCTCGGAACACTTGGGATATTTGTACTTTCTGAATAAATTGTGCCTGCAGTTGTATCTGCCTGTTATATCCTGTTTTTTTATAATACACAAATGGGTAGGTTTAGGGAAGGGATTGAGATACGCGTTCAAAATGTGTCTGAATATGTGTGTGTGTCCACAAGGTAAATGGATTTATAAACATACTAAATTGTTTAAAAAAAAAAATGTAAACATGCAGAATGTTTCTGTTTCTTGTGATGGGTAGGTTTAGGGGCTGTGTGTGTGATGGGTAGGTTTAGGGGCTGTGTGTGTGTGTGTGTGCGTGTGATGGGTAGGTTTGGGGTAGGGGCAGTGTAGGGGGATAGAATGTAACGGCGTTGATAAACACACTAAAAAGCGGTTATGTGTCTTGATAGCACGCCAAAATGGCATACGAATTGGTGTGTCTTATATACGCCATTTTATGAGATCAGTCTGTGAATGGAGAAAAAATATTACCACTTAGTGCCTCTGGTGGACGTTTCACCCAAAAAGTGCATGTAAACGTACCTAGAGGTACATAATTTGGGTGTTGCAAAAATGTAGGCAGAGTCACGTATTTCCAATGAGCCTGGGTTGGTTAGACATGTACACATCAAAACTATCTGTAACAATGCAATATTATTATTATTATTATTATATATATATATATATATATATATATATATATATATATATATATATATATATATATATATATATATATATATATATATATATATATATATTTTAAAACATGTTTTACTCACATAAGTGTGTTGCACCATTCCTGTCGGATCCAATAAAGAAGGCACAGCATTGTGTTTTAATCTCAGTATGTCTGCAAATCCAGTATCGACCCAAGACTTACAAATAATTCCGCAGTGAAATGAAGCAAACACACGTACAATCTTCCCCACGAGAGGTTAATATTGAGTTTCTGCATTCTATGACGTCAATGATCGACATATTCTGAGACCGATCGTTTGCTGGGCCTGGTATCAATAAAAGCTTTCAAAAGGTATCAAAAAAAAACAAGGACGTTTTCAGCTCTGAAACCAACAGGATATTCTTATATTAACATGACAGTTGCAATATTTATATATTTATATTTATATATTATCCATTTTTATATTATCTCTTACTGAGCAATGACAATGACTTTATAGCGCTTTATTTAATGCTAGGTATCTTGCTAAATATATTGCCAATGTTTGAATAACTAGCTATAATTAATCAAGTTTCAGTGTATGAGTGTGACTATGGCACATCCATACACCCATATTTTTTATTTAAAGAGCCCATAGGTGTTGCACATTACTAGGGAGGCAAAATATATCGCCTTCCATATCAATATTGGCCGATATATGTTCATCTTTTAAAAAATTTGCCAATATATTAAACCGGTTAAATAATTTATTATATATTTCATCCAGCTGAGACACTTGATGCGCACTGTTTACCATGATGGTTTTGAACTGCTTTAAATCTTCAAACTTCAAAAAGTTAAGTGCAACATGTGCAGTGCAAGTAAAATTATAATGACAATGCAAATCAGAAATTCCACATTAAATACTAGGAAAAATATTGAATTCAAGTTATCCACTCAAATTATTATGCTAATGGATAAAATAAAATAAAACAGATAAGGTGTTTAGAAAATGTCACTATACTGACCTCAGACTATTAGTCCTCTCACATATATAAATGATCTTTTTTTTCACACTGCACACTAAGTAAATGAATGTGCATGTAATTATTCATCTGATCTCATACCATTCAAATCTTCTACGGAAATGATTAATCTTTAAGGATTATTAATGGCCAATGACTATCTTCTAAAATAGCATTTTTTTTGACATTTGAATGAATGAATGAAGGCTTCCAATGACTCACAGATTGTATGTGCACGAACAGAGCCAAAGAAAATGAAGGAATAAAAAAAGGAGTGACACTGGAGATGAATGAGCTTCCTTCCTGCAGGTTGAGAAATGAATGCGGAGTCAGAGAGAAGTAGGATGTTCCATCCCACACGTCAGCCAATCAATGCCTTCACAGAGAGACCGGCGCTGTCTGCTTCTGTATGGCTGGCTGATGGGACAAATGAACTTTTGAATGATGACGAACAAGTGAAAGACACGTCTGCTTTCAGTCGGCTAATGGCCAAAACTTAGCAATAGCTGCCCGGCGACTGTCATGAAATTGCTCGCAAATGTAAAGCAGTTATATTCACTTGGCCAGTCTCTGGATTTTTGTTTGGCTGACAAAGGGCATTACAACAGGACAGACCTTACAAATAATCAAAGACAGGCTCTTATAATATTATTATATTATTATAATATTATCTATTTTCCTATTAGTAACTATATTTGAAATATTTTAAATATAGCCAGTGCTGATTAAATCATATAATTTCTCAGTAACAGTACAATGCAGTAGCTCTGTAAGTATCAAATTTCAATCCGTTTTTTAAGAACGGAACATGGATTTTTGTTTTACAATGCTTGTCATTCTTCTTACACTTACACACACCGCAGAGAACGTCTGTTCATTTCTCTCTAAAAAAAAAAAGGAGAAAAGTATTGTATCAAATAGACCAAAAGGTCAATAGGAGGCAGCCAGATATGGTGTGTTAATGTGACCAGGAAAAGTGGAATTAGTTTTAACGTTTCACATGCTAATATTTTTATAGTCTCCCACAGTTTTGTATTACATGACACTGTAGAGGGGGTGGGGTGGAGGTGGGGGGTGCACCTTTCAGATATTGAAACCTTATGAAGACTGCTGTCAGTGTTCCAACTCCATGTCTGCTTGAATGGAGATGCACAGGCAGCTCTCTCTCTTTCTCTCTCTCAGTGGTTATTTTATTTATGAAAATGTTAATATGTTTTTTCGAGTGCAGAAGGGATGGGGGTGCAAATATGTTTTAGGAAACAGAGTCTTGTTTGCAGAAAACAGAGAGGGTGTTTAAGTGCTGATAAGAACATGTTGCAGTATTAACAGAGAATAAGTTGCTCATATTGGAAATTTCCATGAACTGAAGAATGGGCTGGTCTGAGATGGAAAATGTAAGCTTTGTGTAGATGATAAACAGCACGATGAGCTCTTATTATTGTGATGCCGCATTAAAATGTAATATATTATCGCAAAAAAAAAATCAGTGTCCAAATTGATCAACTTTAATGTGCCAAAAGCAGATAAACAGATAATTAACCAGCCAATATTTATATTAGCCTATATTCAACAAACAAAGACTGAAACATAGGGGAAATATGACAGGCTATCAAGAGGTTAACAAGGCAAAGGTGAGAATGATTCATTACTTAACAAGAGTAACTAAGGAAACCAAAGCCACTTGAAGGCAAGACTGCAACCGTACCCGAAAAAAGCATAACGCCTGCAGGGAAGGAGACATGAGGCCTTTTTTTTATGGATGTCATTTGTGGAGAGGCTTCACTATGCTGAATAAACCACTTTTGTGAGGAATGAATCGACAGCCCGTCAGCAAATCTTCAACATTTTTGCTCTCAAACATTCAGTTTGGATTGATATTTTTAGAGTTTCCTCAGTGCTGTTTTATGAAAGAAGTTTGATTCTAATTCTGATTCAGAAGTCACAGACAATTTCACAACAGATATGATTCAGTTTACGGAACTTATCATTAATTTCTATGGTATCCGCAAAACAGTGACTAACTCTGAATGAAAGGTAATAATGTTAAGGCTGTAATGGGATAGGTTATCAGGCACAACGTGATCAAAGTTACATTATGCTTTCTCTAATGGTACAGCCATGGACCCTTGTATCTCCCAATAATAAGATCATCTCTGAAGGAAAAAAGGCAGACAGGAACTAAATACAGGAGTAAAAACATGGAAAACAAAACACTAGTGAGGGGCGATCATGAAGATTCGAAACCTTAAC
This sequence comes from Pseudorasbora parva, assembly GCF_024679245.1. NCBI lineage: Eukaryota > Metazoa > Chordata > Actinopteri > Cypriniformes > Gobionidae > Pseudorasbora > Pseudorasbora parva. The sequence goes on along the minus strand of NC_090174.1, from coordinate 27,962,985 downwards.
GAATCTTTTGTTTCAAATCAGTGGTTCAGAGCATGTATCAAACTGCCAAAGTCACGTGATTTCGATAAACAAGGCTTAGTTCCATCTTGAAATTGTAATGGTTTACCATGATCTATGTAAACCCGTGAATCATGCAGATGTGCAGGTCCTCCAATTTGATAAAATTTTGAAAATTGATAAAATTACACATATACAGACACTTGATATTTAATCTTATTAGATGATTTGTTTCATTGGATAGATTTTACGTTCAATAAAAATTTGCAATAGGTTTTGTAGAAGGTGTTTTCATGTTGTTGCATCCAGCATGTGGCATTTTGAACACTTTGAAACAGTGAGTCATTTTGTGAAGTAATTGGTTCAATTGATTCAAAACTTTGCTTCTAACATCACTACAAAACACTTTCAATGGTATATATATATATATATATATATATATATATATATATATATATATATATATATATATATATATATATATATATATATATATACACACATAGATACATATATTCTAAAAAAGTGAACATATAACAACAATGGGACAAAACTAATAAACAAATATTTAATGACTTTATATGTAGTCAAAATACAAAAATATAAAAAAGCATCAAAATATAAGTATACTTTTTATATAAAGAGGATTTTTGCAGAAAAATCTTTTCCAAATATGAAGTATATTTTGTAAAAAATAAGCAGTGATGCAATTTTATTTAAGAAATAATACTGTTTTTGTTTTTCCTCACTGCAGCCTTCTCAGGACAGATCTATGATCCATTGGTGACCTGCTGACCTCTGCTCTAAAGCATCTACAGTAATTGTATAAGTAGCCTACTCTGCAAAAAAATGCTCTTCGTACTTAGTAATTTTGTCTTGTTTCTATAGTCTAAATATCTAACAATTCTTAAATCAAGATGCATTTACTATACAAGAAAAACAACATGATATATTTTTTCTTGTTTTATTGCAAATATATATATATTTTTTTTTGCTTAAAAAAAATAGTTTTTTTTTGCTTAAAGCAGGCTAAATTATCTGCCAATGGGGTGAGAAAAATAATAGTTTCTGATTTAAATCTTGTTTCTTGTTTTCGTCCCAAACAGATTTCCCTTTCGGGGAACTCGAGCTGCGTCGAAACGCTGTGAGAACGCCTCTGCGTTAATGCGTCGTGAAGCGCCTGTAGAACCATTCCATCGGAAAAAAGATCGATCGTCGGCGTGATGACGTCATCGACCGGAAGCTATAAAACGTCCGTGAAAACAAACAGGAACTAGCTTCTGAGCCTTCAGCAAGCGATCTGTGTGAACCTGTCTGTCTATTTGGTGTTTTTGTCTGTCTATATTCAGAGATTTTCCACCCTTTTTGTTAAATATCATTATATTAACAAGAAAAAGAGTAAAATAAAATAGATAGAAATGGCGAGTGAGAGCAGCAATTTCAGAAAGTGTGTTCCTCCCTGCCCACGCTACATCACGGGCGGGGACACACATCTTCTCTGTGTTGCATGCTTGGGAGCGCAGCATGCCCAGGCAGCCCTCGAGGGGGCTGCTTGTGAGCACTGTGAGCGTTTACCATTAAGAACGCTGCGCTCCCGCCGGGCACTCTTCGAAGGCTGCAGTCGTGGGGATCACAACTGGATGTTGCAGAGGGGTTAGAGACGGGCGCTGCCTTATCTCTGCCCTCACCTGCTCCATCCAGCGGCTCTTCTCGGGGCATGGAAGCACGCATGGCGGTTTCTTCCCCCCCGAGAGAGTCGCCGGTACTTCATCTGTCCAGCTCTGAGGAGGTGGACGTTGAAAGTATCGATACTGAAGATTCGCCACTTCAGTCCCCTGCTAGTGAAGAGCTAGTTGAGGTTTTGACGCGAGCAGTGGCCAGATTAAACATCGACTGGCCCACTGAAAGATCTGAGGCAGGAAGAAAGCGTCATAGTAAGCTAGACGAACGCTTCCTGCCATCTCGCGCTTCAGAACCTCAGCGGCGGGGCCTGCCGTTCTTCCACGACTTGCACACCGAGGTGGCAAGATCGTGGAGGAGACCGGCATCATATCGTGTCTTCAGCCCGCAGACTTCGGTCTACAGCAACATCAGCGGGCTGAGACAGTACGGTTATGGGGCGATGCCAAAGGTTGAAGAGACGCTTGCGAGCCATCTCTCACCTTCTTCGGCATCGTCCCTTAAGGCCCCGACTTTACCCACCAGACCATTAAAAACAACGTCGGCGTTGGTGGGTAAAGCGTACTCGGCAGCGGGTCAAGCGGCTGCATGCCTGCACACGATGGCTATCGTGCAGGCATACCAGGCTGACCTGCTGAGGGATCTGGACGGTAGTGATGCTGTGGGGGGAGATATTGTCGCTGAGTTAAGATCTTCAGCCGATCTAGCTCTCCGGGCCACCAAGGAGACGGCCAGATGTGTTGGCCGCTCCATGGCAGCATTGGTGGCTACGGAGAGGCATCTATGGTTGAACCCCACAGATATCAAGGAGAGGGAGAAAGCCTTTCTGCTTGATGCGCCGCTTTCTCCTGGAGGCCTCTTCGGTGACGCAGTTCATACTGTCACCGAGAGGTTCCAGGAGTCGAAAAAGCAAGCTGCGGCGCTCAAGCAGTTCCTCCCTCTCCGAGTCCAGGTCCCTGGGGCTGCTGCTGATACCACCAAGCAGCCCAAACCGAGTACGAGCTCTTCACACAGGGCTCAGCAGAAGCAGAGCGTCGCTGCCCGAGCTCCCCCTCAGCGTGGGGACGAGGGGCGGCGCTCTCAGACGAGGCCTTCGAGGGGCAGGGCTGATCTGCGGACAGTCCTGATCGCCAAGAAGGCCTCGTCGAAGCGTTCCTGACGCCAGAAGCGTCAGGACGCTGAGGGTGGTTCCCCCCGTAGGGAAACGGTGTTTACCCCTGCTAACGGTACCCGTTTCCCTACGGCACCCTCGGGGGGCCGCGCTGCCAACCCCGCCGCAATGCCGGGGCGCAGTCGGTCTCCGCGGGCCACCCGAGGGTGGTCCGCACCCCCTTCGGGGGGCCCCGAGCAGTCAAGTCAGTCGTTCCCTGCCGGTCCGCCGCTTCAGGGCACTGTGCTTGTTGCTCAAAATACACCAGAGGACAGCCTCGAGAGGCTGGTTCCCTTAGTAGATTTTCTAGACGAGTGGAAACGTCTATCAAACATATCTCGTTGGGTCCTGCAGATAATAGAAAAGGGGTACGCTATTCAATTCAGAAGTCGGCCACCTCCTTTCTGCGGTGTCCTACCTACAGAGGTAGGCCCGGAGCAGGCTCTGGTAATGGCACAGGAAGTAGAGACACTCCTGCAAAAAGGGGCTATAGAGAGGGTTCCCCCTCCCAGCAGGGAGTCTGGCTTTTACAGCCGTTACTTCATCGTGCCCAAGAAGGATGGGGGCTTACGCCCGATATTAGATCTGCGGCTATTGAATCGCTCGGTGGCCAAGCTCAAATTCAAGATGCTTACACTCAGACAGATTGTAGCGCAGGTCAAATCGGAGGATTGGTTTGTCACCATAGACCTCAAAGATGCGTATTTTCATGTCTCCATCCTTCCACATCACAGGAGGTTCCTGAGGTTTGCCTTCGGGGGAGAGGCATACCAATATCGTGTACTTCCCTTCGGTCTAGCACTGTCACCCCGCACGTTCACCAAGTGTGTGGATGCAGCTCTGGCGCCGCTGCGTCTACAGGGCATCCGCATACTGAACTATATCGACGACTGGCTGATTCTAGCGAATACAGAGCAGATGGCGGTTCAGCATCGAGATGCTGTTCTCGCCCATATGTCGAAGCTGGGGTTGAGGCTGAACGCCAAGAAGAGTGTGCTTTCTCCGGCTCAGAGAACCACTTTTCTAGGTGTGAACTGGGACTCGGTAATTATGCGGGCGCAATTATCGCCAACACGCATAGCATCGATCCTGGCAGCCGCCAAAGAACAGAAGCTAGGCCGAGCCGTCACTGTGAAACAGTTCCAGAAACTGTTAGGTCTCATGGCAGCAGCGTCCAACGTGATACCTTTTGGCCTACTGTACATGAGGCCACTGCAGTGGTGGCTCAAAACAAAAGGGTTCTCCCCGAGGGGAAATCCGCTCCGCACGATCAAAGTCACGCGGCGATGCCTACGTGCTCTGGTCATGTGGAAAAACCCGGGGTTTTTATCTCAGGGTCCCGTGTTGGGGGCTCATGTTCGTCGCGTAACGCTAACGACAGATGCCTCTCTCACGGGCTGGGGGGCGACCATGAGTGGTCGCTCGTCCCAGGGTCTATGGCAGGAACATCAGCGGCACTGGCACATAAATCGGCTAGAGATGCTCGCAGTGTTTCTTGCATTGAAACAGTTCCTGCCCGACCTCAGGGGCCACCACGTACTAGTCAGGACAGACAACACGTCCGTGGTGGCCTATATAAATCACCAGGGGGGTCTGAGGTCTCGTCCGTTGGACAAATTGGCACATCGGATCCTCCTGTGGGCCCAAGGGAAATTGCTGTCAATCAGGGCAGTATATATCCCGGGGGCCCTGAATCAGGAAGCAGACAGCCTGTCGAGACAGGGGCCGAGGCCCGGGGAATGGAGACTCCACCCAGAGGTGGTGGAGCTCCTTTGGAAGGTTTATGGGAAAGCAGAGATAGACCTGTTCGCTTCGGCGGAGAATTCTCACTGCCCGCAGTGGTTTTCTCTGACCCATCCGGCCCCGCTGGGGCTGGATGCCATGGTACAGGAGTGGCCGAGGCTGCCTCTGTACGCCTTCCCCCCGATTGTCTTGCTTCCAGGAGTTCTGGAGAGGGTACGCCGGGACGGGGCCCAGGTACTTCTAGTGGCTCCGAACTGGCCGACCCGAGTATGGTTTTCGGACCTGATATCTCTCCTGGAAGGCTCTCCGATGGAGATTCCGACCAGGAGGGATCTACTCTCTCAGGCGGGCGGGAGATTCCTGCACCCACGCCCGGAGATGTGGAAACTGTGGGCCTGGCCTCTGAGGGGGCTAGGCTCATAGAGGAAGGTCTCTCGGCCGAGGTCGTAGAGACCATCCTACACTCCAGAGCTCCGTCCACAAGGAAGCTGTACGCTTTGAAATGGAGACTTTTCTCAGCATGGTGCAGAGAACGCCAGTGGGACCCAGTTAACTGCCCGGTTGGTACAGTGCTGGAGTTCCTGCAGGCAAGATTCTCGGCAGGGTTGACCCCCTCCACACTTAAGGTGTACGTGGCGGCCTTGGGTGCCTTCCACGTCCCTTGCAATGGAGTGTCTTTGGGAAGACACCCTCTAATTACACGCTTCCTTCGTGGCACTTTAAGGTTGAGGCCAGTTATGCACTCGAGGGTCCCAGCATGGGACTTGGCCATTGTTTTGAGGGGCTTGTCCGGACCTCCGTTCGAACCTCTGGAGGAGGTTTCGGATAAGTTCCTCACCTTAAAAACCATCTTCCTTTTGGCCATTTCATCTCTTAAAAGGATAGGAGATATTCAGTCCCTGTCAGTAGGGCCCTCATGTTTAGAGTTTGCGCCGGGGATGGTGAAAGCATTTCTGCATCCCAGGCCGGGTTATGTCCCCAAGGTTCCTACGAGCCCAAGGGGCCCCATCACTCTACAAGCCTTCTGTCCTCCTCCGTTTATGACGTCAGACCAGGAAAGGTTAAATCTGCGGTGTCCTGTGAGGGCACTGGATACTTATGTCCACAGAGCTGCCCTGTGGAGGAAATCTGAACAATTGTTTGTTTGCTTTGGACCCCCTAAGAAGGGGGCCCCAGTATCCAAGCAGAGGATGAGCAAGTGGGTGGCCGAGGCCATCTCACTTGCTTATGAAGCTACCGGGCAGCCATCTCCACTGGCTGTCCGGGCGCACTCAACCAGGGGTATGGCTGCTTCTAAAGCACTTTTGTCGGGGGCTTCCCTCCACGATATCTGCAACGCGGCCGGTTGGTCGTCTCCTTCTACCTTCGTCAGGTTCTACGAACTAGACCTGGCATCTACAGTAGGGGCACAGGTACTCTCGTAACCGTGTGCGCTTCGGCTTCACACATACGAGACACTTGGTCCTATGGCGATGTGGGTATAAGCGTTCTCACAGCGTTTCGACGCAGCTCGAGTTCCCCGAAAGGGAACGTCTCAGGTTACGTATGTAACCCTAGTTCCCTGAGGGAACGAGACGCTGCGTCGCTCTGCCATACTCCCGGCGTGTCCGTGATCACTTACTTCAGGCTTTATCAGAAGTTAGTTCCTGTTTGTTTTCACGGACGTTTTATAGCTTCCGGTCGATGACGTCATCACGCCGACGATCGATCTTTTTTCCGATGGAATGGTTCTACAGGCGCTTCATGACGCATTAACGCAGAGGCGTTCTCACAGCGTTTCGACGCAGCGTCTCGTTCCCTCAGGGAACTAGGGTAACATACGTAACCTGAGACGTTTTCTCACCCCATTGGCAGATAATTTTGCCTGTTTTAAGTAAAATCTCGCATCATTTTAATATTTTTCCACAGAAAACAAGAAAAATATATTAGGTCATTTTACTTATCTAGTAAATGCATCTTGATTTAAAAATATTTCGATATTTCGACTGGAAACAGGAAAAAAATAGTAAATAAGAGCATGTTTTTAGTGTATTTAAAGGCCGCATGAACACTTGCTCTAACACAATGCCTTCTGAACTGAGGGAAAGCTGCAGAGCAGCTTGCAAGACAACAAAAAAAAAGAAAAAAAGAGAGAAAGAGAGCGAGAAAGCGGGAGAGAGCATGAGATGTGCTGTTAACACTCCTGCAGTTCAAGAAAGCAGTCGATCATATAAACAGATAGCTCTGCGTCAGTGAGAATTCATCTTCATGCATACCTTTCTCTGAGATAACACAGAAAAACACAAGACAAGTCCTGTCTGTTAAGTATGATTTGTATAGAGAAATACATGTAATATGCTCTTACTGAGGTTATTCATATTTAAGACCCAAACAATCCTCGTATTCTCCTGCAAAGAGCATTCAGCTCGGTTCATTATCAACCACCATGATTTACACTGCAAATGAAAGCTTGTGTCTGCACTTAATTTTTGTTTTACAGTCAGGGTCCTTAATTCAGAAAAGTTGATCCATGTTTGAAAGATACAAAGCAGCTCCAGTTCACAAAACGCCGACTATCTGATTAGACACATGTTGAAGTCATTGCTGTTGACTTCCACTCCATCCAAGAGTTGCATCAAAGAGACGCTGACAGTCCTCATATAACATAATCCTTGGCAGGTGGAAATAAAACGACAGATCTGGCTCAACTGCATGGGTCCTATGTGGTGAAAAAGAAAGAAAGAGAGAGAGAGAGAGAGAGAGAGAAAGAGAGAGAGAAAGAGAGAGAGAGAGAGAGAGAGAGAGAGAGAGAGAGAGAGAGAGAGAGAGAGAGAGAGAGAGAGAGAGAGAGAGAGAGAGAGAGAGAGAGAGAGTGTGTGTGTGCTGGTGGGCAGAGATTTTTTTCGTTTAAATGGAGGTGTTTATACATACTGAAAGTAAAGAATTTCATAAAATTATATATATATATATATATATATATATATATATATATATATATATATATATATATATATATATATATATATATATATATATATATATATATATATATTTTTTTTTTTTTTTTCAACTTTAGTTTCCTAAGAGAATATCAAATAAACGACCAAGATGAAATGTTTAACTCGCCACTGCTGGATAATCAAGTGACATTACTTTGAGACATACTTTGATCACATTCGTCCACAACCGTGACATCATAAACGAATGAAATGCAGTCACAACTTTGCGAGACGCTCTTGTTTGTCAGTCAGATGATGAAGAAGTAGGAAAACTAATCATGACCAAAGGAGTGAAAGGTTATGCTGAAGCAATTAGACCTTGGTGGTGGTCCATGAGTCGGCCCATAAAACAAAAGATCTAAACCAGACACAGAAAACAGGCAGTGTGTTACAAAAGGAGGAGAGATGAGTCAAATCATTTGTCACTGTTAAAAAGCATTGAGCTGAGGAGGTCTAAATCCATTTTCACAGCCTCCAAACAAGAGCCGCACTTTATAGCTATTATATATAAACATTGCTAATCCTATTTGAGGAATCCTGGCATGCTCCTTACTTATATTTTATTAGCCACAATGATAAAACAGAATGTTATTGGCCTAAAACATGTCATGAGCACATGTGTAAGGTGCTGTTAGGGTTACAGTCTCTATGTTATCGCCAGTTAGCTTGTAATTGGAAAACCATGTTTCTGAAAGAAGTTAATGATATCAAAGCAAACTGAACAAAACGACAAAATCAAGAGCAAAATTACATCATGGCGCAGGCCTTATAAAATGTCGCCACTTGGCAATAGCAAAAATGTTTTATGACAAAATGGTATACAGTGCTTTAACAGGGTCGAAGAGCCATAAAAGGTTGAAATCATTCATGTGTTCTTTCTTCATTTCTCACAGACTTGATTTTTTTTATTTTCCCAGCAAAACTGTGCTCTCAGATGTACAGAATGACATTTATCAGTAGCCAGTAATATAACTGATTTTCTATATAAATCTAAAACAACAACAACAACAACAAAACCCAAAGAAAATAAAACTGATTGGCACTGCAAACATACTTTTATTCAGCAAGGATGTATTAAATTGATCAAAATTAATGACAAATTATGTCAGGAGATTTCTATTTTCAACTTAAAGCTATATTTTTAAAACTTTCTATTCAACAAAGAATGCTAAAAAATATACACCATGCATGGTTTCCACAAACATATTAAGAAGCACTTTTTACAACACTGATAATCTAATGTTTCTTAAGCAGCAAATAAGCATATTAGAATGATTTCTGAAGGATCATGAGACTGAAGACTGGAGTAATGATGCTGAAAATTCAGCTCAAAGAATAAAATATTATTAACATATTTTTGATCAAATAAATTCACCCTTGGTGAACATAAACTTCTTTCAAAAACTTTTGAATGCTGTATATAAAATGAAAGAATAGTTTCACGTTTTATTTTCAAAAAATGTGAATCGGCAGTTTTCACACAGTCCCTTTCAGTTTTAAGGAACACAGTGACAGAAACAAATGCTAAGACTCGGATGTAGAAGGTCAGTGACATGATCTCAAGGGGAAACATTCCCCACCTCGGTCCATTATAAGCTTAATTTGGGTGTAAAACTGACAAAGGCACTTTGGAGATTTATGTGCTTCTTTGTACTGTCGACTCCCATGTGTGCAGCCTGTTAAGATAGTCACTGGACAGGCTAGCTAAGACTTTTTAACACAGTCCACAGACACTTTTAATCTGCCTCACACTCGCTTGTTTAGATTAGATCTGGCCTCCACACATGGAGAAAGCATAGAGGGCAATTAAAAACACACCTTATCCCTGCCGGTGGCCTTTTGCACTGGCAATGGCTTCCACACTTTTGAGCAGGGCGCGTCTGCTAAACAGATAAAGCGTCGTTTAGCTTCTGTTACACTTTGCCCGCCATCAAGCAGAAGTTACACATCCGTCCGCTTGAAGCCGCCCTCTGTTTATTTGCTTATACAGCTTGGTAGGAGGCCGTACGTTTGGTCGTTAAGACTTTGATTGCCACCTGCACCTGTCTCGGACAACGCTGTTTGTTACAAAGTCTGCTACTTCATTCGGAGCTGCAGGGGAACATCTGATGGGCGGGGAAGAGATGACTCTCTCTTACCGGTCTGTTTGAATCAGCCTTTGTACAAAAGATGGAGTGAGTGTCCGTAGGGTAATTCTATACCGCATTTACCTCCAAATGAAGCAGCAGGATGAAGTGAGTCATTTGGTTCAGATAAACAAATTTGTGCAAACCTCAGCCCTGCACGGCTCTGGCCTCAAACGTGTCTCACAAGTGCTTCAACATGAGATGGCCGATAGTAAACTACTGCTAGATAATACTGAGAGAGATTTACACAGTGAAAGCCATTTAATCCATTTTTTGTGTGTGTGTAGTCCTATTGACATTACCTCATAACCAATAAATATTAAAAAGATCTGGTCTCAAAATGCATGGCACCTATAAATGATTTCCCCCTTTTTTTTACATGCCGCCTTCTACAGGTCCTTCTCAAAAAATTAGCATATTGTGATAAAGTTCATTATTTTCCATAATGTAATAATAAAAATTAAACTTTCATATATTTTAGATTCATTGCACACCAACTAAAATATTTCAGGTCTTTTATTGTTTTAATACTGATGATTTTGGCATACAGCTCATGAAAACCCAAAATTCCTCAAAAAATGTGAATATCATGAAAAGGTTCTCTAAACGAGCTATTAACCTAATCATCTGAATCAACTAATTAACTCTAAACACAATCATGGGTAAGACTGCCGACCTGACTGCTGTCCAGCAGGCCATCATTGACACCCTATAGTGAGAGGGTAAGACACAGAAAGAAATTTCTGAACGAATAGGCTGTTCCCAGAGTCAAGGCACCTCAGTGAGAAGTCTGTGGGAAGGAAAAAGTGTGGCAAAAAATGCTGCACAACGAGAAGAGGTGACCGGACCCTGAGGAAGATTGTGGAGAAGGACCGTTTCCAGACCTTTGGGGGACCTGCAGAAGCAGTGGACTGAGTTTGGAGTAGAAACATCCAGAGCCACCGTCCACAGGCGTGTGCAGGAAATGGGCTACAGGTGCCGCATTCCCCAGGCCAAGCCACTTTTGGGCTACAGAGAAGTGGCACTATACTGTTGCTCAGTGGTCCAAAGTACTTTTTTCGAATGATTTTCGAATGAAAAATGCAAATTTTGCATGTCATTAGGAAATCAAGGTGCCAGAGTCAGGAGGAAGACTGGGGAGAAGGAAATGCCAAAATGCCTGAAGTCCAGTGTCAAGTACCCACAGTCAGTGATGGTCTGGGGTGCCATGTCAGCTGCTGGTGTTGGTCCACTGCGTTTTATCAAGAGCAGGGTCAATGCAGCTAGCTATCAGGAGATTTTGGAGCACTTCATGCTTCCATCTGCTGAAAAGCTTTATGGAGATGAAGATTTGGTTTTTCAGCATGACCTGGCACCTGCTCAAAGTGCCAAAACCACTGGTAAATGGTTTACTGACTATGGTATTACTGTGCTCAATTGGCCTGCCAACTCTCCTGACCTGAAACCCATAGAGAATCTGTGGGATATTGTGAAGAGAAAGTTGAGAGACGCAAGACCCAACACTCTGGATGAGCTTAAGGCCGCTATCAAGGCATCCTGGGCCTCCATAACACCTCAGCAGTGCCACAGGCTGATCGCCTCCATGCCACGCCGCATTGAAGCAGTCATTTCTGCAAAAGGATTCCCGACCAAGTATTGAGTGCATAACTGAACATAATTATTTATAAATAAAGTTTATTTTTTATCATTACATTATGGAAAATAATGAACTTTAGCACAATATGCTAGTTTTTTGAGAAGGACCTGTACATCACTTCATATGTCTGTATGGAAACCAATTTCTGCCTCAGAGTAAAAGGTAATACACTTTGCAATGTTATATCCTGTTACTTCATATCTCACAAGGTTGACTATATTTCTTGAAATTGCAACTTCATATCTAACCATGTAACTTTCATTACTCAATTACTTTTATTTTTTACTCCGAACTAAATGGGCTTCCAACTGCCTGACAGAGCGGCATTTTGTATAAAAAAAATAATATTTATTGCTGCCGCAAAAAGTGGATATTTTTCTGGCAACATATTGTGATGTGTAAGTGGAACGCAAGTAAGAACAGGTCTGTTTTGTTTCTTTCATGGTAAGCCACGCCATGCTATGCCTGAGTGCACAAATCATTCTAGTCTTCCATGAGAGCACAGCTATCTAGTGTAGGAAGATGCCGTAATGACATCTAAATCAGTGATTCTCAATGACTGCTGTTGTTTTAGCATTTGACTTGCTTCTGTTTTACTGCCAGACCGCTTTTGGCTCCGGATTTTCCTCTTCAGAGGCCAACAACATGCACCAAATGTTTCACATTATCGGTGTGAAAATCCCCCAATTCTTTCGCTTTTTTTCCTTACAAGTCCATACATCCGTGGAAACTTGATATTTCATATTTCATTCTGGTTTGTGGATGTCATCACGAGAGATGCTGGTTCACATGCAACCGGCCGCCCGAGTCCTTTGATCAGCCTGACCACGACTAATTACGAATGGAGAACAACTGAAAGAAATATCGAGAGATTTCATGGGAATTGGCGCAATGGCCGAGCTTCCTAATTCCAAACGGTCACTGGATGTTCATTGAAGAGTGTGTCTTTTCAAACAATGTTATGGTGTCAAATATAAAAGAAACAACAACTCAGATGAACTGAATTGAAGTACTGCATTTGTCAATGCCAAATAACATGACAGTGATTAGATTCTGTTCTAAAAAAATCCAAATTGAAAGTGATCGTACTACAAAGGTGATCTGTCGAATGTGACTCTTTGAGTTTTTAACTAAAACCATGTCGAAACTTTGACCGGGAAAGGTGAACATATGTGATTCAGAGCATTCGAAATAAAAACCTGCAGCTCTGGAAAACAATATCCCTGAGCTGAGATATCAAGGGAAAGATGTAAAAGGAAATTTAAAGCAGCATAAATGTTCAGAGTGTTTAAGAGTGGTGCAAAGGTCCCAGGGGTCTCATCTGGCAAAGGCCTTTGTTCACAGGGCAGGATGTATCCAGCGAGATAGTTTCCTTTCCATAACATTCCTCGTCTCAGATGTGCTCCATTGTATGCTTGAGTTCCTTATCAATTTACTAAAATACTACAGTCTTTATCTTGACTTTAACAAAATCGGGATGCCAAGATTCCTTAGAACGTACAAAAAACGAAACTGGAAAGGCTAAACACGAGCAGCTGAAATGGCATGTTCGTCCACATAGTTTCTGTGAGGCATTTCTAAAAGGCTACAGATTTTTTTCCAGAAGAGATGCCAGGTCAAGCCTGGTCACAGCAGCAGGTGACTCAAGTGAGGTCATTACGTGGTCGTTAGGGTGATTTGAAACCAGCAAGCAACTGCTGGGTTCGGAGGTGAGAGCTGTCACACATCCCACAGGAGTGTTTTTGTTTTCATTCCGCCTTCTTTTTTTCTTCCAGGGATGCTGTCTCACACCAGGTTTTTACTTTCTCCTAACAAGCGCGACATGCACGTTATCTTCAAAAAGAAAGAAATTAGCAAAACCAGGCGCTTTCGACATGCGTTCGGCCCCTTATTGAAAACAGTGATTCATGCCGTTTCAAAAATCCCAAGTTTGGAAGAAGGATTTTTCATAGACGTCTTAATCCACACAGCTACACTGCTGGTTTTGTCATCAGCGTTTCCATAATAAATCATGAAATTACAAATGCGTGTCGTACTTTTGTTTCAATTGTTCACACGGACAAATTCAAAGCTTTTATGGATCCGTGAAACCCATTCTCCCGTTTTTTGGCTGACTTTCCCAGGACATACTGTGATCAGCCTGGATTCGTCTTACAACTCTTTCTCCTCTCTGTTTGCAACAGGTTCACTGCCATAGAAAGGGAACTGTTCCACATTAAATCCTCCCAACTACCTGTCTGATAGCATGCCAGCTGTATCCCTCAAAGTCAGCCAGGTCTTCCCTGCAGTGCTGAAGAGCATAGAGAACCTTGGCCTTCATTCAGTTTAATAATGACTCTGGAATAAATTGCGGGGGTGTATTTAGAAAGTTGTTTTAGAAAATATGAGAGTAAGAACAGGACAGGTTTATATTTTATATAAAAGTCATTATTATTTCTTATTATTATAATTTCCATGCACAAATGTTCATAACTGTTAAAGGGATAGTTCTCAAAAAAAAAAAACAATCCATCATCCTCAATCATTCAATCACTCATCCTCAATCATCTTCATTCAGTCATTTACTCATCCTCATGCTGCTTTAAAATCACATGACATCCTTCTTTCTGTAGATCACAAAAGAAGAAATTTAAAGAATGTTTTAGTTGTTGTTTGTTTGTTTTTCTTCTGAAGTATGGTTACTTTTCATTATGGACTGACTGAATTTAAGGGACTACTGACAAATTATTGATCAACTCATGAAAAGTACTGTTCAAAGCTTTGGGATTGTCTGCGGAAGTCTTTTATGTTCACCAAACCTGCTAGCCTGGTTAAAATCAAACCATTCTCAGTAGTAACTAAGTTATGGTCTGGAAAAGCTTCATAGACAAATCATTTCCAAAGAGGCATCCCCAACGGACGTCTCTCAAATGCCTCTAGGCACAACTGGATAGACCTAAAACCAATCAGAGCAATGAAGGAGATGACGATTGCACAGCGACGGAGAAACATCTGAGACTTTAACAGCAGTTCTCTGTTTGTGATTTCGAGGAAGATTTTGCAATGGCTTCTGACGACTTTTGCCGTTGTTGTAAAAGAAATATGATAATAGCTGGTGTCCACCACCACTCCATCAACATTTTTGCAAAATTTGGAAAACCTAATAGCATCTCAGACCGAATGAAACATCTCGGATTGATGGTCGAACAGAAAACATCAAGCTCTGATCACATTTGCCCCCGTTGTGAGGCACTTGCATTGCACTTAGAATGCGATTTGCAATATTTTGAAAATAAAATAATATTGTTGAGTCTTTGGAAAAATCTGCCTCACAAATTTTATTCAAATTCAGTCATTTCAGATGTGTTAGAACAGTTTCAGACTTGAACATAGTTATGCTAGTTTTTTATTTACAATTATTTACAATTTTTTTCAGATCTATAAGGAAATAAGCACATAAAGGCCAGATCCAGAGCTGCTGTGCGTGTTAGCACACGATCACACTCCCCATCCTCCTCATCAAAGTAGCCGATGTAATCCACATCTGGTAGCCGAGGGTTGTTTTTTGCACGGGTTTTAACGAAAAGGAAAAGTTTAAAAGCGCTTAAAACAGATGTGATGCTTCACTGTCGCTGCGCTGTCATCATAGTGTAAAGCACCCCCCAATGTTTCTGATTGGTGCTGCGATTTTGACAGATTAGAAATGGGCTTGAATGGGCTCTTTGCCAGACTACTTGCAGAGCAAATCTAAATTTGCAAGAAGTTCTCTGGGTTTTCCCAGGCTAAAAGGCTGCATTTACTGAATAAAAATACAGTGAAGAGAAGACTATAGATATATAGATATACAGTCCCTGACAAAAGTCTTGTCGCTTGTGTACAAATTGACCTAAAGTGCCGCTGAAATATATTTCTAATCAAGATTTTTTTACAAGAAATGGCTCATTTTAATCCCACCAGCTTTTGTGATAATGTTTCAGTGAAAAACTAAACTTTCAAAAAGTATTCTAATATTCACAGCTTGGTAAAGCCCATTGAGTCAATTTTTGCAAAGACATAAGTGTTGTCACCTTGTCATATGAGCTTCACCATTGACTAATAATGGATCAATTAGGTCTCAAGTGTGTATGAAAAGAACCCCAGTACGCTAGACCTTCACATCAACTGCAACTAGACCTCTGCAAACATGCCTAAGATTCACCCTGAGACTAAAGTTTTGATTATCAAGAGGCTGAAGACCAGATCCACTGCTGATGTTGCAGACACCTTAAATGTGTCTCAGCGTCAAGTACAGAGGATAAAAAAAGATTTGAAGAGACTGGAGATGTTTTTGACAAGCCCAGGTCAGGTAGACCCCGCAAGACAACTGCTCGAGAGGACCGTTTGCTCGAAAATCCAAGGCCAGCCCATTTTCCACTGCAGCAGAGCTCCACGAGACCTGGTCACCTGAAGTCCCTGTGTCAACCAGAACAGTTTGTCGGATTCTGTCTCGAAATGGCCTCCATGGTCGAATCAGTGCCCAGAAGCCAGCACAAAACAAATGACAATTAAAAAACCGTGTGGCATTTGCCAAGGCCCACAGCCTGCTAAAAGGATGGACGCAGGAAAAGTGATTAAATGATAAATATTTTTTCTATGAAAATTATTTATTTCAGTGCATTAAACATCATTTGGGAGGGTTTTAGCTTTTCATATGAGCTATTTCTAACACCAATTAATTAATTAAAAGTCAGGTTAATATCAGGTATTTCTAGAAAATAGATAAGCGACAAGACTTTTGTCAGGGACTGTAGATATATAGAAATATTATTACAATTCAGCAGCCATTGCTCCAGTATTCAGTGTCACATAATCTTTCAGAAAATCATCAATTCAAACACGCTGTTATCATATTTGCTGTTGCTTAATATTTTGAAAACCGTGATATTGGGCTTCTTTGATGAAGATAAAGATCAAAAGAACTGCATTTTTTTCAAATAAAAATCTTTTGCAACATTAAATTATAGTCATACTTTTGTGGCAATCCGTCAATAACATCAAACTTTATTGGTGCTCTTGTTATGATGTCATGAAGTCATGTGACACAAGAACCGCTGAGGTTTGATGTTATTGAAATATTATATTTTCTTTCATACACAGTTAGGATAAATATGTGAAATCGTAAGTTGCAATGCTTTATCAAATTAATGGATTTTTTTTTTCCATTTAGATTAAAGCTCATTATAACTATCACAGATAATAATAAGAAATAAACTACTTACATGCCTAAACTTTCAGAGGGTCATTATTGCTTTTGACATGTGCTTCTCAATAACATCACATGTGGGCTGTTTTCTAAATATATGGTTATTAATACAAAAATGAGGCACTTTTTGCTGGATTACAGGCATCACGCCATACATTTTAACGCATCTACAATCAGGGACAATACAACAAAAGAGATACTGTATTTTTTTATTTAAAAAGTGTAAAATTAAGTGTAACCTTTCTGGTTGTCAAATGTTAGTGGACCACATTCATAGTTAATATGATGATGAACTACACATGTGTTTACTCTGTTTGCATATGTGTAAACTTGAAACTGACTTCATTTATCCACTAAAAATAGCCTTGACACAACTGGTTAAAAATAACTATAAAAAAAATATGAGAAAAGCTCTACACTGTAAAAAAAAATGCTCCAATTGTCCATTTTCTAGTGATTGATCACATCAAATTATAATAAATTCTGTGAATTGATGCAATTTAATTCACAGAAATTCAATTCGGCCAACTGAAAAATGTTGATGTGATCAGTGACTTGAAAATGTTCAATAGGAGACCTGATTTTTTTTTTTTTTTTTTACAGTGTAGCATAATTTGCATGCAAAACTACTTCTCTGCTGGTATTTCACAGTACAAACAATCATCTTGTTTCAGGCATGACTTGTATGTACATCTTTCATCATTTTATTTCCTAAGCATCAGCTACAGCTTCTTCTGTTTCCTAGACTTTTGAGAAAGCCTTTTCAACAAGTGCAGCCATCACATGTCACACAAGTATCTAACTACTGTAACCAAGTCAGAACACATGGGCCGATGAGAGCACACTGGATCTGACAGTTGCAGAGTTATGAAGTTTGTCATGCTGGAAGATTATCAGTTGGGGAGCGAAAACACATGTGCTCTATAATAGCAAAGAAGAAACAGAAATGTTGATCGATTTATAACACTGCATGTGATTTTTTTAAAGGTAAATAACCTGCAATGCCAAAACAATCTCTTTATATATCAATTCATACACCCCTTAAGCACCCCTTTAAAAAAAAGTTGTTGGGATAGAACCTGCTATAATGAGCAGAAAACAAACCAAGTTCTTTAGACAGACACGTGAAAAATGTGTATCTGTTGACAGTTCGGATTTAAAGTAGCTATGGTTTGAGGTAAGTAATGACCTGTGTTCAAATAACCTCAAGCATTCCAATCCAAAGTCATGTAAACCGATTTGGTTCTACACAGTGTGGCCATATAATGGTGAGCCACCTGGTCTTGGCACTTTTAATGTGGGAAATTTCAAACAAATTCTACTTCACGTCAGCTGGGGTTCCCAAGACAATGCACCTGATACTAAAAAAAAAAAAACACTCACAGGATTCTACGAAAAGACAGATCGCTCCCGTGAGGATGAACCTCACTCTCCATCTCCAATCCAAGTAGGTTTACACTCACAAATTTTAGTCAATCAGAATGAAACCAACCCAATTTCAGATTCTGATGTGTATATGAACCCTAAACGTTGCAACTTGAAATCAGATTTAGCACCCATGGTAAATATGATAAAAAATGGCTGTAAAAATAAACATGCATTGTTTATACTTTTGATCTTTCATTCAAAAAATTCTCAAAAATGTAAACTTTCATTAAAGCAAAATAATTGAAAGTGGGGGGGAAATTACATTGTTAAAAGGTCCGGTGGTTCTTCACGTGTTTTCGAAGCTTTGATTATGTTTACAGTGTGCAATTTAACATGAGTTCATGTTTCGCGTGTAAAAAAACACAGTATATTACTTATCTGTACGCCGCTGTTTTCTCTGTCCTAAAAACGTCGTGATGATTTCTTTGTTCTATGAAGTCCCTCCTTCAGAAATACATAACGAGTTCTGATTGGGCCAGCGCTTCCCGTGTTGTGATTGGACAGCAGCTTAGCGCACTTTGCCTGGAAAGGTCCCGCCTTTATCTTACCATAACGGGGAGATGCAAGCGCTGAATGCGCGCTCTTCTCCATGTGGGAGAGCAAAAAGACCACGCCCCCTTTTTTGTGTGTACTGTTGGGTGGAGGGTTAGTCAACAAACGGTTCTAGTGACGTCATTCCTTAAGGAAGTGCAGGGGTGTAGTCCAAACCGGCCGTTCGCTGTAGGCTTTGAAAGGGAACTTCTGTTAAATAAAATATCTCGCTTGGCATTGAACTTTGAGCTTTATCATTTTACAGGTATTATTTATGCTCTAACAGCAACATTACACACTAACTAAAGTTTGAAAGATGGAATCGCAAAGAACGGGACCTTTAAATGTTGTCCTTCAAAACACATTGGCAACATCTATTGGCACCCCTATAATTTTTATCTCTAAAGTATATTCCCATTAATAGTAAAACATTAAAATAAATAGCACACCAGGGTGACTAGAAACATGAAATTGTCTAGCTAGGACTGCCTGTTTCACAGGAGTATAACTATGAGGAAAGTGTGCAGTAAAAAAATTGTTGACCTTCAGAAAATAGAAAGTGGCTGTAAGAAAGTAGCTAAAGCATTGAAAATCCCCCTTTCCACCATCATGGCAATATTTAAGAAGTTCCAGTGAACTAAAGATGTTACAAATCTGCCTGGAATAAGGAATGGTTCTATATCATCCTAATGCATGGTGAGGAGGAGAGTTTGAGGGGCCAGAGACTCTCCAAGGACCACATGAGATGGAGAATTGCAGAGATTAGTTGAATCATGGGGTCAGAAAGCCTAAAAAAGCCGCTAGAACTCTTATTATGGACCATGGTTGTATCTTCCATCAGGACAATGATCCAAAACAAACATCAAAATCAACACAAAAATCACAGAAAACAAAATGAGGCTTCTGTCATGATTATCCCAGTTCACTGACCTGAACACTGTAGAAAATGAGTGGGGTGAACTAAAGAGAAGGATCTGGGAATCTAAAGGTTTTGGAGAAATTCAGTATGGAGGAATGGACTCTGATCTCTTGTCAGGTGATCTCCAAACTCATCAGGCATTATAGAAGAAGACTCAGGGCTGTTATCTTGGCAAAAGAAGGTTGAAAAATGTATGTAATAAAACAATTATTATGGCCAACATTTTGGAGAAACGCATAATGTGATTTACTGCCACTTTCAATACTTACTTCAATTAAAAAACGTTTTTAATGAAAGAGCAAAAGGATGAACAATGCAGATTTATTTTTACAGCCATCTTTGATCATATTTACCAGGGATGCCAATAATTCTCACCACAAATGTATTATTGTATTTGATCGGAATTAAAAGTGATTACACACTGTAAAGACAGTAACGATGATGTCGATTTGACACCAATCCCAGCGTGAGTATGATGAAAAAATGAAGATACATAGAAGAACTAGTTATTCAACCTGAACCTTGAGCAGGACATTTCTCAGTGATGGTACTCAGTTTGAGGTACATTTTATATTTCAACTGTAATTCCTCACCATCAGCATTAACAAGTGTGCGTCCATCAACAAAGCCGTGTGTGCATTTCAAATTTATTGAGGTACATATGCATTTAAGTAAGATAGTAATAATGTGAGTTTGCCAGATACCTACACAATATGAAACAATATGCTAATGTTTCGTCTTGATGTCACAATGAAATGGCTTGAAATTCGTTTAAAACCATTTGTTTAAATGACTCAGACAGAGTCGACTCTTACTTTAGAGCAGGGGTGGAGAACGTCAGGCACGTTTAATCCGGCCCACAAGTCAAAAAACAACGACTCAGAATTACAAAAACAACAAACAACCAAAAAAATCTGTACAAAAACGTAAATGGCGTTACTGTCAATATAATTGTTAATTTATATTATTATATATTATAATAGATAATAAATATATAAAAATATAATACTATATGTCCAGGTCACAGTCAGGGTGAACACAACAGGCATGCAGTGCTTGTAATTGCTGATATGCATAATGGCGACAGTCAAGAGAAGAAAAGTAGATCGCACTTTTCAAGAAAAACAGACAAACTTTTTTTTGTCAAAGTAATAATTAGTTACATTTATATTGCGCTTTTCTGGGTACTCAAAGCCCTTTACATTTAGTAGGGATGAGTCACGATTTTCAAATATTCGATTTGTTGATTTAATTGTAGAATATTGAATATTCTAATATTCTCCTTTTTATATTTTAGACATTAATTAATTAAAAGTGTGAGAAGTGGTGGAAGCAACACGAGTTCACGCGACTGTCGAGCCGGGCTCGCGCTGTGCAGAGTCTGTGCCAGCAGCAACAGCGCGCGTTCCTTCAGTGCAGCCATTTGGCCTTTTTACACCTGCTCACTTAATTCGTTTTCTCTGATCAGATATCTATCCGATTGTGAAAAGATCAGGAGTAAATGCCTTTCTTAATTCTTTCGAGACAGATTAATATCCGACCACTAATACAAATCAATTCTATTGCGATGTTTGAGCATGAGCTGATGATGAATTAAATGCAGCTGATATCTGTTGCTTTTGTTGCTTTTTTAACTCTGTTAAATGTGCATATAGCGCGGGAATTGAAGATCAGATTTATATTAATTTAAGGCAAGACATTGTAAACATAAACATTGTAATATAATTTAAGTGTTTTATATCTATTGATTTAGGCAAGACATGTCAAGTGTTGATTTGAGAGGCTGAACTGATGAAAAGTATTTAACTAGCTGTCGGCCGTGGGCTCCTTGCTCAACACTTTAAAAAACAAAAACTTTAATTTAACAAACAAAAAAATGCTCGGATTATCGGATGGGAGGATAAAAAAAAGAAAAGAAAAAAAGCGTAAATACACTGGCTCTCTCTCGGTCGTATCTAAGGTAAATCCTCAACAACACTATCATCCTAGCCTGACCTGGTCATACTCTATTCTAATCAGAATATGAGTCTGAAACTGCTCCATTGGGCTGTGATAATGGGGCGGGTTTCAACTGAACCAGGAAAGACATCAATTGGATAGAGCTACAACCAATCAGAGCAACGAAGCCACGTCAACAGAGCTCAACTGCACTGTGTTGCCAAGTCCGCGTTTTT
This sequence comes from Pseudorasbora parva, assembly GCF_024679245.1. Taxonomy (NCBI): domain Eukaryota; kingdom Metazoa; phylum Chordata; class Actinopteri; order Cypriniformes; family Gobionidae; genus Pseudorasbora; species Pseudorasbora parva. The sequence goes on along the minus strand of NC_090174.1, from coordinate 27,941,402 downwards.
TCCCCACGGATTGTTTTCTATGTCCGCGGGTTGAAGCGACTATTATGGGATATATAGACCCATGAGTGCGAATTTTAGCAGGCAACCTTGCCAAAATAACACACATTTTACCCCCAAAACACAATTTTTTCCCAGAGAACCCCCCGAGAAGCTACTGTTTAGGGCTATTAGTTGCCGGGTTTTGTTGTAAAAACTTGGCAACCCTGTCTTCACGCGTGCTGGAATCAGGCTGGAATATACGTTCTTTGCTGGTGGTGTAAAAAAATAAAAGAATGTAATGATACACAGAGTACTTACCCAACATGATCATCATTTCTGAGAGAAATTGTGAAGGTGAATGCATACAAACAAGCTCTCCATTTAGGATTCGAGTAAATATAATCCAAGCCCCTTTGATGACGTGCATGATTACGTTACTGTTGATCATCTGTCCATCATCGTCTAAAGCCTGGAGCAAGGCCAGACCAAACTGCCCGACCTAAAAAATGTGTGGGCGGGGCTACTTTCAGCTGGCATCCAGGCTACTATCATCCTTCCTAACATTATTGAACTAATGACATTGTGATTAGTGATCGACCGATATAGATTTTTTATTACCGATACCGATTATTTGGATGTTTATGTGCCGATAACCCGATATTTAGAACCGATATTTATTTATTGTGTTTTTTCTGTTTTTTACAATTACAGCAACAGCACTTAACTGCGCTTTTTAAACACTGTAATTTTTGCGGTTTCACTCCCTTACATACAGAACAAGTTTTTTAAATACAGTGCAGTCTTTTTAACATTAATGCTGTTTCAACTTTTTATTTATAAATGCAGCCATATTAACAACAGGCAAAATACATATATAAAGTCTAATATTTTCAAATGGAGAACATAAATGAGAGTTGAGTCTATCAAATCCCCATAACTATGAGCATAAATACAAGCATTCATTTTAAACTACAGTTTTAAAAGGTTTATGTGTTTAATAGATTAAAGATTGAATATTCTCTGGAATTCTAATAGCTATGATGTATTCATGGGTTTGTTTCTTTTTCTTATCTCATCTAGTACAGTATCAAAATTAATGTTTGTGTATGTCTATAGCCCCTTTCACACTGCACGTCGGACCCGCAATATTCCCGGAACATTGCCGGGTCGCCTTCTGTGTGAAAGCAACCACGTCCCGGGATTGATTACCGAATTGAACCCAGGTAGGGGACCTAGTAATATTGCGGGATTCGACCCGGGACGAGCACTGTGTGAACAAAAGCCGAAACTAATGCCGCAACATGTACGTAGTTATTGTGCGACTCCTACAGCATCTCACGGAGATAGGCCTAATAATACATTTTCACGGAGCTGTAATTAATTAGATATTTACTATAAAAATGTTATATAGCAGACGTTAATATAATTAGGAGTTTTAAATGAGTCGTTTACATATGGTGACTATCCTATGCTGGAGCAGCAACTCTGTGAGTGAATGCGACAGAGCATAAACAACACAGAGAGAGAAATAAGTTTAGCGCTTTCCAACATGCTCTCATTCATGGTGGCCCAATAATTCATTTTCACGAAGCTGTAATTAATAAGATGTTTATTATATAAATGTTATATAGCAGACGTTAATATAATTTAAGGAGTTTTAAACGAGTCGGTCTTGTTTAGCCTACGGTAATGTTATAGCCTACGGTAATGTTAGCATATATGCTGGAGCAACAACTCGGTGAATGAACGGCTGAATGCAACTGAGCATAAACACAAAGAAAGAAAGAAATTCTGTGCTTTTACTTCCAACATGCTCTCATTCATGGCTGTTTTGTTTCATTCATGTGAAGTTACGCCTTTATTGTGACATAACGGATTACCTGACGACTCTGTCAGTGAGTCATCTCTACAGTGCCAAGTTTAAACTATATAATATCATCTCATAACATCTTATTTGTGCATATCTCAAATGTGCATTAACGTTATGTCAAACAAAGTTTATTAATTAAGGGATGCAGGTTATTTTACCTTTAAACACCGTTGTTGACTCATCTCCCCTCAGACAGTCCGTTAATGGCACACTTGTATGCAAAAAAAACATCCACAAGATGGCACCATTTATCGGGAAATCCGACATTACAAAACCGATACCCGATTATGGGAAAATGCTTAGATATCGGGAAAAATATTGGGAATCCGATATATCGGTCGATCACTAATTGTGATCAGCTAAAACGCACGCGCTGCTACTTTTCTTCTTAAACAAGTGCACATCCGAGTGTTGCTCACTCACACACACACTGTATAGGTTGCGTGGCATACACCTGCGGTAACATGGAGCTATGTCAAATAACATCAAATAATGTTTCAGCATGTTACAATAATGATATAGCTTGAGTTAATAGCCTATTCCCTAATGAATTAAACAGTTTTTTATTATACAGAATGAGAGTGCGAATGGTCTCTCGCTCTCTCTCTGTTTGTGTCTATGCCTGCATGCGGGGGAGGAGTTGCAATTTTCAAATAATAATCGAATAATTCCCATCAATTTTTGAATATTATTTTTGCTTGAAATGCCCATCCCTAACATTTAGAAGGGGGGAATCTCCTCAACCACCACCAATGTACAGCATGCACCTGGATGATGCGACGACAGCCGTATTGGGCCAGAATGCCCACCACACACCAGCTTATGGTGGAGAGGAGACAGAGTGATAAAGCCAATCAGGAGAGAGGGATGATTAGGAGGTTGTGATGGACAGAGGCCAATGGGCAAATTTGGCCAGGATGGCGGGGTTACACCCCTACTCTTTATCCTGGGATTTTTAAAGACCAGAGACAGGACCTCGGTTTAACGTCTCATCCGAAGGACGGTGCTCTTTGTCAGTATAGAGTCCCCATCAATATACTAGGGTGTTAGGACCCACACAGACCACAAGGTGAGCACCCCCTGCTGGCCTCACTAACACCTCTCACAGCAGCTACCTAGTTTTCCAAGTTGGTCTCCCATCCAGGTACTGACCAGGCTCAGCCCTGCTTAGCTTCATTGGGAATCTTGGGCTACAGGGTGATATGGTTGCTGATTATTATATATAAAGTGAAAGGCAAGCCAGTCTGCCTAGTTTGTGGGGATGACATTTACATTTACATTTACATTTAATCATTTAGCAGACGCTTTTATCCAAAGCGACTTACAAAAAAGGGGAGAGTAATAGAAGCAACGGAACAGACAAGGCCAAAAACCTGTAAGAGCTGTAAGAAATCTCAATTAATTAGCACAATACACAACAATTTTTTTTTTTTTTTTTTTTTTTTTTAAAGACAGACATCTACAACAAAAACTCACGTCCGCAAAGTGCCGAACACTGGATTTTGATAGCTATGATAACATGACCTGGCAGTGATGAAAAAGGCCAATCTCGAGCATCATTACAGCTCGAAACATGCTAAACTGGATAAGTTGCAAGGAGTAGCTAGACCATGGTCTAGACTTAGAGTAGCAAAACCATGGTTAATTTGTGGTTGCCATGGTTTTACCATGTTATTACAACTACAATAACTATGTTTTTTTTTTTGTTGGTTTTATTAGTAGTAAAACCATGGTTCATTTTCATAAGGGAGTTTTGGTGCCCAATAAGCAGTTTTCAGAAAAACACATTCTAAAAGAGACAATGTTACGCATGCAAGTTTCGTAGTGAGCAAGCAAATAGCCAAGAAGCGAAAACTTCATTCAGAAGGACAGTTTGTGAAAGAGTGCATGGGATTTCTGCAGAATTTGATATGAGTGAGGAAATGTCTTTGCAAGCCATGCAAGGCACTACCAAAGGTGAGGATTTGTTTAGTTGTTTTGGCGATGAACCAATTTGATCTACACTCTAAAAACTCCAATTAATGAAATGTTGGAAGAGCAAAAAAATGTATATGTTGAACTAACGTTCTTACTTGTGCTTAGTTAAGAAGACATATTATATTAAGTCTGCAGACATATATTTAAAAAAACATTAAATCAATTGATATTTTCAAATCCAGTTAACATTTAGAATTGCAAATGTTGACTGGACTAAAAAACACGAATCCAATCAAAATTTTATAAAAGTAGGCTATGGCCAACACAATATTTTACACACAATATTTTACTATGGTAAATAGATTTTTGTTTGTGGTGTTGAAATGGGCTGTTAGAAACATTTGATAATAGCCTATATCAGAACAACATTTGTGAAATTAGATTTATTTTCGATGTTTTGTTTATGATGGTATCTGCATTATATTGAGAAGATGGATCCTACAACACTTACATATTACATATTTAATATGCATATATAATTCATGAACATATGTGACCAGTCACGGAAAGTAGGGACACAAGTCGGATCTGGGGCATTTTTAGTTATTCACATATTCTGAAAGTGTAGTCTCCAAGCTTTCCAACGATGTGTAACATGTAAATCTGATAATATTTGGAGAAGTTACGGCCATCTGAATTTAGGCCTTTATAAAAGTGTAAACGAGAGAAAACAGCCTCTAAAGTTTTGCAGTTCTCACCTGTTCTCACCTGCTGGGAGTGACAATAGGGCTCATTTACATCTCATTTAGATAAGCCATACCCCCTGTAAAGCTGCATGGTTGCTAGTAACGACAGACGCAACGGGAAAAATCGGAACGCATTCACAGCAGTCAATTCAAACAATTGAAGCATTATTCAAATTAATAGCAGATGTTAGCATTACCATCTAAAAGGCCATTATAGTAAAGGCGGTTTTTGGCAAGTGATACCGTGCTAACGATTATACTTAAAACTGAGCTAGCTAATAACAATAGGTAGATATGAGAAGGTCTAAACATGGACTAAACATGAGATAACGTGTAGGCTACGTGTTCTTAGAATGAAACTCACCAGATTTGAAACAGAAAAGTATTCTTGCAGATCTCGATGCCTCCAATGAAATAAGTCGCTCGCTCGGGCACACTTTCTCTTTGTCAGGGTATTCTTTTTGGATGTAACCATCTCCGAAGTTTGCGCTGTGCGTCTGTTTGCCTCTAAATGTCCAATAATTTGCATGTCCTGCCACTCTTTTTACGCAGCTAGAGAATCCAGCCGTATGTTGTACATAATGTCTGGAGAAAGCTTATGGCTAAAGGACTGTCTCCCTTGCAAAGAGTTCTCTTTTGTCCTCGTGTAGCATTTACAGTCTAGCCTAGAAATCTAGACGCAGTCTAGCGGCAGCAAATTTAATCTGCCCGCGAGTGTCGTCTAGCAACTCTCAATACCCTTCTGAGCTGTATTCCCCTAACTCTTGCAGGGCCAATCACATAGTGTATTTGATTGACACCCCCCCCCCCCCCCTTTAATGTTGGCCAAATAATGTATGCTATTTAGGGTTACGTGGTTGTGTTGAACGTGATTTTTCGTGTTCCAACTTTTGAAATTGTCCCGTAAAGTTAAGGGAACAACATAACCACGAATACTATAAAATGGTGCACATTTCATCGCCCTCACAAGTGGGACGAATTCTAAACAGCTTAAGAGAAAGAAAGCAAGCCATGTAGGCCTATGTTGCAATATAGGGTAAAAAATTATTTAGTTTGCAACTTTAGTTTAGTCACACATGCAAGTAAATTCTTAATATTGATAAAATGTATAAAGAACATAATTGGATTTTTTTTATTATTAATTTTTCTCTCTTTCTCCAACAGGGTGACCAAGATATTCATTGATGCTTTGTCGTAGTTGTAAAGTTTCTCATCCAAGCCAGTCAGTTCTTCTTAAAGGGATAGTTCACCCAAAAATGAAAATTCTGTCAACTTACCCTCATGTTGTTCCAAACCTGTATGAGTTTCTTTGTTCTGCTGAACACAAAATAAGATATTTGTAAGAATGTTTGTAACCAAGCAGATAGACCAACCATTCACTTCCATAGTAGGGGGAAAAATACTATGGTAGTAAATCTTCTTTGTTACAAACATTCTGCCAAATATCTTATTTTGTGTTCAGCAGAATAAAGAAAATTATACAGGATTTGAACAACATGAGGGTGAGTAAATGATGACAGAATTTTCATTTTTGGTGAACTATCCCTTTACCATCTGAAACACTGGCAAGTAGCAAGAATGCTCCACTGTATCTACTTTGACTGTGTGTGTATTTTAAAAACTATAGGTGCATTAAAGACATTAAAGAAAAGTGACAAGAGCTTTGGTCATTTTTTTATTATTTAAAGAAATTTGAAATGAACTCTTATGAAAATGCATTATTTGTATGACAAATGTTATAAATGCAGATGATACAGTGTGTTTTCATTTGTTTTTATCCTCGCTATAACATGTTGTAATTAGTTCCACTGCAATTTCTAGTAACATTAAAACCATTTAAAAATTAAACCCCTAATTAAAACGTTTTAGCTGAATTAATTATAAAAACAGTACAGTTTAAAGTTGAAGTCAAGTTTGAGCCAACTAAAAATTATTAATTCAATTAACTTGAAAAATAATTGAGCAAACGTACATTTTAATATTGAAGTCAAGTTTGAGCCAATTAAAAAATAATAATTCAGGTAACAATTTCTAGAATGAAATTGAGTGAACGTAAAAAAAATTGTGGAACTAGTTACTAAATAATAATTAGTTGAAAGCACTAGAAATTTTTTACAGTGTACCATTTGAAAAGTTACATGGCCTTGCTACAGATGGAGCTCCAGCCATGCTTGGCCCGCAAAAGGGATTAACTGCATTCAAACTCAAAAAAAGAAATGAGTCGTCTCGGTCTTGATCCAAATGATTTAGTTGTATGCCACTGTAACATACATCAAGAGAGTCTGTGTGCACATTCCCTGAAGCTCCCTGAAGTGTAATGACAACAGTCATTTCCACCATAAATTTCATCAAAAGCAGAGAGCTAAACAGCAGCCAGTTCAAAGAGTTACTAAGTGATTTTGAGTCTAGTACGGAGATCTGGTTTACCATTATAAGGTACGATGGCTGAGTCGTGCAGATATGCTTGCACAGTTTTATCAACTAACGGAAGAAGTTAAACAATTCATGGATATTAAGTGAAAACCTGTTGTGGAACTCAATGATGGCAAGTGGCTGTGTGATTTGGCCTTCCTGATGGACATAACCAAGTACATGTCAGAGCTGAACATCAAGCTCAAAGGTCCGAACCAGCATCTCAGCTCTATGCTTTCAAACATGTAATCATTCAAAGGGAAATGAAAGCTTTGGCAATTGCAACTGGAAAAGGGTAACACTGTGTACATTTTCCTACTCAGCAAGAACTAAAGCCTGCTATGACAACTGATTATGCTGTTAAGTGTGCAAAACTGCTTCAGGCATTTGGTGAAAGGTTTCAGGACATTAAATGTAGACAAAAGGAATTGCAGATATTTTCTACGCCGTTGAATGCCGGCCAAGCCATCTGATGTACTTGACAACCTACAACACGTAATAACTGAGCTGCAAAGCAATGATGAGCTCAAAGCTAAGTACAATAACCTCCCTCTGCTCGAGTTCTATAAACTGTATGTACGTTCTGAGGACTTTCCCATTCTGAGGAGACATGCACTGAAGTTTGCATCTCTGTTTGGGACAACCTACTGCTGTGAGCAGTTCTTTTCGAAACTGACTTTTGCAAAGACTTGATTCCGTTCAAAAGACTGACTGATCCAAACTTAGAAAACCAGCTGCAAGTAGCATCCTCACGGCCATCAGACACCTTGTCAAAGAGAAGCAGTTCCAACCATTAGAGAGGTGATATATGTTCTGTAACCCAAACCAAGCTCATTGATGGACGTGCTCTTGCTCTTTCTGTGGTTGATGTGTGCACAGGCTCATCTATGAGAAGTGTCTATACAAGGAATTCTGCCCTTTATGACATCAAACAAAGCCATACTCGGAAAAGACGTTCCAAAACTTGTTTGAATCCTGAAGGGAAATATTCTGTCATAAGTCCAACTACTTTTTTTAAATTTTGGCCATGTTTAGCATACGAATCAAACTCTTTAACAGTGTAAATACAGGTCCTTCTCAAAAAATTAGCATATTGTGATAAAGTTCATTATTTTCCATAATGTAATGATTAAAAATTAAACTTTCATATATTTTAGATTCATTGCACAGCAACTGAAATATTTCAGGTCTTTTATTGTTTTAATACTGATGATTTTGGCATACAGCTCATGAAAACCCCAAATTCCTATCTCAAAAAATTAGCATATTTCATCCGATCAATAAAAGAAACGTTTTTTTTTATACAAAAAAAGTCAACCTTCAAATAATTATGTTCAGTTATGCACTTAATACTTGGTCGGGAATCTTTTTGCAGAAATGACTGCTTCAATGCGGCGTGGCATTGAGGCAATCAGCCTGTGGCACTGCTGAGGTGTTATGGAGGCCCAGGATGCTTCGATAGCGGCCTTAAGCTCATCCCAGAGTGTTGATGCAAAATTTGAGCAACAGTCCAGTGCTGCTTCTCTGTAGCCCAGGTCAGGCGCTTCTGCCACTGTTTCTGGTTCAAAAGTGGCTTGACCTAGGGAATGCGGCACCTGTAGCCCATTTCCTGCACACGCCTGTGGACGGTGGCTCTGGATGTTTCTACTCTAGACTCAGTCCACTGCTTCCGCAGGTCCCCCAAGGTCTGGAATCGGTCCTTCTTCACAATCTTCCTCAGGGTCCGGTCACCTCTTCTCGTTGTGTAGCGTTTTTTGCCACACTTTTTCCTTCCCACAGACTTCCCACTGAGGTGCCTTGATACAGCACTCTGGGAACAGCCTATTTGTTCAGAAATTTATTTCTGTGTCTTATCCTCTCTAGCTTGAGGGTGTCAATGATGGCCTTCTGGACAGGGTCAGGTTGGCAGTCTTACCCATGATTGCGGTTTTGAGTAATGAACCAGGCTGGGAGTTTTTAAAAGCCTCAGGAATCTTTTGCAGGTGTTTAGAGTTAATTAGTTGATTCAGATGATTAGGTTAATAGCTAGTTTAGAGAACCTTTTCATGATATGAAATCATGCTTGCTTTCCCAAGAATTGACAAGCAAGAACTGACAAAAAAAATGTGAACCTTAAAAAAATGCAATGTAAGTCGCTTTGGATAAAATGTGTAAATGTAAATGTACAATGTAAACGATATGCTAATTATTTGAGACAGGAATTTTGGGTTTTCATGGGCTGTATGCCAAAATCATCAGTATTACAATAAACAATAAAAGACCTGAAATATTTCAGTTGGTGTGCAATGAATCTAAAATATATGAAAGTTTAATTTTTATCATTACATTATGGAAAATAATTAACTTTATCAGAATATGCAAATTTTTGAGAAGGACCTGTAAGTCAGAATGCATGAAATAGCACTAGACTCCTTTAAGTCCTTAATTTTTTCCTGTTTATCAGATTATTGTATTCTTTCTGATCAAGCTTATTCAGATCCAATTGAGGTGTTTACATGAAGGCTTTCAGTCTGATTAAGCCATCAATATGATTACTAACAGGGTGACTAGTTGGGTGCATGCAAATAGCTTGGTTTGTAGCTATTATCTCATCAAAGCTACAGCAGGTGAGTGTAAGTACAGATCTACTGTGTCTCCTCAGAACCTGAAGATGAGGAGGATTATAAAGTTTAGGGCTCCTATCATGATGTTTCTTATGTTCCAACACAGCACAGTTTTGAATGTGGTTAGTAATGGAGAAATGGCTGTTGTATTCCTCAGTCCATGTAACTTGAGGAGGCCGCTGTTTCTGCCTGGAGACACATTGGATTGAGGCCACAGGGTACTTGACTCTTTCAGAGTGAACCTGTAGGTTGCAGCCACCACTTGGGTCCACAAGTGCGACCTCAAATGCGAACTCCATCAACATATCAACTCTCATGTGCCGGAGACACCCTGCTCATTTCTGCAACCCTTAACACTTATGAAACCAAACAACCTGGATACCTCCAAAGGCCTTTATTACTGCTCAGTTTTACAAAGATTTGACACAAAAGAGTCATAAAGATTACAAGATCCATACACCTTTCTATAAAAAGGTGGCAACCAACTCAAAAGTCAATGCTATTATTTCAGCAGCTCTTTTTCAGTTCTGCAGTAACATAACACTCTTTTATAAACCTGGTTAGTGGAAATGCAGAGCACCTGCTCAAAAAGGGGGGAACAGTTTTCCCATTCGGGGTAAGTTCAGGGTTGTATCAAAGTACAGACATTACTTTCAGCTTAGGTTTTCTAGTCACAATTTAAGTAAGATTTCTATGAAGTAGTAGGGGCAAAAAATGCTACTGCATATCTAAATGGTTCTCTCTTGACAAAACGATTCACCCATTCTACTCCCAACACAACACGTCAGGGCTGCGTTTAACTCCACTTTCTGAGACACACTCGCAAACTTCCCTAAGCACTTACCCTCGGGGGAACTGCCACCGGCATTATGAAGTGCGTTCAACTTTGTCAAGTGGGTGATGGAAGTTTATGGACAGACTCTCGACCTCTTGATTTTGACAGAGGAAGCAAGTCTACTCTATGTACAATTCTGGCAGATATATAGACCACAATTCAACATGATTGTGATGTCTCTGCAGATCATGCTTAATTTAGCCACACCCTAAAATGACATTGGAGTTATTTTGACATTTAACCACATATTACTTGTACTTAAAGGTGCACTATGCAACTTTACGTCAGCTGGAGGGTGCCGATTCAAAACAAATGCGTAGTTTGATGACGCAAAGTTTGAGCGCAGCATCTTGGGACATGTGGTCTTCACCTCACAGCCGGTGGAAAATAGGTCACGGGCAGAAATCATGTTCATGCGTGCATGCGGTTATTAACGTTACTGTAGCGATTGTTATACAAACACACGGCTCGCGAACACCGGGACTTTTATAATGACAGGATGGGACACATTCGCCGGGCGCCTGCACTGATCCGCTCTTCCGGTTATGATTATGAGGTAATGCAGCTCTGTTTATCATATTAGATACATTTATGTGTGTTGAAAATTATGTTATGACATTACTCCGTGCGTTCACTTGTTCACACTGCTAAGAGTAAAGCGCTCCTGCCAAATAAAACCCGAAATCGATGGTACTGCAGATATGACGCAATTGACAGGCGACTTCCTCAGACGCTATGCTGAAATGTCCTGGTCCTTAGTTAAAATAGCTATTTTCTCACAATTTACAAATAGTTGGAAACATTTGGTATATTGTAGGTACTCAACTGAACAAAATGTATAACACTGGCCTGGTGGTTTTTGGTAGCCTAGAAATCTAGACGCACCCTAGCGGCAGCAAATCTAATCTGCCCGCTAGTGTCGTCTAGCAACTCTCAATACCCTTCTGAGCTGTAATCCCCTAACTCTCGCCGGGCCAATCACATCGTGTATAGAGTCAGTGGGCGGGGCCATAATGATGACGGCCGAGTTTTGTTTGCGTGCTTCTAGTAAACACAGTAACGTGCGAACGGCGGCCTTTCGATTTCAGCTTTGACCGCGACTCTGGAAGACTTAGAGTTAAGCTTTTCTCTGAGAAAAGAACAAAGAGCGGCACTGAAGTCATTCTTAAAAAGGGAAGATGTGTTCGGAGTTTTGCCGACCGGATACGGCGAACGGTGAGTTTCCAGACCAAACATCTTGATGTGAGTCTGGCTTGTCAGGCTAGGTTTTTGGATATTTTACTGCAAAAATACTACATAGTGCACCTTTAAGCTGACTGTCATAGTTTATTGTACTATTATCATTTTCTTTTGTTTCATTTTTGTTTAATATATTTTTAACAGCAAATTTATGCACGCATGCCTATAGAATGGTGTGTAAAACAAAATAATGTAAATAATAAATCAACTCCATTGCGAAATCCAAGTGAACAAAGGCTTAGGGTATTCCATTTAAATGCATTTCAAAGGTTCTGCCAGTAGTGGGCACTCTTTCAACTTAAGCAATGACATATGTTTTATTAACCAAGTTTTTGAGGAGCACATTCAGATAATTAACCTAATAAACACATTCAGTTAATTAAAACAGTTAACAAGATAAGAGGAATAAATACATCAGACAGTTCATTGACAGTTTATATCAGCATCCCTCCACCACCCCATTACCTCAGTTCTATAACTATTCCTATCACAACTGGGGGTTCGGGCCAAATTCTGAGCTCAGAGCCCTCCCCCTAGACAGCACGCCAAATATGCATAAGTTTTACTCTATATTTAAAGGGGTGATGAATTGAGAAATCAACTTTCCCTTTAGCCTTTGATGTCATGGTAATATAAGAATATCCTGTAAGTGTCAGAGCTGAAAATTTCCTTGTTAGACCAAAAAAAATTCCTCGCTGCTTGCCACACCCTTATTTGTTGGTTCATTGCAATTTGTGTTCAGACTCCCAGGGCTCGCAAAGCCTAATGTCCCAGGGGCAGGGGCTATGTGTTTTCCAGACGGGCTACCAAAAAGTAATCACGTCGGCAGGCCGGACGTTTTCAAAACAATTTCTCCCTCATGTGAACTGACAGCGGAGCTGAAGCTCAATAAATATGCAAATATTATCCAATCCTAGCCATGGGCATTTACTTCTAAGTCTCCAGTGCGGCACGCCCATCAAAACTTAGCGTTCAGAAGACAGCCACTCTTCTGTGTACAAAACAGAACACTGTGTACTCTTCTGTGACAGCCACTAACCAGTGTAGAAAATAGCCTATTACTTATTAGTTATGATGTTTTTGAATGTAAAAACCAGGCAAATGTCATAAGTTGACCTCAGGCAACAGTAAACTAATTTTAAAAAGCCATTCATGACACCTTTAAATACATGTAAGTGTGAACTTGTCAAATATCTGAGTAAACAAGATGGAGGGAAGTTAGAGAAGGGCATAAAAAAAGATTTAAAAGAAGCCCAGGATTTAATGAACATATTCAAAAATATGATTTACAGATTCGATTCCCACCATGCCACTTTAGGTTGTCTTATTATACTGAAATATTGAATGATATGCTGTATTTTGTAATTTGATTTGTGTATTCTAGTTTTATTTCCATTGTAATCTCTCCAATTAAATTGAATGCTGAAATGCATAATCCAATCAAAACCCAGTTGTTTTTGTGAAAGAAAAATATGGCTGATTAAAGTTTACAACTAATATATTAAAAATTAAATAAATGTAAAGATATTATACAATATATAGCCTATTTAAAAAATAATAATAAGCCTAATTTGAGGTAGCTATAACGAAACTGTATTCAAATAACTCTGTTTCCTTTTTTGTATACAATGGAAGTCATGCTGAGAGTGATTAAATGATGACAGATCTTTCATTTTTGGGTGAACTATCCCTTTAAATAGCATCAATGTGGTTAGCTAATTCAAAATATGAGTAGCTTGTATATAGTTTAGCAAACTACAGTGTCAAAGTAGCTTACCCAACCTTGATTTCTCAGAATTTGCTATTTGACAATATTGACAAAACTATGCATACTCATGACACATTACCGAGGAAGGGATTGAGGACCCATCAAGCCATCAATAAAATGCAGATCTTTCACATGTAGAAATACCAGACCATCCGTCACACAGCAGGCAGTCAAGACTCATGTGCGCGTCCTCCAAACCAACTCACACAACCATACGGAACATGTGTTCTCAAAATGTGTGACATCTTACCCACACTGCACCTCAAAGTGGAGGATTTCAAAGGCCCACTGCGGCATTTATTGTGTCTACCTGGACTGTATATTTTTTCGCAAAGCAGTTTCGTTTTTATCACCTTGAGGAACAGTTTAGACTGGTACCGTTCACGTCACACATAAACTCTTTGTTAAAGCAGTAAATGTGTAGGTGTATGTGTCCCGTCACGTTACATGTTCTTTTTGTGATGATGGCGTGATGATTTAAAGCAGTCAGTGTTACTGAGATAACATCTTAAGTGAGTCAGTTGCAGTTGTGTCTGTATCTTTTGGAATCACATCAACTACAGAATGTTATAAACTGCAAGATTGTTGGGAAAGATTGTGCTAAATTTCCCCTGATGACCACTACAATGCCTAAATATATGGGCATTAACCCACATTGTATAATAGTCCAGATAAGAGTTGACAATATAGCAGAGAAATGATACAGAACAGAGATAATGTAATGTTAGATGGCCACTTCCATTGATCAGATGCATCATGGGTGACTGCCATGCTAATGTTTCCACTCACACCACTAAAAATGCTCATCTAAGCAAGTTTAAGATCTAAACGCCTCCATCTTGTTAATAGAAGCGTGAATTGAATCACAGCTTCTGAAAAAGTTCCCTTATGGTCAGAATCTCAGTTTCTCAGGTAACTTCTCTGATGTGCCAAAATGCAGCAAACAACACCTGCATCCAAAGGTATTTTGCCATGCTTCATCGCTGCGATAGATACACCACCACTGAAAGAATGCAGGGACTTTCTCAAGAAAGAAATGACCAATCAGACACAAGGAAGTGCACGGAAGCCGACTCAATCTGTCAAGTCCATGGCCGAGTCATGAACCCTCCTCTTCCTCATGCTTTGAGCAGTGAATGCGAGCTCTTGTAAAGATAACTGCTGCACTGCCGCTCTGATTAATGCCTCCAGACATTTGACAGGCTTTGAAGATCTTTACACCCATGGATGCAGTGGGTCAGCGGTGGAGGCCGTGCGGTGGCGCGATGTAATTTTGTTTGTGGATGCTACAGCTGTCCTCGTGTAGTGCAATTTTGTCTACTTTCGCGATTGCCCTGATAGCTTTTCTGGTACGGGTGCAAAAATGTAATTCAGGATCAAAGCAGAAAACACAACATGGAGATAAATACAGGCAGTGTTCTGTAGTGCTCAGTCAGCTGGTAGATAAGACACATAAGAGGTTTCAAGGCAAAACACTGACGGAAAAACACATTTCACAAAACCACAATCTCAGCGCTTTGTGGCAATTTCACAAATTGACTGAACTGAATCAATAATCACTATGCAATTTTTTTTAAATAGTAATAATGACAGTGCAAATGTAAAAAATACAATGCATGATTTGTGTAGCACAACGAGAAAAGCTAGTCTTTGACTGATGGTATGAAAAATGTTAACAGAACATCAGCCATAAATGGGATACATATGCTAAAGCACTTTGGGAATGATAGAACAAACTCTCTTTCCTCAATAGGAGAGCAATCTCAGGGGAATTATTAAGACTTCCTAGAGTTCATATTTGGGCTTGAAATGGTCTATAAAAGGCCAAATGATATCAAGCTGTGTTGAGGTATATTTTGTGCCATTCGGTTGAAATATATACTATGTGAGATGGTGCAGATGTCTATTTATATTTCAATGAGACAATTTTTTCTCTCAATAAAACCACTTACAATACACACACACACACACACACACACACACACACAAATAGTTGTTTTATTGAGAAACAAAATTGTCAAAAACAAAAGTTTTTGTTTATTACATTTGTATAAAGTATATTTAAAGGGATAATGGGGCCCATCAAATGTTTAGTTATGCATATTCTTCAAAACATCATCTTTTGTGTTCAGCAGAAGAACGAAATTCACAATGATTTGGAACAACCTGAGGGTGTGTAACTGATGACATAATTTCCATTTTTGGGTGAACTATGCCTTTAAATAAATTAAATACGGCTACAAAGGTGCTATACTTTATAGTATATGGTATACTGTTTATACAAAATGATAGCATTTCACAAATGATAGCAGTGCAGCACCAGAATCATCTTTTGTGTGTTGTTTTGTCATCGGTTACAGTTTATCTTTGAAACAAGATTATATAGTTTGTCTATACAAATACAGGCAGCCCTTGTTTATGTAACAGACCATTTTAAGAGGTACATTCTCTTTATCAGAAATCAGTATTTACCAACAAACACTGTTTAGCTGTTCAGTTCATTGTTCGGCTATTGAGCTTTTTTTCATGGATGTTTAAATACAAGGTCAAGATGTCTAACACCTTCTGAGAAATATATTTTTACTCCACTGGTAGTTGCAGTTAACAAAAGAAAAATAAACAGTAAATATTTAGTATAAAAATTTACCTGCTTAACAGATATAATCCCTGACATTCTTAGAATATGATCAATTGAGCAAAAGAAAGCAGTATTTGATACCAACCACAAAATACATACCAAGTAACTAGTCTGCTTCTAAATCAAACCCATTATGTTGGGTTTTCATGTTTTATGAAGACTTTCCATTGGCATAATGATTTTAATACTGTACAAATTGTATATTCTAAACACTAACATTAAACATACTCCTAAACCTTCACTTGATTCACTTGAGAACTTTCACTTGATTTTTTTTTATAATTATAAGATGTTTTTCTCAAGGGGACCAAATTACAGATTACGGATATTGCCATCTTTGCCATCAAAGATCGGGTTAATTAACAATACTGTTAATAATGAATTAAATAATACATAAATAATGATACAATAAATATGCTACATTAAATTGGATAATTAATTGGACTTCAGTTGCTGCAAAATATGTTTTTTTGTTTTATTCTAGAGAAGCAGGCGTCAGTAATGTGAGGGTAATCAAATATTTGAATGTTGGAGGTTTTACTAAAATGTAAATGTAAAAGTTTAAAGTAGATTCAGTTCTGTGTAATGGTGATCCTGAAAACTGCAATCTTTTTGCCCTTGAGGGAAAGGCAAATCTGCCCATGCAATAAGTGTGCTTCAAGTTACTTTGGATGACCAAAACAGTACACGTCATGTCAGTTATTTTAGGAAAAATGATGGGTTTTTTTCACAGAATATAGCGTATTCAATGTTGTTGGTCTGTCGAATTTCCATAGAATTACAAACTAGCACTGTATCAGTTAAGAAACAACTATACAAATAAATAACAATAAATTGGAATCCACACGATCTGGTATTTTACCAAACTGTAAAACTGAGCTAATGTAACTGCACCTCCGTATTTTGTATGTAAGAATTGTGTGTGTGCATTGTGATTTTTCTTAAAATTCTGTTGTTTTTATTTATAATACAATTTTTTACATATTACAGTGTTAACATTTTTTTTTCCTCGAAGAATGTTGATATTGAAAGCATTTTTTTTGCCACGTTCTTTGTTCCTGTTTGCCAAATCATGCCTCAAACATTTTACTCAACATCCTCTTTAGTTATAGTTACAGTAGCCTAGCTTCAAGGACACTGGAAAAAAAAAAAATCTTTATGAATTTTCTAAAAGCAAACACATCTAGTAAACCTCAGAGTTACGTTGTATAGAACTGCTGTTGACATGACAACTTATCTCTTTGGCAATGAGCTGAAGAGGCTTGTTACATGCTTCTGTGACACTTCCAATCAGCACTAGCACTAAAGTGATAGTGAAAGACAAGGAGGCTGAGGCCCAGCCCAGTCCAGTCACTTTGCCTAGGCGCATTCATCACACAAACCGCATCATGCTTTATTCCAATAAAGCCTCGTGAAACAAGAGCTGATTTCTTGCTAAATTCCAACATTAGTCACAGGTCCATATTTCAGGATTAGCAAAGTCTACGGGGAATAATCGTTGCCCAGGAACGAATGAGGCCTGCCCGGGTTACAGAACCACTCAATTTAAAGACAGTTGTTTAGATATTGCTTTGCAAAAAAAAAAAAAAAAAAAAAAAAAAACACTGTTATGATACCAGATCAACGGCCACAAATTCCAGTCTTTGTAGCTGTCAGTGAAACCTTGTGAGTGATGCCTGAGGGGCAAAAAAAAAAAAAGTTTAGAGGAGATTTTCACTAGGTAAAGTGGTTTCAGCGTGTGTAGTTGTCTAATGGTTACCTTGCAAAGGCTAAACAGTTACCCAAGTACTTGAAATATCCGATTTCACAAGTTTATATGAAGAGGATCAAGACGGGAGACCTTTCATCAGAAAAGCACTTAAGATCCGTGCTGATATTCGATAGAACTTAATCACTGTTTAGAAAAAAATGGCGCCTGTCTAAGCACTCTTGGATTGGATTCCTTCTATTTCAGTGGATTGTGATTTCTTTGGGGACTTGCATTGACTTGTATATGATCCCCAAACATTCCAGATCACTCATTCATTCATTCGTTTTCAGCACTGTGCTAATGCTCAATGTGTCTCTTGAGACTGTCAATCTCGTAACAATTCGATATTAGCATTTTAGTCCCATCCGCGCTGACATGTTAACATTCCATACTCTATAGATTCATTCACATTCATTTTAACGATAATATTTAGTCAGCCCATCTTCTGTGGTTTAACTGAAAGTCAACCCCCATGACACCACGATTCCTAAGTTATTCCAGCGTACAGTGAACTCTGTGTGAACTGAGTATTAATGAATACAGTACTAGTACACTGCACGGATATAATGTGAATGTGACTGACTCCACTCCATGCAGTACAATTTCACAAGAAAAATAAAACATGGCCCGGTTTCACAGACAGGGCTTAGATTAACCCAGGATTAGGCTCTAGTTCAATTAAGTAGCTTTTATAAACATACTATAAAAAAACACACTATAAAAAAAAAATCCTGGTGTGCATCTTGAAACAAAACAATGGCACTGACATATTTTCATATATGCCAGTGCAAACTGCTTTCAGTTAAAACCGCTCAAACAGGCTTGTCTGAAATGGGGGAATGTCTATTTTTGTCAAATTAGCAATACTTGGTTATTTGAAAAGATCTTTAGTCAGCATAAATTATTTAATAGTAGGATATAGCATTTACATTTTTATTTGACATCGGTGGGTGTCTGGGCTAGATAATGAGCTAAACTAATCTTATAATAGCCTAACTTATATATTTTTTGTCTCAATGAGTGACAGGTTGTCCTGTCCTCATGCCAGTAAACACATCATCAGAGAAGAGAAAATATGTTGCTGCAAGTGGGAAGGGAAGCTATTTTTGTTTCATGTAGAGGAGCACATGGAGAAAAAAAAAGATGTACACAGATAAATAATTTATGATGAATACTACAAAATTTCACTTTTTTTTAAAATAATTGTCCATTTTTATTTCTTGGTGACATTCAGTTAAAAATTTGAATTAAAAAAAAAAAAAAAAACACTGGGAAACGTTATTTCACAATATCCTTGTTACACATGGCATAATTACAAGCAACTAACTAAACTAAATCGCAAACCTATTACAAGTACATAGCCAGAGGCTAAAGACTACAGTCAGTAATCTGACTCTTGCTAAATTTGTGCCGTGACTTTCATTCAGCTCACTCACACTTTATTGAACAGACACGTTCAGTTTTTGTAGTGTCTATTCTCTAACCGAACTAAATGATTATTACTATGAAAATCAAAACGATGGTGGTGGTGGTAGTGCCGAGGTGGGCAAGTGAACCAGTAGCGGTGGCTTTGGGAGAGGCCTCGTAGGGCAGCGAATCAAGTGCATTCTGGGAGTTGTTGTCGTTTATTTTCTGGCTTTTCTCAGTCTAGAAGGCACCAAATTTCTACTAAATAAATTACCCAGTTTAAATAAACATTCATCTTACCGGCGCAAGTATAAAGGGTAACACTTTAAATTAGGTGTCCTTAACTACTACAGTACATCAAAAAACAAGTACAATATACTTATTGTATTCATATTGCTTTGCAAAACATGGTAACTCTTTATTTAAATGGTCCATTTTATACATTCTACTAACTAAAGTAACTTTGCAACTACATGTCCATTATTTTGATGGTTCCCAACAGACATTTTACTGATTACACTCACCTAAAGGATTATTAGGAACATCATAATACTGTGTTCACCATCTTTCGCCTTTAGAACTGCCTTGACTCTATGTGGCATTGATTCAACAAGGTGTTGAAAGCATTCTTTAGAAATGTTGGCACATATTGATAGGATAGCATCTTGGCACTAAAGGGCCTAAAGTGTGCCAAGAAAACAATCCCCCACACCATTACACCACCACCACCACCAGCCTGCACAGTGGTAACAAGGCATGATGGATCCATGTTCTCATTCTGTTTACACCAAATTCTGACTCTACTATCCCAAAGTCTCATCAGAAATCGAGACTCATTTTTCCAGTCTTCAACTGTCCAATTTTGGTGAGCTCGTGCAAATTGTACCCTCTTTTTTCTATTTGTAGTGGAGATTAGTGGTACCCGGTGGGGTCTTCTGCTGATGTAGCCCATCCGCCTCAAGGTTGTGCGTGTTGTGGCTTCACAAATGCTTTGCTGCATACCTCGGTTCTAACAAGTGGTTATTTCAGTCAAAGTTGCTCTTCTTTGAATCAGACGGCCCATTCTTCTCTGACCTCTAGCATCAACAAGGCATTTTTGCCCACATGACTGCCGCATACTGGATGTTTTTCCTTTTCACACCATTCTTTGTAAACCATAATGGTTGTGCGTGAAAATTCCAGTAACTGAGCAGATTGTTAAATACTCAGGCTAGATTTTAGATTCTCTGCCCGAGCCCGAACCTGACCCGAAACGACCTGGGGGCCGGGTCGGGCCGAGATTTCCCGGCACTATCCTTGGGCCAGGTCGGGCCGAGATTTCCCGGCACTATCCTTGATTAAGCTAATTGGGTGGGCAGAAAGCTATGCTATAATCAGAAATTATATATATTTTTAGCAAAGTAAGAACTAATACAACTAAGATACAAATTTATAGGCTACAAAGTTGCACAAGTCAGGATTGGTGTAAAAATGTGCGTTAAACTCACAGCTCGTGCAGTGATGAAGCGCAGCATTCTAAACAGTAATGCTCTGTGTCAGGAGCTGCTCGCGTGAACACTGCACTTTGCTTAATTAAATATCTTTGAATAGTTTAGCTTAAAAGTGGACATTTCAAGCTTTCTATACGCATATTTCTCATGTCTGTGAGGCAAGTAGCCTGCTGAGTTTCGGTTTATTTATGAGACGCGCTCCAGTTCATGAGCAATGAAAGCGATCGCTCCCACGACTTCATGTCACGATTATAGTCTGCTATTTGCTTTTTATTTATTAAATCCGGGCAATTGGCCTAAGAAACCTTTTTTAAACTTAAGATACAATTTAAAGGGGTCATATAATGGTACATGCACTTTTACAAGCTGATTGTATGGAAATGTGTGTTGGCAGTGCCTGTACACAACCATCATATAATGATAAAAATCCATTAATCTCCTTATATGTTTTCCCCGGTCTCAAATCGAGCCGTTCGGCCGTGTGACGTCACACGACCCGACACCCCTCCCACGACTGTTGATTGACAAGCAGTTTCATCTCAGACCCGCCATGAGCGAGCTCTGTCACAGTCTGCCATTGTGAATAGGCTGGAGCAGAATAGTGTCTAAGCGATTGTAGTGTTCTGATCTTGGGTGTAATAATGAACACAGCAGTCATTCTCATGTTCCTAAATCCAAACCGCTCAAGACGCAGTGGCTGAGTTTTGTTTTCGTCAATGATTTTAAGTCTGCGCGAACCGTGAAGCATTTCTCACCAGTGAGTAGTTTGAAACGCGTACATGCTTCACGATGAATGCGGCTAAAGTTGGTAAGTTACATTATGGCATGCTTTCTACGTATGACGTTCTCAATATAATTCATAATCGCACGTTTATAATGACATTTACATTTAATCATTTAGCAAACGCTTTTATCCAAAGCAACTTTCAAAAAAGGGGAGAGCAATAGAAGCAACGAAACAAACAAGGCCAACAACCTGTAAGAGCTGTAAGAAGTCTCAGTTAATTAGCACAGTACACTGTTTTGTTTTTTAATGAACAACGCGTTATGGTTATTGTGTTATTTCAAACTGTGTACGCCGGTTTTAAAGTTAACGTGGACGTGGTAACTAACATAAGCTTAATTATGTAGATGGTTTATAAATTACTATAAAAAAATAAATAAATCATGTTGTAACAGTTATTACACTGCATTGATAACGTTAAGCATCACTGACAAGCCGACAATCTGTCAATGAACTCATGTAAACATCAGTAAACACATAGCATTCATCGCTAACGTTACCCTGGCTGTTCATAAAGACAGATCAGTGACATTACGTTAACCAACCATTCAGAAATGTCC
This sequence comes from Pseudorasbora parva, assembly GCF_024679245.1. NCBI lineage: Eukaryota > Metazoa > Chordata > Actinopteri > Cypriniformes > Gobionidae > Pseudorasbora > Pseudorasbora parva. The sequence goes on along the minus strand of NC_090174.1, from coordinate 27,919,404 downwards.
TGTTTAGCCTTAATTGTCGAATTTTGCCGAAGCTGTTGTTTTGTCCCGTTGTCAGACAACGGTTCATATTGCTAAAGTTGAACAGATTTCTTCAGAGAGTCGTGTGGCCATTCTTTCGGCTCTACTGTTGTCAACGGCGACACTCCTTGTTTGTGTGTGTGTGTCAGTGTGAAACATAGACTGTAAAAAAATATGGACGACTCGACATCATCCGCTTCCGCTTGCCATATTTGAAGCTTTCAGGCGGGGGTGCACGAGTCTGCGCAGTAGAGCACAGGAAGTAGAGCAGGAAGTACAGCTGCGATATCAAAAGCCCGCCCACACTCTCGCAGATGCAGAACAATTAATTATGTTGGTGTGAAATAAACAGTTATGGAAATGTAGAAATTAAAGCTAAAGCTCCAATCTGCTCCCAAAAATTCCAAAAAAAACTCTGTTAGTGCCTCAGTGACAACTTCACTCAGAGAAGCCGTCAGTCTCAGCTGTCAATCATGACGTCACACACCCCGTTTTTATAGCGTCAGATAACTAACTAAAACTAAACTTATTTTAAAAACGAACACTTGAAATGAAATCATCGTGATGATAACTGCCTTCAATGACATAAACTAACTTTGGGGAAAAAATATTTGAAGTGTAATTTTATTTTTTATTTTTTATCGCATCCATTAGAAAACACAGAGGGGCGGCTATACTGGGACCGGTCACCGGGGGGGCGATCGAGGCGCGAAAGCTTCAGTAAATGAGAGGGAGACTGCAGGCTTGGTGTGAAAGCGCCCTGCAGAACAGAGGGGTGGGGTGAGCAAAGCTCATTAGCATTTAAAGCCGTATGCACGAGAACGGCTTGCTGAAAACAGAGCTGTTTTTGACCAGGTAAAATGAGTGTTTTCTTACAATACTAATGAGAATTTTTAATTAAAGTATATTACAATGTTTTCATTTAGACACTAAAGAATCATATTAACTTGTACAAAAATGCCATTATATGATCCCTTTAAACAAAACGAAAGAAATGCTTTCTACAAAATAAAACATAATATTAAACTAAATATAACCACCAAAATCATTTCTGACCCACTCGCATCTTTTCACTTATCATAATCAGATGAAATGTAAAAATAATATTACAACATTTAAACATAAATATGAAGGAAAAAAACACACTGTTTAATGGCTACAACAAAGTACAAAGTACAGAGTACAGACAAATGAGCAAACATCAGTTTACCGGTGAGCGGTTCATGAGCACGCGCCTGCGGATTATTGAGCGGAGTCAAGTCAACTTTATTTATATAGTGCTTTTACAATGATGATCGTTTCAAAGCAGCTTCAAAGTGGCAGCTTCAACTCATTTAAGTTTATCAATGTTAGTTTTAACATGAGTCTCACCAGTCCGCTTCGCTGCGCTTTGCTCATTACAGGCTTGTTATCGTCAGAACACCCACGTATTAAAAAATTGTTTGGGTATAAATCGGGCTCGGGCTCATAATTACAGTTAATGTGTCGGGCCGGGCCGGGCTTGGACACAACGGGCGCGTCTCGGGTAGGGTCGGGCTTGATTTTTCTAACCTCTATCTCAGACGACCCATCTGGCACAAAAAACCATGCCACACTCAAAATTGCTTAAATCACCTTTCTTTCACATTCTGGCATTCAGTTTGGAGTTCAGGAGATTGTCTTGACAGGGGCCACACCCCTCAATGCATTGAAACAACTGCCATGTGATTGGTTGATTAGATAATTGCATGAAAGAGAATTTGAACAGGTGTTCCTAACAATCCTTTAGGTGAGTGTATAAGTAACAAGCAAGCTTGAAGCACCTAACCTAACAGTCTAATAATACTCTAAATAGAGTTAGTTGAAATGTAGTTAAAAAGTTACTTAGAATGTCTAAAACACTTTTGCTGCTATTGGGGTACGGAAAGGTTAGGCACAGGTTTGGTGGTATGGGTAAGGGTGGGTAAAGGTGTGACTCAACCGAGACTCAACCGAGTAATCATAGATGTAATTAAAGCTGCAAGCAGAGATGACAGGGCCCTCGCGCCCGTGCCACCCGGTGGCTTTAGGAAAACAGAGCACAGTGGGCAATATGCATTGAAGTATATGGAATCTCACTTCCTGTTAGGTTTTCAGAATTTGACTTTTATAGGTGTTGGGCTGTTACATGTGTCTACCGAATTTCATACTTGTACGCGAAACGTAGCACGAAAAGCGATTAACTGAAATGTTGTAGGTGACATTAATAAGCCATTTTGCCACACCTAATTCTGAAATCCATATCCAATGTAAATTTTCACCACTTCTGATGCGTGTGAAAAGTTTTGTGAGTTTTCAAGAATGTTTAGGCCCTCAAAAATGTTATTCATTTTGGAAAAGAAGAATAACAGACTGAGCAATTCCAATAGGGTCCTCCCACCATCGGTGCTCAGGACCTAATTACTGAAATTAATTACAGCTGTAATTGCATGCCCATGACTTAAATTTGGTGCTTTCTATACTGAGAAAAGACAGAAAATGTATTTTTGTCTCATGGGGATGAAAGACAACAATTCCCAGAATGCTTCGCTGCCCTACGAGGCCACTCCCAAAGCCACCTCTACTGAATCACTGTGACTGGATCACTTTCCCACCACGTTCATTTTCACAAAATCAGATCAGTTAGAGAAAACACACCACAATTAAAAACTGAACGTGTTCGTTCAATCTAATGTGATTTAGCTGCTGAGGCAGTGTCACAGCACAAACACAGCAGGAGTCAGATTACATTCATCGTGATGAATGAGCTGAATAGACCCTTTTACAGCCCACGTGATCAAAGAGTTGCGCGCGCATTTTGGCAACGGAAGTGGTGTTGTTCCCTAGTGGTTCTAACGTGTGAGCAACTCCGAAAGTTTATCAAAGCGGTTTCCCAGCATCAAAATGTCTGGCTGTTGCGTTTTCGGTTGCACTAATCGCTATTCCACCAATGGGCTTAAGTTTTATAGGATTCCGACAGGATCACGGCCGTTTCAGAAGAACCAGCGGTACCTGTGGCTGCAGGCGATTAAATGCATTGATTGGAACGAGGACATAAAAATGCTGGCATAAAAAAAATTAATTTGTAAAACATTTACTGCACTTGAAACTTAATTATTTATAATAAACCTCCCAACATTGGCTGCCACTGGTGTGTAATGTACCCCCCATCCCCAGATTATCATATCAATAATCACAGTACTTATCAATTTTTAATTTTTAATGATTTTATTAATAGTTTAATTGCAAAATAACCATCTGAGAAATGTATGCAAGCAACATAGTTGCTATTAAAGTACTATAGCATTACAAAATTAAACTTTAAACAGAAGTGTGTCGACACAAATCAATAACAACATAAAATGTAAGGAAAATTATAAATGTATGTCTGTGTGAAGAATAAGAATAAATGTAGAAAATTGTATTGGACATTCTGTACATGCCCACAGACAACGTATTCATAAGCATCCAGCGATTTATATGCTTGTCTCGGGTGTACACGCTCGGTTTCTCAACTAAATACGTATATATCCGACCACGTTATATCTGGCCATCTGCTAACGTCTTCTATCCACTCCACTATAGTACACGGATCTGGTAGCCGAATACCATTTGATAAAGTCAACTTTTTAAAATAACTTTCTCGGTTTGTGTTGCTTAATCCGCTCACGTAGCTTGACATGCTGCTGATTCTCACCACAGTTTGTTGCCAAAATGCGCGCGCATACGTTGCTACGTCATCATTGTATACAAACAGTAAAAGGGTCTATAAACTCTCGTGATGAGAGCTGAGGTAAACGCAACCGCAACCGCGCCCGCGGCAGTCATTCACAGCGTGTGTTCAGTCTGGCCCATTTTCAGTTCATGCCTTTGGAAGCTTAACTTTTAATAGCAATTCATTTGAGAAGTTGTAACACTCACTTTGCTCCACCGCTTCGGAAAGCATGATCATTCGAATATACTCCAGTGTTTCTACTGATAGAAAGCCATATGCTAATTGCTGAAGTTACCCTTTAATTTAAATGTTAGTATATAGTAGTGGGACCAAATAAATTGTAAACAAACATTGTAAAGGAATTAAAGTTAGATCAGTGATTGGGAAACAAGAAGTCAGCGCAATCCTAAATTTGATGCCTGTGATAACTTGTGAGTCGGATAGGAAATAAAAGTAATGTGTGTGACGGCCGATATGATTAATGATAAACCCTTGACAGCGTAAACTTTGAATCAGACATTTGTGGAGAGCAGATCTGTTGTTATCAGACAATCAGGGGAAGTTTCTCTCTGTGTTTGTGCACACTTACCAGGTGAAGTTGAGACATGTAGAGCTCTACGGCCATTGAAAGGCAGGAGAAAAGCTCATAAGGACTGTTTGGAGTTTGGACACTTGAGATCTTGCTGTGAGGGGATGTTTCTGCTTGGTAAAAGGAGAGGAAAATATAATCAGCTTGAGAAGGATGGGGGTGCACTGTGTTCAGTTTGTGACTTCATGGATTTGACCTTGACTGGTATGTTAGGCAACCGTTTAAAAGAATCGAAGGCTTTTGTTCTTGATGTCCTCAACCAGTTTACAATTTACAACTGATCATTAAAATACTAAATACACAGGAATAAACTGATACTAAATTATATTTGATAATAATACGAAGACTGAAAACAATATTTCTGTACTGATTTAAAAAAAAAAAAAACTTGTATAACTTGAAAGGCAATCTGATTTGAACACTGTGTCTGTAGTGTAAATGTACAGTCTTTATAAATTGCTTTTTTTTTTTTTACAGAAATTAATTATTACCATGGCAGTTTAATAATTTATTGCAATTGCATGAAAACTGTATATTGAATTAATAGTTGCATGCTGATTGTTGATACCTATTTGTGGCAGTGCTAACAAGTACTCAGCCCTTGACTATAAATTATAATATTGCGACATATATGTGTTCCAAAAATTGTCAAAACATTATTCAACATCAACCTAAATTATTCAGTGATGCATTAGTCATGATCAGACGTGAAAGTACTTACCATTTACACTATTATGCAACAATGCCTTTTTCAAAACACTGTGAATAGAGTTTTTTTAAGACATTAATGTTGAATATTTTTTTCAGTGTGTTTCAAATACAAGGAAATACGTTTCAGTCAAATAGTAATGGAGGCTAAAATACTTTTCAATCTCCAAACATGCACGCACACACACACACACACACACACACACACACACACACACACACACACACACACACACACACACACACACACACACACACACACAAAAAACATTATTGTATTCCATAGGTAAGCCCCCAACCACAAAGAAACATATTTTAGATCCAGTAGATAAAACACTAATGATAAACTACACAGGTGTACCCACAGCTTGTATTTAGGTCAACACATGAAGCACAGAATGTGAACTCTATTCAAGTCTGTCAATCAGCAGAATGCGGTAGAGAAAGTATTAACTTTGCAACACCTTCCATTGAGAAACACAAATCACTCATATCAGTCATATGCCAAATTTGTTTCAAGAGGGTGTTGTTGTTTCAACAGAATGGAAACACTCTCTTGTGAAGGGCAGACAGGTTGGCACTAGCTAGCACATAATTCTCATTTTATGTTTTGTAAAAAAAAAAAAAAAAAATCACAATGAGCTGAATAGCCTACCAGCACTTAATGCTATATATAGCCTGTATAGAAACAATTTGCTGATCCAGTGCAGGTTGTTACAAATATCATGCTTGGGCCAATCCTACTTGAAAATGTGCTCAGCCGTGATGTTTAAATATGTCTACCAATGAAAACAGTTTGCATTATCTTCATTTATTGAAATAAATGTAATTGTATGTCACATATAATTATTTATTTATTTTTTACTTGCCAATGCACTGGCCTTATATTAATTTGGATCGCCAATGTCACTTGATTTCAGCAGTTCGAATCGCATGTCAAACTGCCAAACTGCTGAAATCACCTGACATTGGCGATCCGAATCATTGATCGAGTCACTGATTCATGACCGTTTGAATCTTTATTTGAGGAACACGGAAGAGAAGACAATACTGAATTAAGTCGTAGTTTTTGATATTTTTGGACCAAAAAGTATTTTCGATGCTTCAAGAGATTCTAATTAACCAACTGATGTCACATATGGACTACTTTGATGATGTTTTAATTCCCTTTCTGGACATGGACAGTATAGTGTGCATAGACTGCATATCTGGGACTAAAATATAAGATATCTAAAAAAGTGTTTTGAAGATGAACGGAGGTCTTACGGGTGTGGAATGACATTAGGGTGAGTCATTAATGACATCAATTTCATTTTTGGTTGAACAAACATTTTAAGTAAAACCAAGGCCTTTCCTAACAGAAGCCATAGTGCACCATGCCTGAACTCTGTCAGAATCTCCCATGCATTTATGACCAAGAGTATATGATTACTTTTTGCGCCAGAACGATTTTATTATTTTGCAGAAGTTGGAGAACGGACCAATTGCTTCATTGAAAACAGGTGTCACATTTTACCACAAGTTTCCATCGAGGGGCAGCTGCCCTGGAAATACAGTTAATCTTAGGGATTTAGAACATTCACAAGTTTGGTTTATCGACAAAAAAAACTTACTGACAATTAGGGCTGGAACGATCTCAATAAATTGAACATTTTATCTCGATTACGATTATTTTGCTCTCTTTTTTGCCCTCACAGTCCACTTATAAGGTTTGTACTGTAAATATGTTAAACTAGTAAAGGTGTGTGTTACAGTATTTATATATATATATATATATATATATATATATATATATATATATATGGATGTAGTGTCCGTGACGTCACACATAGGATTCTGAAGAACCTGTCATTCAAAGTGGCTATGCCCTTAATAATGCAGAATTTTAAGGCTTTATATAATGTAAACAAATGAGTTATAATGAAAATTCACCCTCCTCATAGTTGTCAATAAGGGCAAAATGAGCCATATAGAGCAAAACCACAATTTGTACCAGGCTGTAAACATGTTTTTTTCTGCTGTAAAGTTGGGAATGTTGACATGGGGCTCAATGAGATTCTGCGCCCTTCTGGAACCTGTCCCTAGTGGGCCGTCGAGGAATTGCAGTTTACATTACCTCCGTATTGGCTTCAAGAGAAATTGCGGGAGGTTGCCGCTTGGTGTTTAATAAAGATCCACTTCATACAATTGGAAATTTGAGGACATTTTTGGAAATTAAAACCGAAATAATCGACATGGGAAAATTACGTTGGTTAGAGGTTATGAAATTAGATACACTTTGATTACTTTTCGATTTGTGAACAAAAAAACAAACAAAAAAAAACTGATCTCATGGCATGAATACAACTACCAATTAGAAGAGTTTAATTAAAAAGTAACAGCACTGCTTTATGGATTTAAATGACATATAGCCCACATGCATATATATATATTCATTAGTTGAGAAAGACTGTCGCATATTTCCCAACATTAATGTTCTTAGAACTTTAGTTAAAGTTGTTGCATGGTTTTCTTAAAATTATGAACACATGTTATTCCAGTAACTTGAATAGAACCGTAAATAGTCGTTAATGTTGTCAAAGATGTTGACACAAAAATGTTATTTATACATTGTTCATGGAATGTTTTTTTAAATTATTTTTTAACTTTGTAATTAGCCTACTGTAACTGTTTAAGAATGTTCAGAGAACATGCGGATCCCCTTTCACCTAATGTCTGAAACATGATAAAACAGAACACTCCCTTAAAGGGTAAGGGTAAGGGAATTTTAACCCAAAAATGAAAATTCAGTCATTAATTACTTACCCTAATGTCATTCCACACTCGTAAGACCTCCGTTCATCTTTGAAACACAAATAAAGATATTTTTGGTTGAAATCCGATGGCTCAGACCAGCTCAGAAAAGCTATCAGTGGCCACAATGTCATTTCCTCTCTCAAGACCCATAAAAAAAGAACTCAAGACGTCATTACAAAGTCCATCTCAATACAGTGATTCTACAATAATTTTATGAAGTGACAAGAATAGTTTTTGTGAAAAAAAAAAAACTAAATCGATTTTTTTTTTTTTAACTAAACTTATATAGTGATGGGCCGACTTCAAAACAAAACAAAGTTATGATTATGAAAAACTATGAATCAGCGTATTGTTTCATGATTCGGATCGCGTGTCAAACTGCTGAAATCACATGACATTGGCGATTTGAATCACATTCGACTCAAAGAAATGACATTGTGGCCAATGAAGGCCTGGGGTGTATTCCAGAAATCAAGGTTAACTTATGCTGCCTTTCAGTGCTATCTGAAGTTTCCTACTTCCCACTTCAGAAGTCGTGATTACGAGCTTGTTGTGTTCAGGTGATTTTTTGTAGGAAAAAATGGAGGACGCCAGGTTCATACTTTTGTGCGTCTTTGGAAAATGTTATTTTAACACTATAACCATTTCAGTCCCGGTCCCAGAAATTCATAGAATCACTGGCAAAAATAGCAGCACAACACGAAAACATATTGTTTATAATCACATTCACAATAAAGGCATAATGTAGACAATAAAGGCTGCTTAAAGACTTAAATGGCAATAGTTTTTCAGCTATACATGATCCTATTGTATAGCTACTTTTACCACACTAGTATCTAGTCAGCTTGCTCAATATTCTGGAATGATGGTCAACTAGATGTGATTTTCGATGCGTTTAAAATACACAATGTGCTTCAAATGATTATTAATTTATGTAAACATGTACTACTTTAACGACAAGACAATTAAATTGTTGTGGGGAAAAAAACCCTAATAAAACACCTGCCACAACAGAAATTCGTTTCCCATCTGCCATTTTTAACGGTTATGCCACGCCCATATCGGGAACTTGGGTATAAAAATTATTTCCGAACTTCCCAGTGGTAAAAACACCATAGATATCCATAATAAATTATTGGCCTTTATTATGGATATCTATGGTAAACACGACATCAGAGGGCGTTCATGTGCAATCTTTACCTCGAATTTAACGTTACGATAATTCCGATAGCACGTGAAGGCAGCATTACCGTCACATAAGTTATACCTCGAACTCTCAGTTGATTAACCCCACCTTGCTTACTCAAGGTATGCTGGTTCCAAAAATGCGTCAGGGAAAAAGTTCAGACAACTGAGAGTATGCTCCTGGTTAACTTACAAGACATTCTCAACAAAGTGACAAATCGATGATTCACCATGGAAACAGACGATAAGAAAGAGGAAAGAGCGCGCTACATTCTACTTCCTCTTCTTCTTTTGTTTTACATAACATACTTAATAGGCCTACACATCGCCACCTATCGGGTGGTTGTGCAATCATTTTCCCCAATGTTTTCTTTGAATAAGTTATCTTTATTCACTGAGAATAAGGATTATATTGTTTGCTTGATACTAATTGTGAGATCACAAATAAAATAAATAATAAATATATTTGAATTTTTGGCAAGTTATGTTCCAGGGTTAGTTTGCTTAAGAGGTATTCAAATGTGTGTTATATAATAAATATAGTTATTGTAATATAAGCCATGGTTACTTACATACCCTGAAAGTTACCTCCGTTTTTGGAACCGAAAGTGAGGTTATCCGCTATCTTACGCTTAAACATAGCCGGGTATGTCCCATAACCTGCTTTCTGGAATACCCCCTTAATCCGAGCCGGTCTGAGCCATCAGATTTCAACAAAAATATCTTCATTTGTTTTCCGAAATAAACGGAGGTCTTACGGGTGTCAAACGATATAGGGTAAGTAATTAATGACTGAATTTAATTTTTTAGGTGAACTAACTCTTTAATGTTTTCTCTAACATTCACATAGGCCTATATTTTTTTTAAACATCTTTTGACCGTAATTCAGAAATAATATTTTTCATAACTTAATGGGAACCTTAGCAAAATGATCTCAGAACAGCATACTTTTGTTAACGGTTGACACCCATCAATGATTAAAATGGACACAAATGCACAACATGCTGTTTGTAAATCAATATAAAGTGATATAAAAAAAATCATACTGAACTTTATCCGGAATAAGTGATGTAAAAAAGCCTCTATCATATAGGAGAAGAAAAGTTTTACTTCAAAATAAAAACTAACTTTTACTCCACAAATACCACTATCTACACAAAGACTTTGACATTCAACATAATACAATATCATAGATCAGTATATTTCAGAGACAAAATTAGTTTACCACAAAACTGTTTCAGCTGACTAATTCTCACAAATGTTGATATTGACATGACACAATTAAAAATAGCATAGCCATTCATCAAAAGTTCCAAGATAAGCTTTTGCACATGGACAGGGGAAAAAATTAAGGTGGGAGTCATCTTACTCCTACTAGTTGTTGCAGGTGGATGTTTGCTAAGGCCTTATGTCAAATGCCATTCACCGGATGACTTCCCTTCTCGCAACAAGTCATCACGAGCATAAAATAAGGTGAAAAAGTTACACACACACCCGTCCTGTACAACAAAAAATCCCTCATTGTGTTTCCAATGGTGAAAAATAATAACAAAGATTTGCCTTCTGAATGCTAACGTGAGAGAGCAGGGACGTACGAGATGGTGTGTATGTACATAGGAATCAGAAATTAATTACAGATGGGCCAGCTGTCATTCTGCCACTGGCAGCTCAACAAAGCTGAGCGGAATACCTGAACCGTGAGTTTAGAGGAGTAAACACTTAACTCATTCACTGCGCCTTCATATGGCATCTGAGCTTCTGTCAGAAAAAGACAAGCACTGTTATGTCTACAGTCAATTGAGAGGCAATTACATGAGACTAATCTGTCATTACCACTAAAACGAACTAAGCCCAGAGACATTGTATCAAATCACATGCGTCTGACAAAGCATGCCTGTCAGATAAACCCATTGCATACCAATGAGCACAGCCCTTGTGGGCTTAGGCATAGCATGAAAGAGGGAAAAGGTCAGTGTTTACTGTATGTGGCATGCAAAAGGCAGACTAGCTCAAGTGGTCTGTGATACGACAGATCTGCATTCTGTCGTCTTCCTTTCAGAGAGGTTTTGGTTTACTTGTCACCAGGGCGCAATCGTTTATTAATTGTCTTTTTTTCTGGCATCCATTTGGTGCCTTGATGATTCAATAGACTCCTTTATGGCCGTTGGAGTCAGTGTTTGGCCCCTGAGAATATGAGACTGACAAATTAAGATAGAAAGTCAGGCCAAAACACTTTCTCACATACCACAAGCTTCATGTCATCCTAAAGTGTTTTGAAAACCTGAGATCTCCACTGATATGACTAGCTAATGCATGAAACTCCTCCTCTACTGCCTGTATTCATTACATGGTTCAGAACGGCCAAAGACACTGACCAGTCCTGTGCTTTCTTACTTTCTGAAAATAATATCTTAATCCAGCAGAGGGCCGGACAGGAGGTGTAAATGCTTTTGTGCATATGTGTGTGCAAAGTGTGGACGCTGCAGATGTTCATAAAGATATTACACAGATTTTTATGTTTTAATTTCTATAGCGTGTGTGCTGAGTCTGCTGACATTTTAACATTTACTGCCTCTCTCTCTCTCTCTCTCTCTCTCTCTCTCTCTCTCTCTCTCTCTCTCTCTCTCTCTCTCTCTCTCTCTCTCTCTCACACACACACATGTTGTGTTTTTGTGAATTGTGGGGACTTTCCATAGGCTTAATGGATTTTACACTGTACAAACTGTACATGCTAACCCCCTAGATGGCCCCGGCTCCTAAACCTATATCACAGGAAACATTCTGCATTTTTTACATTTTCAAAAAAAAAATATATATATACATATATATATTTTAGTATGTTTATGAATCCATTTACATTGTGGGGACCGCTAGCTGGTCTCCACAATGTAGGTGACCTCAGGTTTATATAAGCCTACATTGTGGGGACATTTAGTCCCCACAATGTAATATAAACAAGTACACACACACACACACACACACACACACACACACACACACACACACACACACACACACACACACACACACACACACACACACACACGCGCGCGCGCATACACACGCACACACACACGCGCATACACACACACACACACACAGGGTGAGGGTGCGAGAATAAAGTATCTCTAACTAATCCCAGATGCAAGCTGGTCGTTGGTGGTAGTCAGGTATTTTGCTGACATCATCCCTCAGGAGTTGAAAGTATTCAGTGTGACAAGTTAAAAACACATTGTGCACTTAAATTGCCAGGCTCATCTTGATTTGAAGCAAGACAGAGAAGCCAACACTCTTTTCAGGGCTCCAGACTAAAGACAACTACTAGTAAATGACTAATGACTACTAAAAAAGAAACATATAGGAGTCAATAGAGTTTTTTAGTAGAATCACTCAATAAAAACAGATATCGAGAAGCAATTTAGTAGTGATCCTGATATTTGTGCTATATCATTCCGTTTTGCAAGAATATGTATGCGTTTAAAAAAATATATTGTGGTTCCAAAATGTTGCCATCTTAGTTAAAGTTTTCATTACAACGATTCATTATAACAATCGAACCTCATTGTTAAACAACAACTAATTTTTGCGAAATATTTTTTGTGACCAGTCTTGAACCCTAAAGGTTTAAAGGATATTTCACCCTTGTGTCAGTCCAATGATATATGACCTTCTTTCTTCAGTGAAACACAAAAGAAGATATTTTGAAGAATGTAACCAAACAGTTTTAGTGACCATTGACTTCCATTGTTGGGAGAGAGAAAATCAATAAATAAATGACACGTTTTCGAAAAATCTTCTTTTATGTTCTACACAATAAAGAAGATAATGGCAATGTAATTTTTTTTATTAACTATCCCTTTTAAGTTTCTGCTAGTTCAAATTCATTAACTTTTGCTCTTCTGAACAAGTATTTGCAGATGTTTGACAATCAGACAATCACTTTAAACCCGAGTTTAGGCCAAACCTCTCAGATTCTCAGTCCTATTAAAAACAGACAACATGTTAAGTGTTAAGTTTTTAGTGCAGAGTCTCTATCCTAGAAGTAATGTGTCTTAGTTTAGCAGATGTCACGCAGGTAAAGATGATGAATAGACAGCAGAGGATAATAGTGAGTGGCAGAACACCTGCAACAAAGGCAACTACAAAGAGCCCTCACTGACAGCGCTTCCTTCCCCCCAGCCTCCGTCGTGACCCCTCTGGAATCTCGCACCATCTTGGAAAAAGATTTCCAGCGCTGCTCTTTATCAGATGCTGGTCCCAAGAGCCTGTTAAAAAAGCCAGAGGTTTGCAAATCGAGTACTGCTGCGCCGAAATTAAAGGGTCAAGTGATGGAAGGTGTTCCACACCTGCTGATAAATCTGGCTTAGTTCCACTTTTGAATGGGATGACAGATGAGCAAATAAACATCGGCCAGAGTGTACCGGATAAAAAGAGAAAGATGTAGCCAATTGGCCAAGAGGGATCTTTAAGAAACCGTTTATTGCCATGGATGGACAAAACGGACACTACTTAGACCGAACAAGTCAGATTTAGAGGTATTTGACAGATTTTTATTTTCACAAGAACAGACATATATAGTGTCTGTAAGATGATAAAAATAACTGCAGTTCATTAGGGCACAACTTATATACCCGGAAAACAATAGAGCCTAGAACCAGGAACATGACACGAGTGCATTCAAACCTTTAAATATCCTCCATAACTGATATTTGTTTTAGAAATACTGGGTGTTAGTGACACAAGATTCGCAAGTGTAGTGGCTCGTGACAAACCCCTGCCGCGCGGCTTCATTTAAATACGAAAGGCTTAATAAGGAAAGTTATCCACCTGGGACGAGCATAATACCAGCAGCACCACTCACAAAACAAACAAGCCCTCGCAACAGATGCCACATGTAAAACTAAATATAACGTGCCTTTGGTTGGGTCACACCTGGAAAACACAGGCAATTAGCCAAAGTAGCCTATGAAAGATCTATGATATTATATATATATAGCTGTGGCTGCTGTGCAAATACAGAGCGTGCGTGCCGATACTGCCGTGGAGACTGTAATAACCGATGTGTTTATACGACGCCCACAGGAGCTAAAATTGTCTTTCTGTGAATACGTTACATTTGTTAAAAGACTTTTGTAATGTAGCCTACATGGGATTGTTATTATAAGCCACATTTCCATAAAGCTAAAAGCCTGTATGTGTTTATATTGTTGTAGCCTACTGATTTGAACTGGTAGTTTAAAGGCATGTTTGAGATATAATCCCTTGGCATTAAGCTGCTAAGTGTCATTTAACCTATTTGACTAATTCAAATCTGAATAGTGAGAGATCACCTGACTGTACTATAGAATAAGTACAGGTTAGGCGACTGCGCACGCCACAACTGGAACAGTGGGCAAATTTCATGGTGGGCAGCCTGAGGAGGTAATGGTTTTAAGGCAAATTGATTTTGAAACCACTGTCCACTGTCATTTTCCATGTCAAATGAACGCTGGTCTGGCCTTTCCTGACCAGTGAATCCGAAGTGGTGGCACTAACCATTCAGGTTATTTGGAGGCTTTATTTGGATGAATTTACATCCAGGAACCTTGCACACATCCTTTTTTGAAAATGGCAAGAAAATAAAGGATTACTGAGGAAAGGAAGCAGAGCCAGAGCCAAAACCATATACTTTGTTTACCTGTCCAAAGGCTATTCAAATACAACCTTTAGTTAGTGCCTTGCAGTCCAACAAGATTTGATTCATTTGACTGATTCTGACTTTTGTTGATCAGAATTGAGCAAACACTATTAATGGAATAGTACTTGTATTGGGCTAAACTGCGTTGTAGAGTATCAACGTACATCAGTATTACATTTTATTTATTCTTTGTGATTGGTTATCTGTTACTTTAAAAGTTGATACCATTGCAAATACAGTTAACTGACAACCTGCATCTTCAACATGTTTTAAAACATTTGGAAAAATATAAATGAACCCTGGACCACAAAACCAGTCATAAGTCGCACAGGTATATTTGTGGCAATGGTCAACAATACATTGTATCGGTAACAACTTTTTTTATGGGTCAAACTTTATATTATTTTATGTCAAAAATCATTAAGATATTAAGTAAAGATCATGTTCCATGAAGATATATTGTACATTTTCTACTGTAAAAGTATTCACTGTAAAAAAAAAAAAACATGTTTGAGTTCATTGAAATTAAAAATTTGAGTTAATACAATGAACATTTTCGAGAATCGACAACCTTTACTTAAATATTATTAAAAGATTTTGTAAGCATATTAGGTAATTGTGCGTGTTCTATTTGTCATGACGCAGTGAAACATGCCAAAGTGTGATATTTTCATGATTTATCAAATGTTTTATGTGGTTTAGATACAATAATATTTTGAGTTTCTATATTAAAACAAATTCCTTCATTGTATCAACTCAAAATTTTAATTTCAATAAACTCAAAATTGTAAGGCAACCAGGTTACTTACTTTTTTAAGTTCAACCAACATAAGACGATCTATATATATAATCTCAATTAGGGTGAATTCAGGGTGACGGGGACACTTTTTGCCATTGAGGTCAATCTGAATTCACTGCAAAACATTTTTTTTATTTTGTGGTACACTCAAGTTATCTCAACTTGTTCATGTTAAATAGTTGAATAAACTTTAAAAGCTGAATTTGTCATACAAATCATGTTTGGATTTTTTACAGTGTGGGTCACAAATTATGTTTTTTTTAACCCTGAATCTTCTCGGTGCGAACAGTGGACATAAAATCTACACCTGTGAAGTCATTTATTTACCATGCGGTTAGTATTGACTTGATAAGAGAAACAACCACAAGAATACAATCTGTCATTCCAACACTGAGGTCACATTCAACAACATGCCTATCTCACCTGATAGCATCAGCCAGGTGTCAGAGAAAGCTGACGGGCGATAAGGTTACACTGCAACCCAAATTACGTTTTGTCAGGGCTGTTGTTACAATTTATAAATACGTGACTACTAGCCAAGACAAATGTATCATTTTAGTACATATGAGATATTTTAATTAATTGTATAATTTAATTTAATTTAATTTACTATTAATAAACTATTTTACAACTAATCTTAGATGAAATGCCTTTCCTTTCACCAAAATTATCAGGATCTTAATAGATCAGTTTAAGCTTGACTTTGTATAAATGTGAAGGATTCCAGATTACAATGTTTATTTCATCATATAATGTAAACTGAGTGTTTACGTAATCATATAACATAATCACCTTCTTGATTCATTGCAATTTACATTATACAGTAAATCAAGTTTCAAAAACAAAATCCTCCATTTAAGCTAGAAAATATTTCCATTCAGAACAATAGAATGCTAAATGATTTGCATAAGTCCCCCAGGTTCAACTGAGAGCCAAATTGGACATTTTTGTATTAACAAATTGTCTATCTTAGCTTACCTTTGTTGCTTGTTTTTTATTTTATTTTATTTTTAAATTATTTTCTTTTCTAAATCAAACATTAGATTCACTATTTTTTTTGTTTAAATGTTTATATACCCATTATAAAACAACAATAAAATAATACATTTTGCTACCATTTTCTCTCAATTGTGACACAAGTTTCCAATCAGAACACTGGGTATGAAAAATTGTATATTCAGAAAATATTTTAAACAGCCAACTAAACAGCAGCATGATAATATTGTGACAGTACTGTTGTTTTAGGGCCTTGTGGTTTAACCTTTATCTTTAAAGTACACAACACCACTTGTATCTGTACCAATGTACCAATACTGTGTTCTTCATGACATTTGAGGTGTACTCAACTCTCGTTTCTTTTACCTGCACAACCGATTAGCTTCATTTTAAGAGGCAATATAAAAACATTTGTCATGGATGTAAATGTAGATTGATATTAAGATGAAATTGTAGTTAAGATGAAGCCAACAGTTAAATATCACTGTTGCTCTATCTAATGACATTACACAGATACAGAAAATTATAATGTATTATTATAAAATAGGTAATTTCATTTTCATGTGCACTATTGCACAGTAATTATGAAGGATGTAATTTAGTAAACTGGTTAGCAAATTAGTTCACTAATGAATTAATTTTATACATGAATAACAATGTATTAATTAATTCAAGGCATGAATTACCCTCTTACCCTCTCGATGAACTGACTATTGACTGACTCATGGCTGTATTTGCATGTATTGAGCTTGAACCCCATTGAAATCTTGAGCACTGACTCCCTCGTGTGGTAACATTATAAAACTACAGCTTTATCACTCATTTTACACCAGTGAATATTTCTCTAATTGACTCTCAGAAGCCGCCCCTTACAGTACTGTTTGTCTTGTTATCTTGAACCCCCCCTTACACTTCCTCTCTCATCCATCTTCAAAATCCCGTTCTCTTCCCTTTTCTTCCTAATCTCTCGGCCTAGGCCTACTAAGATGATGCCCCCTCTCTGAGTCATATATATATATATATATATATATATATATATATATATATATATATATATATATATATATATATATATATATATACACACACATACACACTCACCTAAAGGATTATTAGGAACACTGTGTTTGACCGTCTTTTGCCTTCAGCACTGCCTCAATTCTGCGTGGCATTAATTCAACAAGGTGCTGAAAGCATTCTTAAGAAATGTTGGCCCATATTGATAGGATAGAATCTTGCAGTTGATGGAGATTTGTGGGATGCACATCCAGGACATGAAGCTCCCATTCCACCACATCCCAAAGATGCTCTATTGGGTTGAGATCTGGTGACTGTGGGGGCCATTTTAGAAGAGTGAACTCATTGTCATGTTCAAGAAAGCAATTAAAGTGTGCCAGGAAAACATCCCCCACACCATTACACCACCACCACCAGCCTGCACAGTGGTAACAAGGCATGATGGATCCATGTTCTCATTCTGTTTACGCCAAATTCTGGCTCTACCATCTGAATGTCTCAACAGAATTCGAGACTCATCAGACAGACAACATTTTTCCAGTCTTCAACTGTCCAATTTTGGTGAGCTTGTGCAAATTGTAGACTTGTTTTCCTATTTGTAGAGGAGATGAGTGGTACCCGGTGGGGTCTTCTGCTGTTGTAGCCCATCCACCTCAAGATTTTGTGTATTGTGGCTTCACAAATGCTTTGCTGCCTACCTCGGTTGTAACGAGTGGTTATTTCAGTTAAAGTTGCTCTTCTATCAGCTTGAATCAGTTGGCCCATTCTCCTCTGACCACTAGCATCAACAAGGCATTTTCGCCCACAGGACTGCTGCATCCTGGATGTTTTTCAAGAGATTGGCCCTGTCCCAAATGGCACACTTCATGTGCACTTTCAGTCTTGTGGACTTACAATGGCCATTGCGTGCGCGTGTCCGTTAAGTCCACGAGACTGTCCCATTTGTCATTTAAGCTTAAAGCCATTTGAGGCTGCTATGCACCCTCGCTGTGCAATTCATTGTTGCGAGGTACGCAGAGAACTTCTACCCGGCAGTCAAAGTGGCATTATATTGTGAAAGTGCGGACTCAGAGGAAGATCATGAGGGTTTAGGGTGCCATTTGGGACAGGGCCATTGTTTTGATCAGGACCACACCCCTAAATGCATTGAAGCAACTGCCATGTGATTGGTTGATTAGATAATTGCATTAATGAGAAATTGAACAGGTGTTCCTAATAATCCTTTAGGTGAGTGTAAATATATATATATATATATATATATGTAAATATATATATATATATATATATATATATATATATATATATATATATATATATATATATATATATATATATATATCAGGGGCGTAGCCATCTTTTCAGAAGTGAGGGGGACAGAAATGTCATAATACCATTTTTTTTATTTTTTTATTTTTTTATTTATTTATTTATTTTTGGACCAATATCATTTATCGCATCTCTTGCTTTTAATTGGGCAAGATATCAAATACAATGGTGAACAATAACCAATAATTAATATCTATAATATTATTCTCCTATTCTACTATTTTTTTGCCAATTTTATGATTGGTTTATATACTACAAACACTTCTGCATTAAGACTCCATAGATTTTATGCAATGTAAAAAAAAATATATATATATTCTGATGTAACTCATCTGTTCTCTATGTGAATATATAGTAAAATGTAATTTATTCCTGTGATCAACGCTGAATTTATCATCATTACTCCAGTCTTCAGTGATCCTTCACTAATCATTCCCATATGAGGATCTGATCATCAACACACATTTAGGATTATTATCAGTTGTGCTGCTCATGGTGATGCTTAATTTTCTAAACATTTGTGGTAAAATTAAAAAAGAGAGAAATTAATACTTTTATTGATCAGACATGCATTCAATTGATCACAAGTGATATTTTTAATATTACAAATTAGATAATTTATTTAATAAATGCAAATAAATGCTGTCCATTGAACTTTCTATTCATTAAAGAATCCTGAAAAATAACATGTAGGCTATCATGGTTTCCACAACATTTTGGGAACTGTTTTCAACACAGATAATAATCATAAATGTTTCTTGATTATGAAATCCTCATCTGAGAATGATTCGTGAAGGATCCTGTGACACTGAAGACTGGAGTAATGATGATAAATTCAGCTTTGATCACAGGAATAAATTACTATATATTCACATAGGAAAAAAAGCGGTTTTAATTTGTAATAATGTTCAAAATATTACTGTTTTAACTATTTTCGATTACATAAATGCAGCCGTGGTGAGCAGAATACTAAACATTAAAAAAGCTGCATCATTCATACTTTATTGTCAATAAATAGCCTACATTGAGATGACTTAAAAAACACACATAAAGCATATATTGTCGCAATCGTCTGATTGTCGTCGTCACGTTTCATCACTCATAACGATTGTTTTCCTTCAGCTGCAGCTCCAGCTTGACAGGGTATTACGAATCCACTTTTGGACTTTCTGTGAGAGCGCCCTCCTCATATTAAGATTCGGAAAAAATGACAGGTCATGCATAGATAATTTTTTGTCTCTGAGTTAAAATCTTGATGTATTCACATTGGTTTCTATGTAAATACACTTGCCCCTGACCTCAAGAAGTGCGCTATCAACCCGAGTTTAGAGAAGGCTGTCGTTAGCGTCCCTGTTAACTTGTCCGCCCCCGCACAGGGTAACGCCGGTTCGAAACCCGCTCGGAGCGGGTCGACTAGAATCGGTGAGACCCAGTAAAAGTGCGGGGGACGAAAATACATTTTATTAAAAGTGAGGGGGACACGTCCCCCGCGTCCCCCGCGTAATCTACGCCCATGATATATATATATATATAAAGGCATCACCAATATAATTGCACAAAAAATAAATAAGCACTATCGGATAACTGTCTTAATTAGTCTCTGAGGCCAATGTAGGACTACAGTTAGAAAGGACTACTATTAGAAAATGGAATAAAATGGAATTAAAGACTGTTTTATTTGAATTATTAATATATGTTATATATAAACTGTTGTCTTTTATCATAAAAAGCAATAAGCCATGAGAGGCTGAGCATTACAGTTTCTTGTGGCTTATTGCATCATTAAATAAGCTGAAACCTGTACGTTCTTGTACAACAGGGCTAAAGGCTTCACGGGGTAAAAGGCTCCTTTGCTTTTATTTTCCTCTAAACTATTAGATGGCACTAAAACTTGCCTCAGCACTTTCCAAAACATCCGCTTTTCAAGATGCAAGTGGAAATTTGTCGGATCTTTGAGGCGATCTCAAGCAGCCAGCAGCAAAGTTAATTCTGCGCTCATTTGAACTAATATTTGATGTTTTTGCAAATGTTGTAGATTTAAGTGGCAAATATAATATCGCTAAACTTATTAAATATATTTTGAAACAAAGGTCTTGTTAATGTTTGTCAGTTTTGTTCAAGGTAATTATAGCAACAGTTTTTTCAATAATGAAAGAATATGTAAATATGGTATTTGGGGTAAAAGGCACCTCTGCTGTTGGGGCAAAAGGCACCATATTTAACATAATAATGAACACCCGGCTGACTTTTTCATTTGTTGACATGACATGGTTAGATTTAGATAGTTTCATATATTAAGTTGGGTGTCGTGTCAACCTAGGAGATAATCACCATATTTATAATGAAACCATAATTAAAAATGTGATATTAATCATATCATATTATAAAATATGTTATTGTTACTACTGTACATTTATATTAAATTATTATGGGATCTCCTTCAATGCTTTCAGAATCTTTAATTTTTAAAATGATTTTGTTTCTATATTTTTAAGATATATTTCTATATTAACATATTTTAATAACAGCATATTTATTGATCAAACATGTATTATTTTAGTCATCAAATATAAACAGAAAATAGTTAAAACTTTGCTAAAGTGATTGTTTTGAACAATTATTAACTTAAACATTAATTTGCCCCATGCATGGTGAGACTTTTACCCCATGTGTGGGGTAAAAGTAGGCTAGGGTAAAAGGCCCCCCTAGTCACCTAATACATTTTGAAGCTATATATATATATATATATATATATATATATATATATATATATATATATATATATATATAAAAACACACACTTTTATGATTTATTTTCACACAAAATCTGTGTTATTGCACAGGAAAATGGATCTTAACAGAAGTTACTGTTAGCCTACACATTTTCACAATTAACAGCCTGGCTAAGCTTTTCAAATAATATGTAAATAGTGAAAATAAAACTGAAACTATTTAAATTTATTTTAAAAAGTAAAAATCAGGCCTAACATACACAATTATGTTATTGTCTTGGTCAACACATTGTAATAAATAAGCTGTACAAATGTAGCTATAACATAAAAAAGGAAGAAAAAAAAGGTGACAACTTTATCAGTCCCCCAGCTTGAATAATACCCTTGTCCGAGAACTTTAAAAAAAATCCCATTCTAAATAAAGAAGTAGCCTATTCTGTTTTGCCTTTGATGGTGTGTGTGGGCTTTAGAAATGTTTCGTTTATACAGAAGCAGAAAAGTTATTATCTCACAATTTTGGCCCAAAATTAGTTAATTAGTTACCAGTAATTTAAGTATGAGATACATTTTCATTTATAACACTTATTTAAAATACATTGTTCAGAAAACAACAACATGCTTATGCAACCTGCAACGTATGAACATGTTTCATCTAACAGACAGAAAAGTCCATCTTCACTCTTTCCTGAGATACGTGTGGACTACAACAGGCGAGACAGGGTGCTAATTTTGAAACGTGTCCCCAAACGCCCAGTTGGACATGCGAAAGTTCCAGTACGTTCGTTGCTGTGAAGTGAAAGTGTACTTGAAAAGCCCCGCCCCCAAAATATATATCACGAAATGACCGACGTCTTCCTCAGCCAATCACATGACAGAGACGTCTGTATTTCCTGCGCTCTGAACGAATCCGAAAAGACAAAACACTAAAAAACACGAACTTCAACTTGTCAGCAAAGAGCAAACAGAAAGGGGAGGGCACCAACATATGGCAGTCATATTTCTGAAGCTGAAATAATGTGTTAGACGTTTTATTGTGTTGTTTACCTCGCAGAAGGTAATTGGGTTTAAATACTCTTTGCTTGGACATTTATACTGATGCATATACGTCAGTGGGCAGGGTTTTTGCCATTTTTGTGCTGATAAAATGTAGCGGGCTAGCATGCTAATATAACTGTACAGTCGGTTAGCGAGCTGCTGCTCGATTATATTAGGCAGGGGGGCTTTACTGCTTGCTTGCTTTATAACTTTGACAGTATAAAAGCAGGCGAATAAACTGTTCCTCTCAGAATGCAAAGCATGTTTGTAATGCCAGGAAACTGAAAATCTGCTAACGTTATATGTGCATTGGTAAGTGCGCTGTGGTGGGAAGGTCCCAGAAAGTTTGAGATTTCAGGAAACTGCAATGGCGTGAGGGGGAGACAGTCATGACAGCAGGTCGAGGAAGCCATGATCCGTTCACAGCAACTCTCTCCAAATAACATCCCTGCACTGGTCTCTATGTGTGTTTACTGATTAATTGCTTTATTTTAAATAAGCTTTTTGCTTATAATGCGTCCGGGTGACATTGACCACTCCTAATTAATAGCTGCTTTCTTTTCGCCATTATGCTTTAGACACTAAACATAGGCCTGCATGAGCGCATGTGTGCATTCAACAACAGATTGCTTATTGCCTTGTTCTTTCGTTTGGGAAGTTTTGCGTGAATGAACTTTAATCGTACACGCGAATAACTACTGTCAGTGTGAGTGTGTAATTAAATGTCAACGTGCCTTTACATGACACAAGTGCACCATTATCTCACCCTGTGCATTCCCTTGCCCCCTTACCGTTATTATTGGCGTCTTATGTCCCATCCTGTTCATTTTCTGAAGCGCCGCGCGGGGGGCGTGTCCAACCAGCGCGGGTTGCTGTTATTAGTTTTATGCAAATGACGCTGGAAAAACTCTATATTAACCCTCTCGGTATGTTTCCTTTATGTGATTGCTATTATTATTAAAAAATAGTAACAATAATAATGATAAATCAAGATTTGAAAAACTAATGTCAGTTATTTAATAAGGTATGCAATTATAGCCTAACTTATTTAATAAATATTAATATTTATTTTAGCAGACGAGTTATAATAATAAGAAGAATAAGAATAAATCAATATTATAAAATATATATAACTGATTTAATAAAAATGTTTTGGAAATGTTCCACTAAGTACTTCTTCATATTACAAGTATAAGGGTTCATACAGTCATTAAAAACCTGTAAACTTTTTCAAAAAGTTGTTTTCGAGGCCCAGAAAAATAAGCAATAAAAGCCGTGAAAATTCATTAGGCAAAAAGTGTTGACCCTGATCATAATACTACTGCATACATTTCCTCAGTATTATGAACGTACAGGTTTCAGCTTATTTAATGATGCAATAAGCCACACGAAACTGTAATGCTCAGCCTCTCATGGCTTATTGCTTTTTATTATAAAAGACAACAGTTCATATATAACATATATTAATAATTTGAATAAAACAGTCTTTAATTCCATTTTATTCCATTTTCTTATTAAATTCATTAGACTAACTGTAGTCCTATATTGGCCTCAAAGACTTTTTTTTTTTTTTTTTTACTTATATTTGGTGCTGCCTTTGTTACATTAATTATCCTCATATGCCCACCAATGATCCTTTATACTTTACTCTATTTAAGGGTACTTATTCTCTTATATATATTCCTTTTACAGTTCTAAGTTAATCTTAAATGTACATAATTAAATATTATATACGTTCAGGAATAATACGTTCAGGTTTCAGCTTATTTAATGATGCAATAAGCCGCAAAAAAACTGTAATGCACAGCCTCTCGTGGCTTATTACATTTTTTATGATAGACAACAGTTCCATATATTAATCATTAAAATAAAATTCCATTTGAATTCCATTTTAATATTAAATTCATTAGTTTAATTGTAACGTTGAGAAACAAAGTAGCAACTTGCCACATTAAAGGTCATGAACTGCTTTATTTTATAATGTTTCTTGGTTGGGGTGCACTTATAATGTTAGTATGTTTTTTACATAAAAAATAAAAGTAATTTTCCCTACCCTGATGTTAGCCCTCTGATTTGAACTCTCCGTTTTAAGATGTGTGTCTGCTGTAAACGCCCACTTCTGCCATTGGCTAAAAGCTTTGCATATGATATAAGTATTACTAAAAAAACTTGTTACTAATTGTGAAGTGTTGATTGTAGCATTATATTTAGATCTATAGCATCATATAGATTATGCATTAAATGGTGATGAGCATTCTAGCCAATCGCAGACATGTTGAGCACATGTATTCTGTGATTTTGTCATTGCAATTCGATTTCTGCTCTCTCACGAATGCTTTCATCATCACTAATGTAAATAAGAGACTCATTGATTATAACAGGAGTTTTGGGGCTTCACGAACTCAGTCACTGATAAACTTGCGCTGTTTGATTGACAGCTTCAGCAGCTGGATTAGGTTAGATTGCGATTAGATAGGGGAGTTCTTTGAATGCTTTCCATTTATTTAACTTATGTTTAAGTAACGGATTATATAATAAGAAAACAATGTGAGGTTGACCGTTCAGTCACTGGTTTAATTTACTAACACAGAGACAAAGAAAACATGAATCATTACATATCAGAAATCACTGTGGTCACAGATCAGGTATTAGTTACTTACAAGTTGATGTTGTCGAGTCTATATCGTAAAAGTCTGTTTGCAAAGCCTGCGCCAAAATTGCTGACTGATTTACCAAAGAATCTACAGTGAAATGTACCACATACAAATAAATAATGCTCAACTGAGACATTTACATTGTTGAAAATAAATAACCACATTCCTAGCATTAGATCGTTTGGAAAGTAATGTTATTTTTAGTCTAGTGATCCTGTATCAAACTTCTCTCCTCGTCATCTCAATAAGACGTCAGTGGGCGGGGCCAACTACTGAATTAGGTGTTGATTTTCTTCTGCAGAGGCGGTCTTTTACCTATAGGCACATTCCAGAACGAATCATTTGCTGGGCTTGGTTGCAATAAAAGCTGTTTTTGGACTAACAAGGAAGTTTTCAGTTCAAAAATGTACAGTATATTCTTATAGTATGATGGCCTCTTATATGTCAAAAGCTCAATGAAAATGTGACCCCTTTAATATATATATAGTTTATTAATATTACATTTATTAGCAATTTACAATGGCTTTGAGAAAACCATCCTTTTCATAAAATCAGGGTTCGGACAAGATACTTAATGAATAAAGAATGCGATTCCTTTGTCATAGTACCCTTTCAATGGTTAAAGTTACTGCAGTCATTGCATGTGCTGCACTATTTGTTCCATTTTTTTATTAATTTATTTTTATTTATCTTTTTAGAATTTGAAAGATAATAAAGCTATTGGTTGATGAGTGAGATCTCAGATTGTAGTCATTTGAAACCAAAAAAGTAGGGCTTGAAAAGTCCTTCAAAGTCCTGGAATTTAATTTTACAGTATCTGTACAAACCCTTTTTTTCATTTTACATCTCATTTTGGTACTAATAAATGCTAAATCCTGTCATTTGGGATGTCAAACATTGTTTGGCATTTTGGACAATAGTGAGAATCTTTCATTTGCAGTAGGTTCAAGCTTTTCTCCATCCCCCCCAGATTCTCAGCTGATAGATGTCCACCCCCAATGAGCCACCAGTTGGGATGTCCCATGCTGGTCCCTCACCAGGTGCAGGCCTGTCTCCGGGGCCCATCCTAGGGCCCAGCCCTGGACCTGGCCCCTCTCCTGGCTCTGTACACAGCATGATGGGCCCCAGCCCAGGGCCCCCAAGTGTCCCGCATGCTATGCAGGGCCAAGGGGCTGGAGAGTATTCACAGGACATGCACCCAATGCATAAGGTGAAGGATCGCTTTTGACATTGATTATATAAGCATAAAGAGCATTCATTGTTTGTTAAATGCAAAACCAGAAAAATAACATAAGTACATGTAAATGTAAAAGCACTTTTTGCAGTTTTAAACTGTCTTTTTGATGTTGCCAGTATCCCAGCAGTATGTATGACTAATCTTTTGCCCTTTGTTCAGCCAATGGAGGGAATGCATGAGAAGGGGATTGGAGACGATATGCACTATGGCCAGATGAAGGGGGTGGGCATGAGATCCCTGCACAGTGGCATGGGTCCTCCACAAAGCCCTATGGATCAACACAGTCAAGGTGCAATTACATAAAAGCCACATTATAATAAAAAAGCACTTAGCTTTTATGATTTTAACCTTAATTATAGAGACTCTTATTCATCCCTAATTGAAGGATTTTAGTCTAAAATGGCCTCAGGGGTAATTAAGACAGTTATCCGATAGTCTTTAATCATTTATTTTTTGTGCACTTATCTTTGGTGCTGCCTTTATGTTACATTAATTATCCTCATATGCTCACCTATGATTTACACTTTACTCTATTTATTACCAAGGAAACTTATTTATTCTCTTATATGTACCTTTTACAGTTCTACATTAATATTTAAATGTACATAATTAAATATTCTGCAATTAAAATTCATATGATTTTTTAAATATAGATATAGTTTAAAAGTTGTTGATAGGAACCTCAAGGTGCAGTCACATTACCAAAATGTCATTAAAAAATTTTATGTGCAAAAGGTCCATTGTGAATAGTGTAGAGATGCATCTGTTGGTCAATGCAGCAAATTGTTGAAGCTTTGTTGAATCGTTTTCAGAATCTGTGGGCAACTTTTTCGCCCTCATGTAAAACTCCTACCCAGATAGCATGTAATCATTGAAACAATGTTGTGACAGTGTTGATGGGTCAACGCCAATTACACTGAATTAATTACAAAGTGATGTTGCTTTAGCATCACTCTTGGACCCTCAGATAAAGTCATCATGAAATCAAAATTGACCCTATTTACTTTGTTAGCACATTTTAAAGGTCTTAGGATGAACAATTAATCCGTGCAAGTTAATACATAGAAAAAAATAGTTTGTAGCGGTAATCTTTAATCAAATTCTAAAAAAGTTCCTTCTCAGATTACGGCAATTTGATGGCTTAGGTTTTAAAATGTTTAACCAGCAGCCATATCACCCTGTAGCCCAAGACTGGTTTCCCACTTAAGCTAAGCAGGGCTGAGCCTGGTCAGTCCTGGATGGGAGACCAACTGGGAAAACGTCTCGGGTTATGTATATAACCCTTGTTCCCTGAGAGGGAACGAGACACTTACCCCTTTTCCACCAGAATGAACCGGGTGCTAGTTCGGAGCCAGTGATAGTGTCAGTTCTAAGTTGGTTCGACTTGAGAGCCTTCTAAGAACCGTTTTCTTTTCCACATGCTAAGAGCCACAACAGAGCCAGGTCTTACGTCATACCAGAGTCCTGCACGGGTCCATCCCAGACCCGTTAATATTTGCCCGTTACCCGATCCCTGCCCGCAATAAATCACACACGCTAAAATCATTTCAATTAAAATGCTTTATTTTTTTAAATATTGCACTTCTCTCAACATCAACAGCATCATGAATGGGCTAAAGAAACAGGCTTAAGTGCCTTTATAGACTCGTTGTCAACAATTTTATATACTTCACTCCCCAACTTTACTTTTACTTCATCCATTGCTTATCCTGCAACGCTCGCTCCATCTGGGCTACGAGTGGCATCAACAAAAGTCACATTGGTGGTGACGTGATGGATCAAATGGCAAATAGTTGTTGCGTGTATGTGTAATGGTAAATTGGACATAGAAATTGTAATACAGTATGTTTGGGGGGGAAGAAGGACGACCGGATCGTTTTGATCGTTTTTCGAGAACCGGCGAACATTTAAAAGACTTAACCAAACAAAGCGAAAGTAACGCGGCCCCTCAAGGACATCTGCCACGCACACACATAATAAAACAAACACAACTCAACGTAAAATCCAGGTCTGGTGATCTCTCGTCCTTATATGCCGCCGAGCTCCCTCGTGAGAGGATTTGAGACCGGTGTGGCTCACAGGTGACACTCATTCGCCATCACGCCCCGGTCTCGCTCGCTCCTCCGCCTTGCCACAGCACAGAAAAATATTGCACATATTTTTCATCCGCGCTTCTACCCGCTCGCACGGAATTAATTATCCGCCCACACCCCGCCCGTGTATTTTATAATTTATGTCACAATCCACCTGTTTTAGCCACTTTTATGCCCGCGGGTACCCGACCCGTTGCAGGACTCTACTGCTAGCGAGGCAGCGGGAAACACACACACACACACAATTTCCAGGCGTGTTCTATCTAATGCATTGACGCTGCGCAGACCAACCCACATATGATATCCAAATACTGCGCGAGCGATTCAAAAGCATAAGGGGTCGTTGGCGCTCGCTCTACTTTGATGTCATACGCAATCAGTCTGCACAGCGCGCGCCGATGCATCTCGAACAAGCCTTCCCTCAGTGGCCCATGGCTTTATGATCCTACATCAGCATTAAAACGCCGCAAATCCAACGCATTTGTGCAGCTCTCCATGATTTGTATAGACGGAGATTACAATCCAGCAGCTGTTAGCTTGATTAGCTGCTATTGAAAAAATGGCGGTCACAGGTTTGTGTTCATCTTGTTGATCACGGTAACGCCGCCCCCAGCCGGTGACGCAAGCGGTTCTTACTTCTAGCCCAGCAATGTTTTGGTGTTACTTAAGAACCACTTTTCCTGGCTCGGAGCTGGTGCTTTGGCTGTGGAAACACAAAGAACCGATTTGAAACTAGGCCCTGGCTCCGATTTAGCACCAGCACTGCCTTGGTGGAAAAGGGGTAACTGTGTCGTCAAGTGACGACACTCTGGGGAACGCCCCCGGCGTGATGTCTCTGAAGTATGAATGAAATCTGCCACCAATCCAATTGGTCCTACGTCATGACGTAGTAGGTGACGGCATACGCGGAAGCTATAAGAAGGCGCCGTCTCATACAACAGACAGCCTTTGCGATGAAGCGAGCGCTCCACATGTGTGGCGACGAGACGCAGTGTCTTGTTCCCTCTCAGGGAACAAGGGTTATATACATAACCCGAGACGTTTCCTTTATCGAGGGAACTCGCACTGTGTCGCTGAGTGACGACACTCTGGGGAACGAATACCCACTAGGCCACACCGAAACACGCCCGTCCTGGTGTAAAGCTGATAACCCAGGCACACTCAGGACGCGAGCATCCTAGCACCCGGCGTAGCCGGGCGGTCCAGCTTATAGAACCTAATAAAGGTGTGAGGGTTAGCCCACCCCGCTGCTTCACAAATGGGGCCACCGAGGAAAGGAGGGCCACCGAGGAGGCCAAACACCTCGTAGAGTGAGCCCTCACGGCCATGGGTGAAGGCAAATTGCGCACCCGTGGCTATAGCCTGGACGATCCAGTTACTGATAGTCTGTTTCGCCGCAGACAACCCTTTCTTGGGAGGGCCAAAACACACCAAAAGCTGGTCCGACTTCCTCCAAGGAGCTGACCTCTCAAAATAAATTCTTAAAGCCCTAACAGGGCAGAGAAGGTGCAGCCTAGCTTCCTCTGCCGTCGCGTGAGGCGAAGGATGAAATGCCTGAAGAAACACTGACCTCATCCCCGTAGATGGAACCTTGGGCACGTAGCCCGTGTGTAGTAAGATAGCTTTCACCCAACCTGGGGCAAACTCCAAGCAGGTTGGTGTAACTGCCAAGGCCTGGAGGTCCCCCACTCTCCTCAGAGAAGTGATTGCGAGGAGGAAAGCTACCTTAAGGGTCAGGTTTCTCGCCTCAGCCGACTCCAGTGGCTCGAAGGGGGCCTCGACCAACCCCTCGAGAACCACTGCCAGATCCCAGGCTGGGACTCTGGGATGAGCTGCAGGCCTCAACCTCCTAGCCCCACTGAGAAACCGTACAACCAAGTGGTGTCTACCCAGTGGACCCACATCTAAAGGCGAGTGGAAAGCCCCTATGGCAGCCACATACACCTTTAGTGTGGATGGTGTCAGCCCGGCGGGAAAAACGGTCTTGGAGGAACTCCAGCACTGAAGACACAGCGCAGGTAACTGGGTCCACCCTCCGTTCTCTACATCAGCTGGAAAAGACATTCCACTTCAGGCTATACAGTTTCCCCGTAGAGGGAGCCCTAGAGCTGAGAATGGTCTCTACGACATCCTGTGGCAGGCCATCCCCTAGGTACTGTGCCCCCTCAAGGGCCAGACCCAGAGGTCCCACAGCTCGGGCCTGGGGTGGAATATCATTCCCCCTGCTTGAGACAGCAGGTCCCTCCTCGGAGGGACCTGCCATGGGAGGCCGTCTAGGAGTGTCACGATGTCGGAGAACAAAACCCGGGTCGGCCACCGGGGTGCTACTAATAGAAGGCTGATGCCCTCCCGGCGGACCCGCTCTAGAACTCCCGGGAGCAGAACAATCGGGGGAAATGCGTACAAACGCAGCCTCGGCCACGTCTGTGTCATGGCATCCAGTCCCAGAGAGGCCGGATGCCTGAGGGAAAACCACAGTGGACAGTGGATCATTTCTAGAGACGCAAACAGATCCACTTCCACCGGGTCAAACCTCTTGCACATGGCCTCCACCACCTCGGGGTGGAGTCGCCACTCCCCGGGTCTCAGCCGCTGCCTCGACAGGACGTCCGCTCCCTGGTTTTGGTCCCCTGGGACATACATCGCTCTGAGAGACGACAGTTTCCCCTGGGACCACAAGCGGATCTGATGCGCCAACCTGCATAGTGGGCGCGACCTCAGACCCCCCTGATGATTCAGATACAATAACACAGACATATTGTCGGACCGTATAAGGACATGGTGGCCGTGGAGGTCCGGGAGAAAGCTCCTCAGAGCCTTGTAAACCACCAACATTTCCAGGCAATTGAAGTGCCAGGAAGAATGCTGGGGCCCCCACAGACCTCTCATAAACTGGCCTTCCATGACTGCGCCCCAGCCCGTGAGGGAGGCGTCTGTTGAAAGGATCTTCCGGCTACATGACGCTCCTAACACTGGCCCTTGGGACAGGAACCTGGGATTTTTCGATATGACGAGGAAACGAAGTCTTTTGCGCGTTAACCTGATCATACAGAAAGGTTTTCCCCTCAAGGAGAACCCCCTGGTCCCCAGCCACCACTGGAGGGGCCTCATGTATAGCAGGCCGAACGGAACCACGTTGGATGCTGCTGCCATGAGACCCAGCAGTCCCTGGAACTGCTTCACAGTGCGGCTGCCAAAAGAAGAACCTGATACTGGTACGCTCTGCCCCCAAAAGCGAACTTCAGGAACTTCCTTTGGGCAGGGAGGATAGGGATGTGGAAATATGTGTCCTTTAGATCTATCATGACGAATCAGTCCTCAAAATGGCTCTGACTCATGATGTCTGGAATAGTGAGCATCTTGAACCTAAATCTCCTCAGAGACCGATACAAGTACCTCGGATCTATTATAGGACGCAACCTCCCCATCCTTCTTGGGAACAATGAAGCATGTTCCCTAACCTGCCTCTGGGCAGGGGGGACCACTGTCCAGACCACACCGTAGAATTTGGTGGTGGAATTCTGAACTGCAGTCTGTACCCCCTTCCCACTGTACACAGGGCCCGAGCAGAAATATCCGGGAGGCATAACCATGCACCGAGATATTCCACTAGGGGAACCAACCTCTCGGGGTTGGTCTCTGGTACCCACCGAACCCACTGATTTTCGGTGTGCGAACGCGGTCGCTGCCCTGCTGCACGTCTTTCTAGAGGCAGCTGGAGCAGCATGCGTCCGCTGGAAATCGATGTGGCCCGAGCGTCGTAGATGGCAGATCGCAGCATCGACTTCCAGAAAACTCCACAGAGGAGGCGACCTCGATCGCTCCCCGGGAGAGGGGGCTGGCCCGCAGGCCACTGGGCTGGGTACACGCCAGTCCAGACCACACCGATGACTTCGGTATTGGAACACTGAACTGCAGTCTGTACCCTTTGCCCACGGTACACAGGGCCCAAGTAGATATATTCGGGAGCATAACTATACGCCAAGATATACGACTAGGGGAACCGTCCTCTCAAGGCTGGTCTCTGGTACCCACCGAGCCTCCTGCCCGACCCCCTGAAGGGCCACCCTGCAGGGCTTAGTCGGGGAGGATTTTCGGTGCGCGAACACGATCGCTGCCCAGCTGCAGTCTTTCTAGAGGCGGCTAGAGCAGCATGCGTTCGCTGGAAGAAAATGTGGCCCGAGCGTCGTAGACGGCGGATCGCAGTATCGACTTCCAGAAAACTCCACAGGGGAGGCGACCTCGATCGCTCCCCGGGAGAGGGGCTATGAAAAAGCCCAGTGAACACAATTGGATGATAGGCTGATAATCTAACTCCTCAAAATTAGATAAATCCCATGTAATTCCTCAGAATTAAATGCCCCTAATCACCCCTCAAGTGAACATGTTCTGAATGATAGGCTGAATAAACATACCCAACTCCTCAAAGTCAGATAATGTTTAATTTTAATTCCTTAGAATTAATACAGCCCTAATCTCCAGACGATACTGTTTAAATATGTATTCGACTCGTTTACAACATATTTGGCTTTCATCCCTCGAGATGAAAGACCACAGGCACAAGGCTGAAACACTCGAAAACGCACGGCTGTACGCTGCGAGATACTCAACGAACACAGCCAGCACCCTCAGGAGCTGACTGCACTCACGCCAAACAGTATCGCATGTGCACCGATGGCGTGTGTTCACTAATATTGCAGACTGTAATCTACACGCTGCCTCGGCATCGCGCGATTAAGCCTTGCGTTATGAAGCGGCGAGCTCTCGTTTACTTCGCTACCAAGCTGCCAGTGCGCCTTTATTTTATGAATGAAGTAGCGTATTTTCCTGGCTTAACGTCAACAGCCTCAATGCTGTGCACGTCCGATTCCTCAGAATCAGACGGCTCGAGCATCGGGTTCTCCACCTCGGGGGAAGAAGCCGCAGCGCCACAAGCTGGTGTGTAGTGGGCATTCTGCCGCAATATGGCTGCCGTCGCATCATCCAGGTGGATGCTGTACATTGGTGGTGGTTGAGGAGATTCCTCCCTTCTAAATGTAAAGTGCTTTGAGGACCTAAAAAAGAGCTATATAAATGTAAAAAATTATTATTATTTTTATTATTATTATTATTATTATTAACCACTCCCCTCCAACCGTTAGTCTGCAATGAGTGCGAGATGGAGAGGAGGAGCGCTGAGGTAAAACCCTGCCCTCTATTCAATATTCCATTTCACTTGGAAATACGTCACAGCACTGAAGAAAACTCACACGACGGTTCACTGGGACTTTAATGTTGAAGCAATACTGATATTTTAACCACAAATCAATGGTAAAAATATTGATTCATCATTACAAAGCTATATTTTTTCAACATAACTTTTGCACTTTCAGTTAATATTGAAATAATGTTGAGATTTCAAACATAAATCAACGGTAATAGCATTGATTCAACATTACAAAGTGATATTTTTTAACATCACTTTTGAACCCTCATTTAATGTTGAAGCAATGTTGAGATTTCAACAAAAAAATTATTGTAATAATCATTGAATTAACATTATGAACTGATGTTAGTTCAATATCACGTTTGCACCCGCATTTAACGTTGAATCAATAGTGAAATAAAAATCAATGGGAATGCTATTGAATCAACGTTACACTATGATGAATTTCGCATCACTGATGTTGAATCAATACTGAAATTAACAAAAATAATCAATGGTAATGTTGTTGAATCAATGTTACGTTGTGATGGATCCTACATCGTTGACTGAAATTAACAAAAAGAATCTTTGGTGATATTGTTTGATGAACGTTATAATGTTGATTCTAGATCACTTTTTGTTGAAACTGAAAATACTGAAAACTAAAAAATGTAATGACAACATAAAACAATGTTCCCATCTGATGTAACAAATTAATGTTGAAACATTAATATTTCAACCACACTTCAGTGGACCCTTTTAAATTTGGAGAAAACCTTTTAAAATATAAATGACACCTTCTCAACAGTTGAGTACATTTATTTTATTGAACAGTTTACCACAATCAGTGACCAAAACACAGTAGTAGAACCTTTAAAAAGAAAAAAGAAAACTTTATAAACTTAAGGGGGGGGGGGGGGGGGGGTGAAATGCTGTTTCATGTATACTGAGCTTTTTACACTGTTAAAGACTTGGATTCCCATCCTAAACATAGACAAAGTTTCAAAAACTAATGTTGGATGTTTGATAGAGTATTTCTGTGTCAAAAATACTCCTTCCGGTTTCTCACAAGTTTCGGAGAGTTTTTTTCGAGTATGGGTCCACTTGACGTTAATAGAACGGAAGGTCCTTGTATAGGCTGTACGGGCTCTTCTCCTGGTAGGGTGCGCGCGCGCGCGTGCGCGTGACTAGAGCGGGAGAGAGGAAATGCACGCCGTAAACAGTCTCTCAGGTGCAGATCCAGTCGTCCGTGAACACTTATGTGGCGCGCCGCACTCCACTTTATTCCTATGGGTGACGTCGAGCGACTTCAACCCTTCAGCACAGCATTCCGGGAAGGCAGTGCTGCATTTGAACCGATTTGAACGCAGAAATGATGGGAAGCTTCACAACATCGTTTCAGTCGCATCTCAAAGTGGATTTACACGCCACTGCTGTCACAGGACTCTGTGACGGCACTCTCTGTAAATCATACCAAAGAAGTGTGTTTTTGACGAAGCGGTCCCAGTGATAAAGGTTCGGTCCTGCTTTGGAAGCAGCCAGTGAGTTAAACTGCTTCAAATGTCTCTGCTATTGGCTACCGTCGCATGAGTAAACATCAGTAAACGACACGATCGCGTGCTTCGTCATTCAAATGCGCTAACGGTTACTCCATTGTTGTTCTGTATAACGTTACACTAGTCTGACGTGCAAAACCGTTTTGCTTGCTACTTCTAAGGTCTAGTCGCATACAATAGTCCATAAACCGAATCATGTCCTCATACACTGCGAGTAAAGACACAGAAATGTTGAGAGTACAATTAAATACAGTACCACTGTACCACTAAATACAGTACATACCACAGAGACGGACGTCCTGATGTTGCCGTTTCTCCTGTTCAATTTATTTCAGCCTCCGGATCTGATTCTGGATCATTATCTGTATTAGCTGAGATAGCAATGGGTTTCTCCACGCTTGCGGACGTCACCGCTTTGCGCGCTTGTCATTCCTTAGCTCCGCCCACACGATACTCCTCCAGCCGCTCGTTTTTTTTCGGAAAGACTCGGTACAGCCTATATTTCTTTTATAAATATGATAAAACTAAAGACTTTTCGGAGATATGAAGGATGCAATACTACTCTATAGGGACTCAAGATTGACATGAGATTGACTGAAACTGAGTGTTTCACCCCCCCTTTAAATAAAAATTATTTTCAGGAGTCTGGTGTCTTAAAGATTATAACTACAGGTGGCATTGTACAGGTGGTTTTACATTTTTTGCATCAGACTACACTGCCTCTTTTCATTTGGGTTCTCTGAAATCTGAAAAGGAAAGCATGATATTACTTAAAGGAACATTACACTTTTTTGGAAAATAGGCTCATTTTCCAAGTCGCCTTAGAGTTAAACAGATTATTAAACGATCTCTGTATCTGGTGTTAGCACTTTAAGCATAGCTTAGCATACATCATTGAATCATATTAGACCATTAACATTGCTCTCAAATGAACCTCTCAAAAAAAATGACCAAAACTTTATTTTTTCAAAGATTTTTTTCTATTTAAAACTTGACTATTCTGTAGTTTTATCGTGTACTAAGACCAAGGGAAAATTAAAAGTTTAGATTTTTATACCAATAAAGATAGAAACTATTTTCTGATTCCTGCGTAGTAATAATGGAACTTTGAGGTCGTACCATAGGTTCAGCGGCATGATATTACGCAGCACCTGAATGTACTTCTTAGATAGATAACATCCAATGCGACCGGCACTAAGTTTGTGTCATTGCAGATAATACAGAGTTGCAGCCGGCAAATTATGTTGTGAATTTACTGTGCGATTAGCCATGGTTCTGTGTGTTGTGTTGTAAAGAGTTGTGATAGTGAGTCAAAGAATACAGACGAAAATCAAGTAACGAAAGAATCAGTGGTTGACTGCTCTGAACCATAGATATCAAAACACCGGTAGATTTAAACAAGAAACTGTGTGTTTGCTCAAAGCATTTGGGACTAGATTACTATTTAGAAAACATGGACAGTGCTACCATGGTACGGCGTCTAAAGGATATGGCCAGACAGAGGGAAATGTATAATCTCCCATGGCTGCAAGTATAACGCCGCATTCACACGGGGCGTAGGCGTTAACGCTTCCCATTTACTTTGAATGGGTGACATCATCCTTTGCCAAACTGAAATTGTGGGTTCCATCGTGCCGAACTGAAATTGTGGGTTCCACTTCACTCGCGTTGCAAGCGGCAGAAGTTGAAGATTTCTCAACTTTTCAAGCGCCAGTGCAGGCGTCATCCAATCAGATCGCCGTATGCAAATATCCTACAACAGACGCTAGCCAATTGCGTTCATTACTGCTCCGTGAACCATCCAGACGCAGCTCCCGGACCACTACGTGATATTCTCCCCGCTGTCGGCGCTTTTTCAGGATTTAATGTACTTAACAGCTTTGTGCACCTGTGCAGTGCACTGACAGCTCCACAACACTCGGTCCTGCTCTGCTTTACACCACTGTAACGTTAATAACCGCATGCATGAACGTGATTTCTGCCCGAGCCCTATTTTCCACCGGCTGTGAGGTGAAGACCACATGTCCCAAGATGCTGCGCTCAAACTTTGCGTCATCAAACTACGCATTTGTTTTGAATAGGCGCACTCCAGTGGACAGAAAGTTGCATAGTGCATCTTTAAGATTAAGTCAATTCAGTTGTCATACATATAGTCACATTCAAGAATGGTAATATACTAATCACAATTTGGTTCACTTAAAAAATCTTGCTCAACACAAAATATTTAAAAATTAATTATAGTACCATTAAGTTCTGTATATTTATTTTAGTTTTCTAAAATCTATTAATGCTTAATATCAAAAGAAAGTGTGTCTGATTTTTCCCACCGAGTTTATCACCAGCCTTAATTAAACATTAATTAAACTTAATTAAACTTAATTAATTAATTAAACTTAATTAATTAAACCTGAAGTTAATCTTTAAGGATAAAAGATTTTAGGTTTTTTCAACAAATTTTTTTTTTAAGGGATTGCTCACCCTGAAATGAAATTCTGTCATCATTTACTCACCCTCAAGTTGTTCCAAACCTGTAGGAGTGTCTTCTTCTCCTGAACACAAAATAAGATATTTTAATCAATGATATTGTAACCAGACAGTTGATGGCAGCCATTAATTTATATAGTAGGAAAAATACTATGGAGGTCAATGGCTGCCGTCAATGTATTTGAATTTAGGAAAACACATTTTTTGTTTTGTTCATTAGGATACATGTCCCCTCATCCCTCGCCAATGGGCCAGGTGCCGGAGCATGTGTCTAGCCCTATGTCAGGAGGAGGGCCGACCCCACCGCAAATGTCTCAGGGTCAGTCGCCCATGATGCCCATGGATCCGCAGGGGATGGGACAGCAGGCCAGGGGTCAGTCTGCCTTCAGCCCAGTCCAGCTACAGCAACTCAGGGCTCAGATCCTGGCTTACAAGATCTTGGGCCGTGGTCAGCCTTTGCCCGATAATCTGCAGTTAGCTGTGCAAGGCAAGAGGAGCCTCCCCACCATGCAGCAGCAGCCCGTCAACACAGGCCCCTACAACAGACCTCCAGGTGAATATTTTTTTGGCCATTTTGGTGTTAGCCAGTAGGCTTTTATGTCAGGGCTCTACACTGTCATCAAAATGGTCGCAAATGCGATAATTGTTTGATAATGTGCGATTTCAAATTTCATACAGTCACATTGGAGCAAGGCTTGTTGTGATAGTCTGTGTTGCCAGTTACTTGCCCACTTGCTTACCGTTGTGTAGATTTTTTTTAAAGTAATAAAATCATTTAGTTCATTTAGAGAACAGACACTACAATTAAAAACTGAACGTGTCTGCTCAATAAAGCATGGGCCGAGCAAGAGTCGTAGCACAGACCAGCAGCAATAGATTTCATTTGAAAGTGAGGTGATGATAAGATGATCGCGGAAGATTTGGTTTCAAAGCGAAATGTAAAAGCACCTTCTTAAGTGAGTTTGTTGTTTTTCTAATGAGAATAGGCTAATGAGCCCACCATTTAAGCAACCCGCCCCCGAACTGGTGGAAATTCTAAACCGGAAAAATCATCTCATTCATTCACGGCTGCACTAAAGGGATGGAAATTAGAACCCGCCACCAGCCAAATGCGGGTGATTTTGTGTCGTGGTGGGGAAACTTTGTTTAATGTCAAACAAAGATAAAGACATCACTTACTGCTCTTGATAAAATTACTTTTGTAAGTTTAATAAGTATTCATCTTTAATTCAAACAGTTAAATATGTAGTTATTTTACATTTGATTACTTTTTTCAAGTTCTGTACCTTTTTGCAGGCCAGTAGGCCTGCACATTATTATTTAACATGAGTGAGGTCAAGTTAAACATTTTAGTTTGAATTTTATTTTATACTGTGCATTGTTGCAATGTGCTAAATAAAGATTTGCATATTTTGTAATTGATATATTATTTTAAACTTTAATATATATATATATTTTTTGCAATTGCAATGCTTTGATTTTTAGTAAAGTTACACAGTCACAGCCATAAATGTAATTTATAATACATTTAATATGCCAACTAATAATTGGCATAATTTATGAATGCCAGAGCGGCCGTGCACATTTTACGTTCAGTTAAGAATGAGCTATTTAAAAGCCCCCACTGGTGATACCGGTATTACCGATGTTGTCATATTAAAGGATTAGTTCACCCAAAAATGAAATTGATGTCATTAATGACTCATCCTAATGTCGCTCCACACCTAAGACCTCCGTTCATCTTCGGAACACAGTTTAAGATATTTTATATTTTAGTCCGACAGCGTATCTAAGTGTATGCACACTATACTGTCCATGTCCAGAAAGGGAATAAAAACATCATCAAAGTAGTCCATATGTGACATCAGTCAGTTAATTAGAATCTCTTGAAGCATCGAAAATACATTTTGGTCCAAAAATAACAAAAACTACGACTTTAGTTTTTAGACAGAATAGTGTGCCTACACTGATACGCTGTCGGACTAAATATAAAATACCTTAAACTGTGTTCCAAAGATGAACGGAGGTCTTACGGGTGTGGAACGACATTAGGGTGAGTCATTAATGACATCAATTTCATTTTTGGGTGAACTAACCCTTTAACTGGTGGGATAATTTTCTCACTGTCACATCGCTACTACGAGTGCACAATGTTTTTGTGCTTTGGCTGGTGCAGAGCCAAAGACACATTTAAATACACATGTTTTAGCATAACAATACATTAATGGTTTGCACAATTGCACAATACACATTGATGTCTATTGAAGCCGCAATAACAATCCATAAACGTCATGTGTGATATATTTATATCAGATACACATTGTGTAAGTAATTAGTTTACTCTATTTTTTTTGCACTTTACCGGCTACTTACGTTCATGTATTTCAGGAGACATGGATGAAT
Organism: Pseudorasbora parva; assembly: GCF_024679245.1. NCBI lineage: Eukaryota > Metazoa > Chordata > Actinopteri > Cypriniformes > Gobionidae > Pseudorasbora > Pseudorasbora parva. Next base: position 27,879,202 of record NC_090174.1, on the reverse strand, counting down.
TGACGTTTTGTAAATCTGACAGATCTGATTCTCTGAACTGCAGCAATGACCTTCTCGCACTATAGATCAACTAACATGATCATATTATATTTTTTTTAAACAACAAAACACGTTCACTTGCACACAGGGCTTGATATTAACTTTTTTGCTCACAAACCACTGTGGCTAGTTGTTTTCCAAAGTTACTAGCTACTCAGCATTTTCACTGGCCACAATTTTGCTGTTTGGAAATTACATTGTATATGTTTAAAGTTGACTTTGGCATGCTTACATTTCTTGATTTCAGTTGGGATGTGCAGGTGGGCTAGGGGTGGGCAATATAATTGGCTAATATGAGAAATGTAATATGATAGGCTGAGATATTTTAATTAGGCTATATATATATAATTAATAATAAAAAATAAAATAAAAATTCTGATACTAATACATATTTATTTAATATGTATACATTTATTTAAAATCTGTAGTTGTTTGATTAACATTAATGACAGACAGGTATTTAATTGGGCTGCTGTAATTTTTGCCATAACCGACTGTGTTCATGCGATGGACATTTTTCCGCCACAGCTTAAATCTACCCGCATTTGGCCGGTTGACGGGTGTTAATGTCAAGCCCTGCTTACATGTGTTTTGGAATCGGAATATTAGGTAGTTCATGACACAGCCAGCTAATTTTTGTGAATATTTTTAATAAAAAAGGAAACGCGAAATAAAAGCAGATCTGCCATACTGTGCTACCCTGATAGCCAGCCGAACTTAGCCCCGCCCACATGTTTTTTAGGTCGGGCAGTTCAGTCTGGCCTTGCGCCATAGAGGAGTAATTATCCCCGAACAGAAACTGTTCGTACCAATGAAATCATCAGGGAGGGCTTTAGACGATGACAGACAGATGATCAACAGTAACGTAATCATGCATGTCATCAAAGGGGCTTGGATTATATTTTTTCGAATCCTAAACGGAGAGCTTGTTGGTATATGCTTTCACCTTCACAACTTTTCTCAGAAATGATGATCATGTTGGGTAAGTACTTTGTGTATCATTAATTTATTTTATTTTTTTACAACACCGGCAAAGATCGTGTATTCCAGCGCCCAGGCAGACAGGGTTGCCAAGTTTTTACAACAAAACCCGCCAACTACTAGCCCTAAACAATAGCTTCTCGGGGGGTTCTCCGGGGGAAAAATGGCGTTTGGGGGGTAAAATGTGTGTTATTTTGGCAAGGTTGCCTGCTAAAATTCGCACTCATGGGTCTATATATCACATAATAGTCGCTTCAACCCGCGGACATAGAAAACAACCCGTGGGGAAAAAAACGCGGACTTGGCAACAGTGCAGTTGAGCTCGTTTGACATCTGACAATGCGTCGCTTCGTTGCTCTGATTGGTTGTAGCTCTATCCAATTGATGTCTTTCCTGGTTCGGTTGAAACACACCCCATAATCACAGCCCAATGGAGCAGTTTCAGACTCATATTCTGACTAGAATTGAGTATGACCACGTCAGGCTAATACTGTGCTATTGTGGCTGAAGTATCATGTGAAGGTCATGGAAAATTACTTTAATAAAATAATAACACCCATGGCAATAAGGTCAGTATGATTAGTCTTAAAAAAGAGTGACTTGTGGGAAGAATGAGTCTAGAGGCCTGCTTTATGGGCAGTTGTGCAGTTTTCTCTTGTACATTTTATAGCGTTTTAAAGCCTGTTCTACCAACTGAGTTTGTTGCATACAAAGTTGTTTACCATATTAGATTTTTGTTGCATTATTATTCAATCTTGTGCTGTATTGCTAGGTATGTCAATGCCTCATGGAGGGCCTGCAGCTGGCCCTTGTCCCTCTCCAGCCATGCAAACTCTTACCCAAAGCTCTGGGCCAAAACCGTGGCCTGAAGGTGAGTTTTTATTTTATTTTTTATTTTATTTTATTATATAAACAAAAAATAACAGTACGGTGGAGAAAAACAAACATTGTCTGTACTTTCTTCCTTTTTACACTCTTTTCCCTACATTTAACCATTTAAATAGTCTGGCCAGGGGTTACATTTTTTACTTGTCCTGTCAAAATTTTCACTGGTCCCACCAAAAAAAAAGGGTGTTGTTTTTGTTTTCGCACAATTAACACTATATTGTTATAAATAAGTTGCCAACATGTTAGGTGCCGCTGAAATTTCAAAAATTCACACTTACATGTAATTTATAGAGAGTAAATTTAAATGTGTATTTGGCATGCTGTCCGGGGGGAGGGCTTCAAGCTCTGAATTTGGCCCGAACCCAGAGTATCCCTCATATGTAAGTGGTTCAGAACTAAAAAGAAAAAGAAAAGAGCAAAATGTGGAGAAGGGGTGGTGGAGGTAAGAAACAAAATGGAGGTAAGACGACTGCGTGTATATATACATCTCTTTTGTTGATTAGCTGAGTACTCTCCACCTGTGTCAATTATCTGATCATGCTCCTCCCGAACCTTGTTTAATAAAACATTATTTGTGTGTATTTTTCCATGCAAGTGCAAGAAGACGTGAAAGATAACTCAATTCAGTGTGCTGTTTTGTTCTCTTTCTCGTCACTTAACCTTTTGAATGGTTAAAATCACCTGAATATTTACATTACAAACTTTCATGACGATGCAGCACGGGCTATAGGGCAGTCTTTATTGTCGAGCCCTGTAAAAACCCCTAAAACAAATAAAAACAGATCTTTACACAGATCTTTGAAACTATCTTTGAAATAGTCAGTCACAGATCATGTTTTTGTTTTTTTCAAGTCCAAAAACATATTCTGGTTAAAGGGCTTCAGCGCTGGGAAGATTAATCTGTATTTAAACTCTGTCATAAATGTAGTAGTAATGTGAAATATTATTTTTTATTTGGTGTTTTCTAGACTGAGAAAAGACAGAAAATTTATTTTTGTCTCATGCGGTTGAAAGACAACTATTCCCAGAATGCTTCGCTGCCCTACGAGGCCACTCCCAAAGCCACCGCTACTGAATCACTGTGACTGGATCACTTTCACTTTCCCACGAATGCGACTGCGTTCATTCTCATAAAATCAGTTTAGTTAGAGAATAAAAGAGGCACTACAATAAAAAACAGAACGTGTCTGTTCAATATGTGATTTAGCTGCTGAGGGAGTGTCACACAGCGCAAACTGCAGGAGTCAAATGACATACATTCGTGGTGAGCTGAATGAGCTCTCATCATGAGAGCTGAGGTAAATGCGACCACAGTCGCGGGACAGATTCACAGCGCGTGTTCAGTCTGGCGCGTTTTCAGTTCATTAGGCATGTGCCGATATCAATTTTTCATGTTGCGATTAATTGATGAAGTTTTATCACGATATACGATATTATCACGATAATGAAATAAGTTGCAAAAAAAGGTGTTGCCATAGCATAACAGCTTTAAGAACTATTTTTGTAAGAACAAAAATAACTGAATGTTTAAATACAATAATGCACCAAAAATATATACAGCTCTGGATAAAAATGAAGAGACCCCTCATTGAGAAATCAATGTTAAGTGTTCTCTTGATATTTTTCAGAGCTGTAAAAGTACAATTTTCAAACAGATTAAATTGCAAAAAAATTAGGCTATAAAGAACAACAGGTAGGCTTACAAATTACAATAAGGGCTTATTATTTAATGCATTAACTAAGATTGAGCAATAGCTACATTTGGTACAGAAAATAATGTTTTTGTTAATGTTAGTTAAGAAATACTGATCATTGTTAGTTTTATCTTAGGTCCATCAAAAGTTATTTTGATTTTGATTTTAATGTTATTAAACAGTAACTAAGAAATTAACATAGAATAATTCATTCTTTATAAGTATTTTTCATATTGTCAGTTTGGTGAATAATGAATTAACATGTTAACTAATGAAGTTGTATGTCTCAAAGTTTTACTGAACAATAACAGAACGTTCTAATTATTAGGGCATGTTGTAGTCCAGATTAAAACATAAAAATGTTTAAGTTTGAAAATAAATAGCCTATTAAGTATTTGGTGATGTGATGAACAACACTGAGATTACAAAAACGAATGGATGTTTTAAAAACTACACGCGGTTTTTGTTTGTTTGCGGGGTTCCCGGGGTAACAGCCGCATTCTGCAGTTCATCAGCGCCCTCTGCTGTCACTGAGCGGCACTTCAGCAGCGCGTCTCCTTCACCGGTTCAGTCATGTGCAAACACACGTTGGGCTTGTTTATATCTGAACCAAGCCTGCAGTCTCCCTCTCATTTACTGAAGCTTTCGCGCCTCGATCGCCCCCCGGTGACCGGTCCCAGTATAGCCGCCCCTCTGTGTTTTCTAATGGACGCGAGGCAAACTAAATAATAAAATTACACTTTAAAAAATGTTCCCCAAAGTTAGTTTATGTCACTGAAGGCAGTTATCATCACGATGATTTCATTTCAGGTGTTCGTTTTAAAAATAAGTTTAGTTTGAGTTAGTTATTTGATGCTATAAAACGGGGGGTGTGACGTCATGATTGACAGCTGAGACTGACGGCTTCTCTGAGTGAAGTTGTCTCTGAGGCACTAACGGACTTTTTTCGAAATTTTTGGGAGCAGATTAGAGCTTTAGCTTTAATTTCTACATTTCCATAACTGTTTATTTCACACCAACATAATTAATTGTTCTGCATCTGCGAGAGTGTGGGCGGGCTTTTGATATCGCGACTGTACTTCCTGCTCTACTTCCTGCGCTCTACTGCGCAACTCCGGTCCCGAAATCGCTACTGCGCAGACTCGGGCCCAAGATGTCAGCGCCGTGCAAGGCTGCCTGAAAGCTTCAAATATTACAAGCGGAAACGGATGATGTCGAGTCGTCCATATTTTTTTACGGTCTATGATCTGAACGCGTGTCCCTTTGACGCAGAATACAGCGGTGTTTTGCATTTATACGGTTGATGGGCAAAGTATTCTTGAGTGCATTATAAAAAAATATAAATTGTTAATAAATTAATATTTATGATATTTTAAAGTGCCCACGATAACAATATCGTGCATATTCATTATCGTGATAGATCGCATTATCGAAAATCGGCACATGTCTACAGTTCATGCCTTTGGAAGGTTAACTTTCATAGAAAATAATTTGAGAAGTTGAAACACTCACTTTGCTCCGCCGGCTGTACTGTTTCCATGAATGCCTGAGGCTGTGAGCTGAGCTGTGAGTGTGATCTCACATTCCCGATGTGTGAGTTGAAAACATGCGGAAATGGCTCCCTCTGCTGGCTGTAGTCTTTAGCCTCTGGCCAAAAATTCCTCCCATGACGCATTTTTCCAGAAATAAAATGCATAAATCTCTTGTCTCAGGGGGATATGAGGAGGGGGAGCACAATCATTTGAATATACTCTAGGGTTTCTACTGATACAAAGCCACATGCTAATCGCTGAAGTAACCCTTTAAGCTTGAAGAAGACATTTACTTATTGAAATGTTTCTATATACATGGTAATCAGTAGCCTAGAAATCTAGACGCACCCTAGCGGCAGCAAATATAATCTCTCAATACACGTCTGAGCTGTAAAAACCAAACTCTGGTCAGGCCAATCACATCGTGTATAGAGTCGGTGGGCAGGGCTTAACATAAAGACGGCCGAGTTAGGTTTGCGTGTTACTAGAAGCTATTTATGCCCATAAAAATAGCAGACAAAGTTGAATTGTGAAAGTAAGCCAGTAACCTTTCTGAAAAAGAAAAAAAAATCTACATACTAAGGAAAGCAAGTCCCATAAATAATAGTCGTGTGTCCAGTCTATTTTCTGCTATATGCATCAGCCTAAAACTTCACAATGTTGACGTAACCTATTAAAATCATTCAGATATTGCGTGTCGCTGTGATATGCATATTGCGTTATGTACATTTGCGATATTTCAATAATTTTGATATATTGCACAGCCCTACTACATATCGATGTATGTTCATTTCTTTTAATGTTTGTATGTAATGTGATATTACATAACATCTATATGCTACAGCTCAAATATGAACAAATTCATATTTATATATAATATTCTTGTGCACATAGACATGGTCAAAATGCTCTATATGAGTAAAACTTTGAAAAGAAAATGCCAAGGGGCAACCGTACACAGGTTTAATTCCCTCGCTAATATGCTTTCAAATGACAGTGATTTAATGGATTGCTATCTTTATGGAAATGTCACTAAAGGTCACACAAATTAAAGATCATTGTTCATATTTCTTTTTCAAGTGGTGAGCTAGCCTGGTTTAATTCTAATGCGCTGCTTATTGCCTATAGTTTTGTAAGATTCAGTTGATCTCAGGTCAATCAACATTGATAATGCCCTCATAGCGCATTCACAACTGATTGATTGAGCTCACACAGAGATAAAAGTTCCAGAGACATTTTTTTCTGTTCTGAACACACTCTTGTATCATCTCTTGTGTGCATGCTCTCATTTAGGGATTTCATGGTCTTCATGGAGTTTTTTTTAAAGGCATTGAACTTGGCTTGAAACAGGTTATAAGAGTCCATGTAAAGATTTTTCATTTCAGAAGTGAATGTCTGTTCCCACTTTGCTTTGAACTGTCTTGAAACCTGTCAAAACAACTTTGATGATCTATTTGAGTATAAAAAAAGATCCTAACGAAAATGGACTATTGAAAAATGTACCATTGCTTATGCTGTTTCATTATGGCACATTATATTGATCGTACTGACAATAGGATTGTGGACCACTGGAAGCTTAATGCATTTTTGCATTCAGATGCATTTCTGATAAGCATGAATTTTTGATGAATCTCACAAGACGTTCACAAAGCACATCTCCTGTCTTTTCAGGTCAAGGTACAGAGACCCCCAGCACTCCACAGAAGCTGGCGATCCCAGCCCCCAGCGGCAGACCCTCTCCAGCTCCTCCGCTGGGCCCAACCGGCACACAACCTGTGCCCAGCACCTCTCTCACCTCCCAACCCCAACCTCAGCCACCGTCTGGACCAGGCCAGCCCTCTCATATCATCCAGCTCCAGCAGAAACAGAATCGCATCACCCCGATTCAGAAGCCTCAGGGTCTGGACCCTGTCGAACTTTTGCAAGAGAGGGAATATCGGTATGTAATGAGTAATTAATTTCAACTTAATTTACACTAAGCAATCTACACAGGCTTTAAAGCTGTTAATCAGCTAATTGCATTTTTTAATGATGTTTCGTGAGGTGCACATATAATGTTAGGACAATTTTTAAATCAAAAACTGTTCATAATTTACAAATATAAGGCAGTCTTTTTACCCTGGTTTTTCCCCTCTAATTTAAAAAACTCCATTTAAAGGGTCATGTCTCATCAGTGTAAACACCCAATGCTATGGCTGGGTAACATCTTTGCATAAATACGTCTTTAATATGTTTGGAATAAGTATTACATGTGGAACTCTTTTGGGAGTTATAAAGTACATATTGCTGCTGTCGGGTCCATATATTTCCGAAAAAGTCTGTTTGGAAAGCCTGCATCAAATTGCCACTATTTTACCAAAAAAGTCCATAGTTAAATGAACCGAAAAAACTAATAATACTCTATTTGAGACATTCACATGGTTTAAAATGAATAGCCACTTTCCTATCACTAGGCTGCTCTGCAAAGTAATGCTATTTTAGCCCGTTGATCCTTTTTTAGCATTTCAAAAAATTAGGCATGGTTCTGTGTCTGTGTAGGCAGTGCGGCGCTGATGTATTAATCTCTATTACGTCATAAGAACTAGTACAAAAGTACAAATGAGTCATTAGTTGTTTTTGGACTAATGAGGATATTTTGAGCTCTGTAACTTGCAATATGTTTTTTATAATACAGCTCTTGAATGTCAAAAGATCCGTTTTTTTTAAAGGGGTCATATAATGGTACATGCACTTTTACAAGCTGATTGTATGGAAATGTGTGTTGGCAGTGCCTGTACACAACCATCCTATAATGATAAAAATCCATCAAGAGTTTTTTTTTGTGTCTCAAATCGAGCCGTTTGGCCGTGTGACGTCACACGACCCGACACCCCTCCCACGACTGTTGATTGACAAGCAGTTTTATCTCAGACCCGCCATGAGCGAGCTCTGACACAGTCTGCCATTGTGAATAGGCTGGAGCAGAATAGTGTCTAAGCGATTGTAGTGTTCTGATCTTGGGTGTAATAATGAACACAGCAGTCATTCTGATGTTCCTAAATCCAAACCGCTCAAGACGCAGTGGCTGAGTTTTGTTTTCGTCAATGTTTTTATGTCTGCGCGAACCGTGAAGCATTTCTTACCAGTGAGTAGTTTGAAACGCGTACACGTTTCACGATGAATGCGGCTAAAGTTGGTAAGTAACATTATGGCATGCTTTCTACGTATGACGTTCTCAATATAATTCATAATCGCACGTTTATAATGAACAACGGTTGTGGTTCATTATAAACCATAAATATATATGGTTGTGTTATTACAAACTGTGTATGCCAGTTTTAAAGTTAACGTGGACGTGGTAACTAACATAAGCTTAATTATGTAGATGGTTTATAAATTACTGTCAAAAAATAAATAAATTGTGTTGTAACAGTTATTACACTGCATTGATAACGTTAAGCATCACTGACAAGCCGACATTTACAGAAAAAAAGTTTTTATTGGCATTAGCTGTAACATCAATCTGTCAATGAACTCATGTAAACATCAGTAAACACATAGCATTCATCGCTAACGTTACCCTGCCTGTTCATAAAGACAGATCAGTGACATTACGTTAACCAACCATTCAGAAATGTCCTGTTTAGCCTTAATTGTCGCATTTCGTTGAAGCTGTTGTCTTGTCCCGTTGTCAGTCAACGGTTCATATTGGTAAAGTTGCACAGATCTCCTCAGAGACTCGCGTGGCCATTCTTTCGGCTCTACTATTGTCAACGGCGACACTCTGTGTGTGTGTGTGTGTGTGTGTGTGTGTGTGTGTGTGTGTGTGTGTGTGTGTGTGTGTGTGTGAGAGTGAAAGCGCCCCACAGAACAGAGGGGTTGGGTGAGCAAAGCTCATTAGCATTTAAAGCCGTATGCACGAGAACGGCTTGCTGAAAACAGAGCTTTTTTTGTCCCGGTAAAATGAGTGTTTTCTTACAATACTAATGAGAATTTTTTTATTAATGTATATTACAAAGTTTTCCTTTATACACTAAATAATCATATTAACTTGTACAAAAAGGCCATTATATGACCCCTTTAAATGCTTAATTTATAACCTTTTTAATGTACAGTTAAAGGCAGCACAGTTTTACCACACAATGCCACAGCGAGATAATCAAATTTGCACACAGATTTAACTGTCTTCCATTGCTCACCTGTCTCTTAAATGACGTTGGAACTGTTGTTGTTGTTTAAGGGGATTTTGTGAGCTGTATTTAATATTAGACAAAGGTGAAGAACCCTCTTGAGGTTTCTGAAAGTTCCTCAAAACTTGGGTGATTACATTGGCTCGCACTGTCTGAAACAACAGAAATGTGTTGATTGTTTGATGTACCTTGGGATCATCAAGACACTTTTTTTATTACAGTCTGTACTATGTGTTTCTTTTTTACGGAGTTAAATGTTCAGATCTTGCAGGTGATTTATACTTCTGTAGGACTCTAAGGTTACTAGAAATTATTAATGTCTAGAAAATTCCACTTCAGAGACATATCTGTTCAGCAATAAGTCTTGTGATCTGTGCTTGTTTGACAGTTTTTGCTTTCATTTTTTCCATTAATGAGCACTAGAAATCTCTGTTATTCTTGAAAACAAAACACAAGATTCAGCCAGGATTCAGTGCACCTGTCTTTCTAATTTCTATTCAAAGGCTTCAGGCCAGGATTGCTCACAGAATTCAGGAGCTGGAGAATCTGCCGGGGTCGCTGCCACCTGATCTGAGGACGAAAGCAACTGTGGAACTGAAGGCCTTAAGGCTTCTCAATTTCCAGCGGCAGGTTTGTAAATGACATGGCACTCAATTCTTGTCTTATCTAATCATTTATTTATTTTTCGGGGGCATACAAGTAAAAACATTATTGTGATGCAACTGTCACGTCACAGACAAGAGAAAATGGTGCGAGGACTCAAGTGCAGGAAAAATAAAACATAAATACAAAACGAACACCCACGTGGGGGCAAAACACATAATAGAACATCAACTAAAAACATACCAAAAGAAGTCACTGGGGGAACGGGAGACGTAGAAATGAAACAAGGATCCAACAAAGACTGACAAACACAAGGAGCTTATAAAGGGAAGAAATCAAGAGGGAACAGGTGGGAGAAATCAACACTAATCAGATAACAAGCGGGAGGGATCTGACAATGACAGGAGCACATGACACATCACAAAACCCACATGTGCAAGACAGGACAGGAATGTGACATTACCCCCTCCTTAAGGAGCGGCTACCAGACGCTCCACTAGGGACGGGAGGGACAGACCAGGGGGGCACGGGAGGGACAGACCAGGGGGGCACGGGAGGGACAGACCAGGGAGGCACGGGAGGGACAGACCAGGGGGGCACCGGAGCAGGATGCCTCACCAGAGCAGGATGCCTCAACGGCGCGGGCAGAGCAGGATGCCTCAACGGCGTGGGCAGAGCAGGACGCCTCAACGGCGAGAAGGGCCAAAATATTTCGTCATACAGAATACCATTTCTATTCATTTCTTTTACAGAATTATTCGATATAAAAGAGTTGCGCAGACCTCTGTGTCTCTTCTTAATGATATGCATCTGATATCAGTCATCAGGCGTTAATTCGCCCTCTGATCTGTCAGTCTTTTGATATTGCTCAACACCGCCCTCGCATGACACGCTCCTCCTGTGTGGACATTTCCTCATTCTGGCTCTGTGAAGAATGGGCCTATTCTACATTTCTACGCGTGAACTAAGAAGCTAATAAGCACACGATAACTATGGAATAAGATTTTTGTGTGATTGTTCATGTGATTTCGGCTATTTTATATCAATAATGGATGTTTACATTATGACTGCTAACAGGTGTAGCGATTAGCTCCATATAAAATGATGAATATAACATATTTTAACACCAGGAGTTTGTGAGATATTGCAGATGCTATGAGTCAAATCATCGCATCAAATCAGCTGGTACACGGCACGACTCTTTGCACCGCGAGCCGGCCGCGATCACACGCTTTTGTGTTAAACACAGACACCGGAGCTTTCAATGTTGCTGCTATAGCTTCAGATACAAAAAATAAAGAAAAAATGTGTGCAAATGATTTGTTGAAAAGCAGAGAACAGGTAAATAGTTAGATAACAGGGAAATAGACCATCTACGATAGCCCAACATATTGTAATTCAAACAGCAACAGTCACTAAAATAACTACTCAATGGTAGGCTGGGGCTCATTTAAAAATGATGGTAGTAGACTAGCGCTACATCTACTAGACCAAGGTTAGGCATTTCATGTATTGCTATCTCCTGAATTAATTAATCAGTCCCTCAATAATCATGTTAACTATGTCTGAATCCCAAGCAATTTACTAACGTTGCCATAGGAACGCTTCGGCTTTTGCCACCCGGAAGAACGTTTATTACTGTTGTGACGTCATGGTGAATTGTCCTATAAAGGGAAGAAATCAAGAGGGAACAGGTGGGAGAAATCATCACTGATCAGATATCAAGGGGGAGGGATCTGACAATGACAGGAGCACATGACACATCACAAAACCCACATGTGCAAGACAGGACAGGCATGTGACAGCAACTCTCTGATATAAAAATGAATAAAACAAAAACTAAAATAGTTTAGCATAATCTTTAAACTTTTCATGTGGTGCAGCTCTTAAAGAAATTTTAAATAATATGTCACATATCACTGACCCAGGAATAAATGCCAATAATAATAATAATAATGAAAATAATAGGTGCTCTAATAATTCTTTCACCGGTGCATAAAATGTATTGCCTTACAAGCCAGACTCACATCAATATGTTTGGTCTGGAAACTCACCATAGACAGGGCTCAATCCGAGGGGCGGGATAAACGGTTGTCTTTCAAACTCTCTCTGCACGCGATAGGATAGCACTACAACCAACCAGAGCAACGAAGGTGAAACAGAGCTCGCTGACAGATTAAACTTTTTACCGTATCCAGTCGGCAAAACTTTGAACACTATTTCCCTTCTTAAGATTAAGAATGACTTCAGTGCCGTTATTTGTTCTTTTCTCAGAGAAAAGCTTTACTCCAAGTCTTCCAAAGTCTCGGTCAAAGCTGATTCGAAAGACCGCAGTTCATCAGCTTCTGTGTTTACTAGGGTTTACGACTCTATACATGATGTGATTGGCCTGACCAGAGTTTGTTTTTTACAGCTTAGAAGTGTATTGAGAGTTGCCAGACTCTGATACTCACGGCAGATTAGATTTGCTGTGTCTAGTTTTCTAGGCTATAAAATTTATCTTAAAGCAAATTTAGCTAAAAGCATATATTTTCAGTAATTTATTACACATTAATTGTGAAACCCTTCTAAAGAAAATCTCTCAGGTTTGCCTTTAATGAAGTAATGAAATCATTTTCAATAAGCCGTGTGAACATTGCTAACGCATATTTTTTAGATTTGCAGGTTCCATTTGTTCTATTCACATTGCCAGGATGATGATAGTGTCCAAAGTTGTGCTATGAATGTTTACAATTTTTTTTAATGCTGTGCAGTGAAACACACCGTTAGAGGGCGCCCTTGTATTCTTAGCACACAGTCTCCTCACAATTCACAGCCTTGTTCTGCCTTGTTCTGCTATAATTAACGATTAAGAACAAAATGTGTGTGAAATGCATCAGAATATGATTATCATTTGATGAAGCTCATTAGCTTAATGCACTTTGCCACAGATGACTATGATTGTTTTTTTTTTTCCCCTCTCAGCTGAGGCTCGATGTTGTAGCCTGTATGCGCCGAGACACAACTCTGGAGACGGCCCTGAACTCCAAGGCCTACAAGCGCAGCAAGAGACAGACACTGAGAGAAGCTCGAATGACAGAGAAACTAGAGAAGCAGCAGAAAATCGAGCAGGAAAGGAAGCGCCGACAAAAACACCAGGTGATCAATGAATGGTCATTGTACCAAGAATGATCAAATAAATGGGTAGAGACTGCACAGATTGATAAAACAGGCTGGAGCTGCCATTTCGGTTACATATGAGAAACATCAAATGGTAATTTGAAATGAAAAGTGAAATGAAACTACCACTGAGTAGCGCTGCGAGGACCGTTTATCAGCTTGGGGGAATATCAGACAGCGCAGTATGAGCTCAGAATAGGTTTACTCGCGGGCGATCTTGATTACTCGACACTGTTACACAGTGCTGGGAGATTCATTGATAATGCGTTTGAATTCGCTGCAGTATTAATAACATGGTAGAATGATCTAGTGGGAAGCATTTAAATTTGGCATAGTGTTATCTGTTATATATCACACATCCAGTGGCGGATCTAGAAAATTTTACATGGGGGGGCAAAGGGGTGGAAAGAGGTCTTGGCAGGGTGGCAGGTGTAGACGGTACATGGAAATCCCTATATGTGAATTGCTTTAACAAAACAAACACAAAACCACTTTTAAACTACAGTACTTATTGTTTAATCATGCCCTAACACACTACAAAGGTTTTTAATTCACAACAGTAATAAGCCCAGCGTTCGAACAAAGCAAAACAGCATAAAAAGCAAAATTAAAATATAAAAAAGTACAAGAATTGTGGGAATTGAAGGTCTACTCTCTTCCTCTCTGTCATCTTCCTCCTCCTGATCCCTCTATCTGAATCTGGAGCCTCCTCTTCATCTCTCACTGATTCTTCTTTTTCCTCGTCTCCTTCACTTATTTCCTTGTCTCCTTCACTATTTCCTCTTCTCTGACTCACTTATTTCCTTGTATCCTTCTGTCTTCTCCTGCTCTGACCCTCCTGATCCCTCCAGTATACTGCCTTTTTTTTTTTTTTTAGCAAAAAAGCTAGTAATATTCTTACTTTTAGCCTTCCTTTTCATGGTAAGGCTCCAGCTACTTTCTTCAACTACTCTTGCCTGCAAAAATCAATATGTGATAACCTCTGATTATCCTTGTATTACATTAAACTGGTGGGCCATGTAGCTAATAAGTAGTCTATATAACAAATATAAAAACAGAAAGATTTATCACATGCACACACCAGTTATGTTTAGACAACTTAATCCTATTGTATTTATTTCCCCAGTTCTAAACTGGTTTCATTGCTGTGATATCTGAGAGGAATTGGATTTAATAGGACTGCTTAGCTAAATCAAATGTAAAAAATAAAATAATAATTGCATCAAAATACATGTATTGTGATTGTCACTAACATTTTAGTAACAACTGAATTTTATTAGGTTTAGTGACAACATGTTACAGTGTTTACATGGTACAATTTCTGGTAAGCTACGCTTTGTTATTTCAATTCAATTATATTATTGTGATTTTATTTAATATTGACTCATTTGGATAAATATTAGGCACACAAGATGTACCTAGTCTCAAGAAAAAACAACTCACCTAATGCTGTAAACATACAGAGAGCCTTATCAGCTAGCAGTGTTATTTAAGGTAAAAAAATAACTCAAATTAAAAAAAAGTTTTATTATAATAACAACTTTATTTAATGATATAAATACAAATATAATAAATATGTAATATGGTACACTACACATATTTAGCCAAATACTCGCTAACTCTAGCTATTATGATCATTTAATGGCTTTCCTGAGGTAAATGTTAAGTGACAATTGTTCTCCAGTTGTTTTATTATTAAATATCAAAACTCAAAAGTAAGATAACCTGCTGTCTAGTCTGTCGGTCTCCGGCGCTAATTTTGTCTAACGTAGACTCGCTGTTTTTGCTGATGCTGAATCGTCTTTAGCACACAATACATTCATTACAAATTTAATTTTAAGTTAAACGTGTGTTTAAACTACACCTGGGGAAACTTCCTTCACCTTCAGGGGCTCTGGGACAGCTCAGTCTCTCCAGTGGGTTTGTTGGGCTTTGCACCGCTGCAGACTCGCTGTGTGTGTGTGTGTGTGTGTGTGAGCCAGAGCGAACGAACGCCGCTCTGCACGTTTGAATCAGGGACGTATTTGAGGGGCGGGGCCGCGGAGGAGGGGTATTTTATGTATTTTAATGTTAATACATTTAAAATTTAAAATTAAATGGTTTACTTTTGGTAAATGCATTGGACATACTGGCAGTTCGGGTTGTTTTTACAAGTAGGACTACAGTTTTTGGAACATCAAAGTTAGGGGGGCAAGGCTCTGGAATGGGGGGGGGGGGGCAACCTGCCCCCCCTTGCCCCCCTGTAGATCTGCTCCTGCACACATCATACCCAACAACCCAACATTCACCTTAGATTTAATGTATTAGCGCTAACTGTATTTACAGTATTGTGGCAGAAATAGTCACTTTTTTGTTGTTGACATTATTCTTCTCAGGGTCTGTGCAACCTTTTTCCAAGCACTTTTTAAGGGCTTTTAATTGCTTCGCACTTTTTCAGCACTTTAAACCTCTAAATATTATCCAATTTTAATGTGATTTAAGTTTTTTATGTGATTATTTGGAAAACTAACACTTTTTGGCAAACAAGCCCTTTTATATAAAAAAAGACATTACCAAACAAGAAATTATCACTATAAACAATAGATAAAAGCAGAGGAGCACTTATTGGCTTGTTAGATAGCCATTTCCACTCCTTAATCAGTAATCAGTAGAAGTAAAACGTCACAAAGGCTGCGTCCAAAACCTGGAAAATGCTGCCTTCGGAGGACACATTTCAAGGCAGGAAGGCATCAAGCCACGTCCAGATCTAATGTTTGCTTCACTTTCTGTCTCCTGAGATATCTTCATCTGATCGATTTGAAGGCAGTATACATGTATCCTTCACTGCCTTTTATATCCCACAATCCTTTGCTTTCCATTCAGAAAAAGATGGTGTGCGAAAGTTGCGTTTTCTGTGTTTTTTGTGTGTAAATAGGTTTTTTACCAAGATTTTCCACTTCTGATGTCATTTCTAGCGAGAAATTACTAATGTAGTAATTAAATATTTGTTGGTAACACTTTATTGTAAGGGTCCAGAATAATGCATTAGTTAAGAATTAATTAAGGATTAACTTTTTTCTATTAGGCATTAGTTAAACACGAACACACTAGTAATTAATGATTAACTTTAAATTTTAAGGGTCCAGAATCACGCATATGTTAAACTAGTTATTAATGATTTGCTTGTTCACAATTATGCATTAGTTAAGCCTGGACACAATGAGCAGTGCGGCGAAAATAGACTGCGCCAAAATAATCGTACCATTGGCGCTTCTGTTCTGCTCCTGCACATGAATGTTCTCATTGGTGTGATTGTTCTCATCTGTTAACATGGGCGCTGAAAAAAAATATTCACTGCTTACGCTCTGGTAACGCTCGCAGTGTGAAACCGGCGTAATGAAAAACAATTTTTTTCTTCATATTGTAACTGAATTACACAGAAAGCAAGTGAAGAGCACTCCTTTTATAACATCTTAAGCTGGCTGTCGGTTCAATATATTACTATAAAAGAACAGTGCTTCACTGTTAAATATTCAATACACAAACATTATTAATATTATTAGTTACTGCACTTAATAATGCAAAACAACTGTAATTTTATGATTAAATTAACTTGATGATAGATTTTCCATCAGCACTATGAAATCAGGTGCTGGTGACACCATCTTTAGAACTTAGTGGAACCGGTGCTACTGCTGTCAAATGTTAGTTTGGAGCCCTGACGGTTCTTTTAAGAGGGGTCATATCATGAAGAATCAAGTTTCCTTGGTCTGCCCAGTCAACATACACTATATTACTGGTTTTCTGTGTTTTTTTCCCTTTAAAAACATTTGGGGAAATAAATAAAAATCTTTAGGAAGAAAATGTATACAACAAAAAGCATTATATGACCCATTTAAAACCCATAAAAAATAGAATTTTTTAAAGTGACTGATTCATGCCTTCATGCTGTGTCATTCTTTTCTTCTTGTAGGAATATCTGAACAGCATTCTGCAGCATGCAAAAGATTTCAAGGAATATCACAGGTCCATCTCTGGAAAAATCCAAAAGCTGACCAAGGCCATTGCTACCTGGCACACCAACACAGAGAGAGAGCAGAAGAAGGAGACTGAAAGAATCGAGAAAGAGAGGATGAGGAGACTGATGGTGATGCATCATTTCGAGCATCATTATAAAACTTCATCTTTTATTGTCTTTGCTGACTACACATAAAACAGGGCATAGACCCCAACATACTGTCCAGTTCTTGGATTCTTGTTTAGCTGGTGCTTTTTCTTCTATTGATCATTAATTAATTATTTTTAATAAATTATTAATTTTGGTGAGTCATGCGACTGAATCATAGACTGAACTCACTACTACACTGAATTGACTCTGTCGAATTTATCTCGGAACTGATAACCAGTACTGTGTTTTAAAATGTTTTTAAAAAGTAAATGTTCTCATAGACTCTCTGTTTGTTTTCCTAGGCTGAGGATGAAGAAGGTTACAGGAAGCTTATTGACCAGAAGAAGGATAAGCGTCTGGCTTATCTTCTTCAACAGACAGATGAATATGTGGCCAACCTAACTGAGCTTGTATATGAGCACAAAGCCGCTCAGGCTGCCAAGGAGAAGAAGAGGAAGAAAAAGAAAAAAAAGGTATAGAAAATAGGCTATAGAAAAGGATCCATAAAATCACTTATGCTCAAGTTTGATTAGGTTCAATTCCGTTTATCCCACTGTGTTTTTTCAACTCCTTCAGTGAGTTAAGGAAATGTATACGACCATCAAACACTCAAAGCTTGTTTATTTCTGTCACGTTTAACCTTCAGAAGGAAGCTGGTGATGCTGAAGGAATGGGAGCCATTGGGCCTGATGGAGAGGTAAGTAAATTGCAATGAAAAAGAAAGGAGACTATATGTGAATGACTGATGTTTGATCCTTCTGGTAATCTCGCTCTGTCAAACCTAATCTTGCAAAGCCTGTCACAGAAAACCTGCTTTTATGTTTACTTATTCGTGCAGCCCATAGATGAGAACAGCCAGATGAGTGAGCTGCCAGTCAAAGTCATTCAGACAGAGACGGGGAAAGTGCTGCAGGGGACAGATGCCCCCAAGTCCAGTCAGTTAGAGGCTTGGCTTGAGATGAACCCTGGGTAAGCTGTCCTCACATTGTATCCTCTGTGTGTCTAGTAATTGAAAACATTTCCACAAAAGTATGACCAGTCACTTGGATTGAGCTGTGAAGCTGCAGTGAGTTATGTGTTTACAGAAGTGAGCGGGGAAGGAAATGATGAAAGGGATGCACTGACATTTTAGTCACTGTAGAAAAAGGAACAATATGCTACTTGGCTATTCAGTAACGACTCATCAAGTCTAAAGTCTTTTATTTTCTTTTTCAACAAACTGTTACACTCAGATGTGCATCACAATAACAGAGAGACAGGGAATACAATTTAGTTGTTAACTGATTAACATTTAATGTATGTTCAGTCATTTTGGATAACAAATAAGCTCTATCCATCTGTAGCTTTGTGCAAACCTCCTTTGTAGAACATTTTAGCTTTTGGGGGGAAAGCTTTGATAACAAGCACATTTTTAAGCGTGTGTTGTCAATAAACCCTTTTAAGGTTTAAAGTGTTTACTAGTGCATTATGCCCTTTTAAACAGCTATGAAGTTGCTCCACGGTCAGACAGTGAAGAGAGTGGCTCGGAATTTGAAGAGGAGGTGAGTGTCCTCTTATTTCTGCTCATTAAGCATTGTCAGATCCTTGGTGTGGAGTGAGTCATACATAAGTACTCAAACTCGCACACATTATTATCCTTTTCTCTGCTTTCAAAAAGCATCTCACACAACCCTTTTCACTATCCGCCTTTGAAGCCACTATCTTTTCTGAATATGGCACTATATATTGTGTAACTCAAGCAATCACATTGCATTAAATCAGCATAATCCACTAATACTCCTTTTTAGGATGATGAAGAGGTGATCTCCAGAGCTGAATCCGAAGAAAAGAAAGTCATTGATCCCAACTGTGACGAAGTATCTGAAACAGCAGCCAAGCACATCATTGAGTATGTTGCCTATTCTCACTTCAAAGCAAAACATGCCTTGCTAAACTGGAGTGCAGGAAAAATAGGACCGCAAGATTCGGGTGTTGATAGCTGTGTTCTTTAGCTGGTATTTTATTTACAGTGTTTTTAAAGTTTCTATTTTGCAGTTGTCTGATTTTATACCCTTTTTTTTCATTGCAAATTCTATGATCAGTTTAACAATTTAAGCGAAAAGTGGAATTTAAATGGACAACTTACCCAAAAATGAAAATTCTGTTCTCAAGTTGAGGGTGTTGAACACAAAAGAAGATATTTTGAAGAAGAGTCACATGTTCAATGTCTAAAATATAGTCATTCGATTAGTTACAAAAACAACAGTGCAGAATTGTAGATATATTGTCTTGGGAACTGCTGATCTCCTGGGATTTTCACACACAACAATAGCCCCTTTTACAGCGGGTAGTTTTAGGAACTAGGCATCAGGGTGGTTCCCCGTCCCGAGAACTGAATGCTCCACTAGGGCCATATTCCTGGCTGCATTTGCACTGCCAGTAGGAACTCTGAAGTGACTCTATTAGCATTTGTTTGTAGAGTTAGTTTATGGAGTAAATACATAGCATTTAATCTGTGTACACTGCATTTTTAAAAATGGCGGGTGCTGGTGTTTCGCATGCGTTTGGCCAATCACACTTACACCACTTGTAAATACTACTGTGCTGGGTTAGTTCTCACTCTGAAGTAGGGGTTGCACAGACTAGTTGACTTTAATGCCCTGCCATAGCTTTTTAAGCTTGACGTCGACTAGTCGCTAATCATGGCCTGCTAGAGACAGCATAACAGAATCAAATTTAAATAATTTTGCACATTTTATCGCAGCTTATTTTATACGTAACTTAATCGCCCTTCTGAAACATTCAGAAATACAGAAATGTTTTTTTAATTTATCAATGAATAAGAAACTGAAAAGTTGTAACATATATTTCTTAGTAACTAAAACCCACAGCTTCACTATTAGTGGAGATTAATGCACACAAAATCGCTCTCTCACTAATGCATTCATATCTTTACTGTGCTACTTTAGCTGTATCGGATTTAGAACTAGTAGAAATGTGTGAGAAATATAACAGCCCAAAGTCCTTTGTGGGCAGTGCTGTGTCTTATGCCATAGCTGGCAAGGCAACCCGTGTGTCGATTCTCATCTTGAGTTTCAAGCTTATTTGTTCATTAATGATGTCATCAACAACTAATTGACATTGACTCGAATTTCATTACATAAATGTTGACTTTAATAAATCTCAAGTCGTCCCTACTCTGAAGTGTGAGCTAATTTAATTTCCCCAAAAGGTAGAGAACTTAAATTGTTCCTAGGTATTGCTGTGCGGTCACGTCAAAATGTGGGTACTTATGCCATTAGTTCTAGAAACTATGAAAAGGTGTGAAAATCCCCTAATTCCTAGAATTTCCAGAGAGTACTATGAAATCTAAAAAGCACCCATTGAGCAGAGTTTCTGTGGGTGAAAAGAGAGAGTCCTTGTCAATGAGAGAGTTCGGAGGAGAATGAGCAAACTGGTTTAAACTGACAGGAAGACGAATTAACTGAAAAAACTGAAAAAAACACTTTAGAACAGTGCTGTGCAAGAGAGATCATCTGAATGCACAACACGTTTAACCTTGAACTGGATGGGCTAAAGCAACAAAAGAGCACGAGTTTCAAAATATAAATCCATAGAAGCATTTTGCCTTGCGTTTGTGGATCATGCTGATGGTGTTAGGAAATATAAAGCATTGTATGAATGACACAGTCTTCTTGCATATTGTTAGTAGTCAGCAGAGCGTCTAAAGCATTTTCTGCTATAATGTATTTCTTTAGTGTTTCCTGTAGAGCTATTTGTGAAGACGCAAGGCATGTGTCATTTCAAGCTGGTTAAATGTAGATGTCTGCCAGTTTTCAACATTAGCCCCTTTTGTGGAGGTGCAGATCATGCCAACAAGAACCAGAATCTATATAGATTGTTTCCAGCACCTTGTTCCATCCATTTATATTCATGGATTTGGCAGACGCTGAATATTCATATGATTCTATATGTTTTATCATAACACGTGTCCTCTGTGAATTGAACCCATGACCTTTGCGCTGATAGGAGCATGCTGACCAGTGGGTAATTAAAGTTGCTTAAAGGTATTAAGATTTTGCAGGAAAATAAGGATGAGTAAAATGATAAATAACATTTTTTATTTTTGGGTGAACTATCCTTTTAATGTTGGATCTTGTGTTACAGGTCGGCTAAGCAGGATGTGGACGACGAGTACAGTGTTCAGGCGGGAGAGACCAGCTCCCAGTCTTACTATGGAGTGGCCCATGCGGTCATAGAGAGGGTGGACAAACAGTCCACCCTTTTGATCAACGGGACCCTCAAACATTACCAGGTAAAGCAACAAATAATCCAAGAATTAAATAGACGCCTCCATAGATGCATTGTTCCCGGGATCCATCTTCTCTGAAGAGAGCTGTGTATGTTTACATTATATTTCAAGGGATTAAACTCTAGAAATGGAAGAGGCTGCAGGAAGAAATCACACAGTATCAAAGTATCAAAAATTGTGTATCTTCTATTGAATTTGTTATTCCTTTTGTGCTGTAATAGTTTTCAAAAGGAGAAAGCAGACATCATATCTCCTGTTTGTCCTGTGAAAGAACTATGTGCACACTAGGATTCATGCCTTGATGCCGCATGGCAGCTGTGAACATCTATTGTGCCATGTTCTGGTATTTGTGTGTCATGTGTCCGCTCGGTTGTCTGTTTGTGAAACTTTTCAGATATTACAGCAAAATAATACAAATCTTTTTGTTCAGATCCAGGGTCTGGAATGGATGGTGTCTCTGTACAACAACAATCTTAATGGTATTCTGGCTGATGAGATGGGTCTGGGGAAGACCATTCAAACTATCGCACTTATCACCTATCTGATGGAAAATAAGAGGCTCAACGGACCGTACCTCATCATCGTACCGCTCTCGTAAGTCCACCGAGCAAGTTGTAAGAGGTGTAATGAGGTGAGCTGTCTAAGAGGATTTGAGGTGTAATGGCTTCATTAAGTATCTAAACACTGGCACAAACAGTTCGGTTGACCTCTAATGACTGAAACCTGTGATAGCAATTTGTGATGTTGCATTTTTGACATATGGCAGTGCTAAAGATCACTGAACATATCGATCATGCACGGTCAGCTGGAGATCGAATTAAATGGATTCTCTGATGGTACAACATCTTGTTACATTGTTTGTGCAGTTTGTCTTATTGTCTCGATAACATCCATTTTGGCTTCTTTATATCCTTACCCCACTGATGTCACAGAGACTTCTTGTCTGCAAAAGCAAATAGGATATGGTGAAAATGACCTTCTCTGCACCATTTTATAGCTTAAGCTATTTTGATTGATTTGTACAATGTTCAGAAATATCCTCAAACAGCTTTACCTCACACCCATCATTAACTCTGCTCCACGATCACACCACATATTGTTTAGAGAAATGAATTAATTTAGAGGTAAAGTGTTTATTCATTGATTCCCATCTAGTATAAAAAATGACTATTGATTTTTATTCATTCATAGGACTTTGTCCAACTGGGTTTATGAACTGGACAAGTGGGCACCAAGTATTGTGAAAATTGCCTACAAGGTAGTTATTGATTTTTATTATCAGTATGTGTAACTGTGGACAATTACATTTTATGGTGTAATATAGCATAAAAATAATACAATCAGGTAATTATGATTTCTGTTTTAATTTATCAAAGGGCACACCATCAATGCGGAGGTCTTTTGTGCCACAGCTCCGCAGTGGGAAGTTTAATGTCCTTATAACCACCTACGAGTACATCATTAAAGACAAGCACATTCTCGCCAAGGTAAAGGCCATGCATTTACATTTATGCATTCGCAGACACTTTCATCTAAAGTGAACTCTAAATATAAGTTTCCATTCAAAAGTTTGATGTCAGTATTACAATTTATTAGCCTGACAAGCCAGACCCACATCAAGATGTTTGGTCTGGAAACTCACCATAGACAGGGCTCAATCTGAGGGGCGGGATAAACGGTTGTCTTTCAAACTCCCTCTGCACGCGATAAGATGCGCTAAAACCAACCAGAGCAATGAAGGTGAAACAGAGCTTGTTGATAGATTAAACATTCGCCGTATCCGGTCGGGAAAACTCTGAACACATCTTCCCTTTTTAAGAATGACTTCAGTGCCGTTCTTTGTTCTTTTCTCAGAGAAAAGCTCAACTCCAAGTCTTCCAGAGTCGCGGTCAAAGCTGATTCAAAAGACCGCCGTTCGCCAGTTTCTGTGTTTACTAGAAGCACGCAAACGCAACTCGGCCGTCGTCATTATGGTCCCGCCCACCGCCTCTATACACGATGTGATTGGCCCGGCAAGAGTTAGGCGAATACAGCTCAGAAGGGTATTGAGAGTTGCTAGACGACACTCGCGGGCAGATCAGATTTGCTGCCGCTAGGGTGCGTCTAGATTTCTATGCTAACAATTTATAACAGTACAGTACAAACATTAATTTGAATATATTTTAAAATGTTATTTATTCCTGTGGTGGCAAAGCTGACTCATCAGCAGCTTTCAGAAATCATTATTTATATGATGATTAGCTGTTTTTTTGTCTGAATTCTTTAAAAAGAAATTTCAAAACAGCTTTTGTTTAAAATAGAACAGTACAAAAGTATTCCCTGTCCCTTTTGATCAATTTAATGCATCCATGTTTAAAAAGCTTTTTTTTTGCTTTTTTAAACCTTACTGACCCCAAACTTTTGAATGGTAGTGTACTTTTAATCAGTTCCTACATTCCCTTAGACTGGGTGGGTGAACCCAGCCTGATCTGCCTGCGATTTGATTTTGCCCTGCAACTCACTCAGGAAACCTGTACATTAATTTCTACTGCTTCTGTTAGGGTGTGTTCACACTTGTCATGTTTGGTTCGATTAAAACGAACCCTGGTGCGATTGCTCGGTTAGTCCGGTTCATTTGAACATATGTGAATGCCATCCGAACCCTGGTGCACCCCAAACAAGTGGACAGAGACCGCTAAAAAGGTGGGTCTCGGTCCGCTTCCAAACGAACTCTGGTGCAGTACGATTGATATACGAATGCAACATGGACCAAAGACATGTAAACAAACCAAAGACAGGACGTAATGTCACAAGATGTGACGCTACAAGTCAGCTGATTTGACGAAGCAGAAAGATCGATATCCAAACTGAGTAACGTTAACGTTAGAGGGTAAACGTGGACTAACGAGGAGGTAAGTGCCTCATCAATATTTAGTCCGAGCATGTCTCGAAAATGCTAGAAAAAACGCACAAAAAGCATACCTGGTTCTTCTCATCAATGGACCTGTGTTGCCCATTATTAGCCAGTACAGATGACGTAACTGCCGTTTCTTTTCCAGCAGATCTTCGTTTCTGCATACAATGGAGGAAATCCTGGTGCTGTTTTGAATGTTTTGAACATTTCATGAGCACTTCGTGAGTTCTCAGCTGGTAAAAATAATACCATATGTGCACGCATAAAATGATCGCATTTAACCCAGCACACAGCATTGTTTTGAATGTTCAGTAAGCAGCTTCTACGTCATATAAACCGACCAATCAGGTTGTGACCATCTCCCCATGCCTTTGGTATGCCAGTGTGAATGCTAAGCGGACCAGGACTATATGTTTTGTTTTTGTTTTTTGGTCTGGACCAAACGAACCAAACTACAAGTGTGAATGCACCCTTAAACTTTTGTAGGAACCAATCACAGACTGGCTGATTCCCCTGGTGCGCTATTGGCGGGTTTAACATTATTATGAAAAGAGAAGAGATGGATTGTTGAACATTGATCACGCCTCTTGGACTATCCAGTTGCATACGGAGTCATTTAGGTTATGCTTGTTTATCACGCTTCTTGAGGTCTTATTGGTTGAAGGACTATCCAATTGCATATAGAGTCATATAAATTATGCTTGTTTATCACGCCTCTTGTAGTCTGATTGGTTATAGAACTATCCAATTGCATACAGAGTCATTTAAATTATGCTAGTCGATCAAGCCTCTTGTGCAGTGGAAAATACAGAGCAGACTCCACAGACCAATGTTTAATATTAAATTAAACTTGATCTAGTGATGGCCAGACAAACACTCCCTGGGATTTGAAGAGATAAGGACACATCATCTTAGAGTTACACATGATATATAAAAATCAGAGCCTTAATGCACTAATTGTCGATTCCTGGCCATCCCCCAGATTCGCTGGAAGTATATGATTGTAGACGAGGGCCACCGCATGAAGAACCATCACTGCAAGCTCACACAGGTGTTGAACACCCACTACGTTGCTCCCAGAAGGCTGTTGCTCACTGGAACCCCTCTGCAGAACAAATTACCTGAGCTCTGGGCCCTGCTCAACTTCCTGTTGCCCACCATCTTCAAAAGCTGCAGCACCTTTGAGCAGTGGTTCAATGCCCCATTTGCAATGACAGGAGAGAGGGTAGACTGTTTTATTTCACTCTTATAGATTTACCTTCCAGTTGTACACATTATACTGTAGACTGTACACTGTACATTAATGAGGTTTCTCTCTGTTGTGGATTGCACTGATTTAGGTGGATCTAAATGAAGAGGAGACCATCCTCATCATTCGCCGTTTGCACAAAGTATTACGTCCCTTCCTTCTGCGCAGACTGAAGAAAGAAGTGGAGTCTCAGTTACCTGAGAAGGTAAGGTATAAAAACAGTTTCTAATGACTGAAAAATGAGATAAGCATTGCCTAAAGGAGATACCAAGCAAAAGCGTAGTGTTAAAGGGATATGCAGTTTTAGGTTTTATACTTTAGTAGCCTGGATGCCAGCCGAACTTAGCCCAGCCCACAAAAGTTTTAGGTCGGGCAGTTCGGTCTGGCCTTGGTCCATAGAGGAGTAATTATCCCCGAACAGAAACTGTTCGGACCAATTAAATCATCAGGGAGGGCTTTAGACGATGATGGACAGATGATCAACAGTAACGTAATCATGCGGGCTAATCAAGTAATTAAGGGGCTTGGATTATATTTTTTCGAATCCTAAATGGAGAGCGTGTTTCTATATGCATTCACCTTCACAATTTCTCTCAGAAATGATGATCATGTTGGGTAAGGTAAGTGATGTGTATCATTAAGTTATTTTTTACTATTTTTTTTTACAACACCGGCAAAGATCGTATATTCCAGCCTGATACCAGTGCGCGTGCAGACAGGCTGCCAAGTTTTTACAACAAAACCCACCAACTACTAGCCCTAAACAATAGCTTCTCGGGGGGTTCTCTGGGGGAAAAATGGCGTTTGGGGGGTAAAATGTGTGTTATTTTGGCAAGGTTGCCGGCTAAAATTCCCACTCATGGGTCAATATATTACATAATAGTCACTTCAACCCGCGGATATAGAAAACAACCCGCAGGAAGAAAAACGCAGACTTGGCAACACCATGGGCAACACAGTGCAGTTAAGCTCTGTTGACATTTGACAATCCGTCGCTTCGTTGCTCTGATTGGTTGTAGGTCTATCCAATTGATGTCTTTCCTGGTTCGGTTGAAACACGCCCCATAATCACAGCCCAATGGAGCAGTTTCAGACTCATATTCTGACTAGAATAGAGTATGACCACGTCGGGCTAAGACTTTAGTTCTTCAAAAATGAAATGCTGCTAAAGAGCATTAAGCATGGCAACACATAGTTGCTGTGCTTTGTCAAATCAGCCAGAAATGGTTTGATATATGAACTGAAGACACTACCACTCACAATTCAGTTTGTATCAAAGGTTACATTTTTCATGTAACCTTTGATACAAACATTTTTTTAAGGGAAGGGTCAACAGTGTAATTATAATTGTATAATTGTAATTATAATAAAATGACATGCATATGTCATGCTGATGCATTGGGTTGTAATTTATCAAAGGTGGAGTATGTCATCAAATGTGACATGTCGGCCATCCAGAAGGTTCTGTACAGGCACATGCAGGGCAAAGGTATCCTGCTCACCGACGGCTCAGAGAAAGACAAGAAGGTAAAGAGAGATGCTCTATGGTAATCTACTGTTACACTGGCATGTGGATTATGTTCATGTTATAACTTGATGTCTTTCATCCACAGGGTAAAGGAGGAGCCAAGACTTTAATGAACACCATCATGCAGCTCAAGAAGATCTGTAACCATCCCTACATGTTTCAGCACATTGAGGTATCGCCATATGTCTCAGTCATGGTTATCAGTGTTAACTTAAACATATTCAAAACATTTCTGTTAATTTAAATAAAGCTGAAATAAAGTATGAATATTAGTTGAACAACTAAATCAAAATAAGAAATGTTGCTTTGGCAATAAACTGAAATAAGTATATTTAAGCTCTAAAATTATTAAACTGGAAATAAATAAAAACTAACTTAAACTAAAACTGAAATAAATGAAACTTTAAACAGCAATATAAAAATAGTAAAAAAAACCAAAAAAAACACAACTGAATAACTTAAAATGTAATTAAAATATAAAAATTTAAAAAATGTATAAAACTATAATAAATCTAAAACAAAAAACTAAAATGGTACTGGTCTCAGTTCACTGAAGTGTCAAGACAGGACTTAATTTCCAGTGCAAGAGTTAAAGGGTCATGAAACACCCTTGTTTTATCACTGGTCGTTCACACCTCAGATTTGAAAATACTAATGAAATGGGTGTGTAAAGCAGTGGAAAAATTAGGGTCTAGAGGATGGGAAGAGGGGAGACAACAACCAAAAAAAAACACAGATGTACAACACACTCATTACACAGACAAATTAATATAAATAAAACAAACGACAGGGTTGGGGACATATTAATGCATCTTAATAATATAACCCTATAGCCCTATTCAGACGGTAATTGTTTCTCATGCGGGGACGTCGGTAAAAATAAATTTGCATGCCACCTCAGTAATGCATTCGGATGGGCATTTATTCCCGGTGGAGGAGTGAGTTTTGTGATCCTGTGCACCTGGGAACACTGCGCATGTGGTCAGTCAAATGATTGTCTGCTGGATAATAAATGCTTGGAATAATAGGAATAAAATAATATTTAATTTAATAATAGGAAATTATAAATTATTTAAATCTCCTGTTTAAAAATAGGAAGTCATTTTTAAAAAGTAGAAATGAGCAGAAATAAGTTAATACAATGCTGCAAATTTAACCCAAAAAATGTTAATTACTGCCATAATAACGGCTCCTTTCAAATGTTTAAGTGCTTTTCTTCTCTTTTGAGCGGTGATGAAAGATTATTCTTGCAAATACTTTCCAACATTTCAGTAATACAAGTGTAGGCTATAGATTTCTAAAATGCATCAAAATTACAGTGAAGTGCTACGATACGGTGCTCTGCAGGATACAAAAAGATATAAACAGATAATTTTAAAGCGATCTCGATCTCTTAGAGATGTGGATTTGGACAGCAATTCAATTACCACATGACCTTGCTGTTTGTCAAAAAACAGTAGGTAATTCAGCCAGGGATTTTTATGTGGGTGGTGGGAGAAAAACACTGACATTCTGGACCAGACTAGCCCCTGTAAATAATGAAAATATCTTACGACCCCATGAGAAACAATTACCGTCCGAATAGGGCTTATGACAACAAACTCACAATAATGCTATCTTTAGAGACTACTAACAACTATCATGAACAAATCAGAAATGTTTTGATAAATCAGTATTATATCTTTCCAGAGCTATTGTTCTGAAAAAGGAAGAAAGAATATTTTAATGTCTAATTTATTGTATTTACGAGCACTACAATCTGTGCACATGACAGTCAGTTTTACACAGAAAAAGTAATTTTTTTTGTCCATTCTTTGACTTTTTGGTCTACGTCTTTGTCTTCTGTGTATCAGAATAATCCATTGTGTCATTGCATTCATCATTAGACATACCACTGTATCAGTGTCCTGTTTTTGTCTTTGTACATATATATTTAATTTGAAGAAGACACGATGGAATATGTGCACATAACTGGTGCCAGTTCAAGTTATGGAGCACTAAGAGTATATGAAATATGTCCATACACGCTTGCTCTGGTCTGGATATGAACTGTGATCTGCGACTCATATTAAGTTCCATGCAGAAACCACTCTCATGGGTGTTATTGCATATTAATGTTGCATATTTCCCATGTGTTGGTAATCAAACTCCAGTTCAGACCACATCATGGGGAAAATGGTTTTGAGGAAACTTACAAACACATGTGTCTGAAGGACAGCACCACAAAGCAGAACAGGCAGAGGTGAAATGACTGCTGAAATGGTCTTTCCTGACATTTGACTTCTCTCTAATGTGATCTCATGCATAATACACTTTCTAGTGATTGGATTAAAAGAGAAAAGCTCAGAAACTGATAACGTAGATGCATACTCTCCAGGTACTACAGCTGTTTTTATCTCCTGGCATGAAAGTCAATTGGGTCTTAAAAAACATTGGACCGATATTGACTCTTAATTTATGGATGGATAAAGTATCTTCTAGAACTGAAACTTCCTTATACCTATGGAATTTGACCTTAAATCTTCTGTCAACAATCAAAAGGAAGCATTCTACAGTGCCATCGTATTTTTTTTCTATTTCTATGGCATCAGCTGTAATGAAAGTGTCTATTTTGTACTTTAGGAATCCTTTGCTGAACATTTGGGATATCCAAATGGTATCATCAACGGGTGAGTACGGATCAAATCGACCGTTACCATGAATTGTTCATTCATCAAATATGGATCACTAAACCCATCGCAGAGCCCCTGGAGTACATGACATTTTAGACATGCTATTTTGTTGTCCTAGCCCTGACCTGTACCGTGCCTCTGGCAAGTTTGAGTTACTGGACCGCATCCTGCCCAAGCTGAAGGCCACCAATCACAGAGTGCTTCTGTTCTGTCAGATGACCTCCCTCATGACCATCATGGAGGATTATTTTGCATACCGTAACTTCCTCTATTTGCGCCTGGATGGTCAGTAATGGTGCAATTATTAATGTTTTCCTGTCCCTTAGGATCTCAATTCTGGGGATTTCCAATTTGCTGGTCCACCACTTTTTTAATGAGTGTGATCACACAAATATACTGCCCTTTCTATTTCATATTTGTTTCTGGTTCTGTCGTCCAGGAACTACAAAGTCTGAGGACCGAGCAACCCTTTTAAAGAAATTCAACGAGGAAGGCTCCCAGTATTTTATCTTCCTGCTGAGCACCAGGGCCGGTGGTTTGGGCCTCAACTTGCAAGCTGCAGACACCGTTGTGATCTTTGACAGTGACTGGAACCCCCACCAGGTCTGTGTGATTTACTGCTGTGTTTAGAGAAGAACTAGACAGTGGCATCTCTAGTTTTTCAGCTCAGCAGTCATCTGTCATCTCTAAATCCAGCTTGAAAAACATCTCATAGTATGCATGATTCACCTTAGTTCAGGTAGTTGTGGAATCCAGAAAAGGTTTTTTCTGTGTATAAATGGAATTGCCTTTATTTTTCACAATTGCCAACCTTTTTTAACTATTTTTGTAATTATGATTGTATATCTCACAGTGTGATTTTCTTTTTTCTTTTTTTCATCAATATAGCCCAGTTTTCATTTTTAGGGGCCGTTTATACAACACTGTTTTCAACTATTTTGGCCATTCTTTTACACCAGCATTTCGGGGGCCTGAAAACAGTCGTTGGCTCAGATCCATGTGAATTTTGACAATGTTGCCATCTGTAAAAAGAAAAAACTATTTTAGTACATTGTTTTTAGTACATTGTTGTCATGTATCCTTACTCTGAAGTAGAAACAGGCTTTAATGGTAGTTGAAATGTAACACGTCTATTTTGATTAAGTAACCTTAGGATTTTAGGTTAAAAATTACAGGAATGTATAAGGTAAAAAAGTAAACTTTGGTTTGAGTACCATATATCTGCAGATATTTAGGAAGCATGCCAAGTTCAATCCTCGTTTCTCTGAAAAACAATGCTACAACCAGTTATTTTACTTTGAAATGTGCGTTCCGTGTCTGATTTTGTGTTTTGGTCTGTGCAATACCGCACATTGCCAGTTAGTATTTCGACACCACAGGTTGCCAGTTGGCGGAAAACACTCTGTATTGTTGCCATGGAAGCTAGCAAACAAACTGGGTCAGAGATAGCAGAAGACTTGGCATCCATCTAAAAATAAAAAAGCACAATAAAACACAGATCATTCAACTAACTTACAGTGTAAGTCTCCTTGCACTCCATTGTCAATTGCGCTTGTTCCTGTTGCCTGTCCTCAAACTGGCAACCCGCGTGAGTCTGAGGAGGAGCGGGCGGGGCAAACAATAATTTGAAATTGGACTGTAGTACCAGTTTCAACCACTAGCTGTATGTATTCTTACATACAGCACCTTTAACATAATGTGAATATTTCATTATAATATGCAAATATATGTGCAGTTTCTACTAAACATTTGCAGAGTCCTGTGGAAATATTTTTAATAATGATTTATAGGTATTCTATAACTGTTTCGGACTCAGACTCAGACATGCAGTGCGGCAGATAATAACATGCGTCTTGACATGGCTACGGCTATAACGCAAAATTATCCCTCTGGAATAAAAAAAAGTGCCAAGAATGAAAAAAGTATGTATTTTTGTAACATTTAATTTCTTATTTAGTCTTTACAAAGAAATAAATTCATAAGCAAGTCGTAAACCAATAACTTCAGTCCAGGTCTCCATCGTGTTTCGTTAGAAATGCCCCATGATGAAATGCAACTTTTCATTTGTGTGGGTACACATCAATAATCAAAAAGTTCTTATGCCTGGTTTAATGTATATAAGAAATAAACATTCCTGTTCAGTATTACCAGCTGCCCTGTTACTCAGGTACTTTAAAAATATTGTCTATTTATGTGTTTTCATAAGTTAAAAAAATGCTGGGTTGTTTCAACTCAGATTTGGGTCGAAATGGACAAGCCCAACCGTTTGGTTAAAAAATTATAAATTATTAGATTATAATTATAATCTAAGAGTTGGGTTTGTCCATATTTGACCCATATTTGGGTTTAAAAAAACATGCCTTTTTAATTTTTTGTAGTAAATTACGCATTTAGAAAGCCAATTTAGCTGTGCATTATAGTTTTTCTGACAGCTAGATGGTGCCAGAGCATTACTATTAACATTTTGGGGTTTTAAGAATGCACTGACAGAGGCCCCTTCGCAAAGAAGTGTAGGTTCGACAGCGACACTGATCAAAAGTGACAGTAAAGACATTTTTATATTTCAAATAAATGCTATTTTATATTTTATATTTCTATTTTATATCTCAAATAGAAAACAAAAACTTTAAATTGCACTAATATTTCACAATATTATTGTCTTTACTGCATTTTTTGGTCAAATAAAATGGTCCTGTACAAATATTCCAAATAGGGATCAACGATATGAAAAGTTTGGCCGATACTGATAATTCTTTGTATGTGAAAGTTGGTATATTGGCCGATAAATCTAAATACAGTTGTTAATATAATTTTTGAGAGCCTGATTACAAAAACAAAAGTCTCACAATTGGCCATGTTCTAATCACTCAATTCTAATGTTCTTATTGTAATCTTATGTAGCCTATATGACAGACTTGCGCTGCACATGTTACACTTAAGTTTATTTTCCTTTTCTGAAGTGATTCCAATCATATTTGAAGTAATTTAAAATCAAGGTGAACCATGTATTTTCTCATTTAATATCAGGCCATGAAAGCTGTATGTATTACGATTAGCAAAATGATAATTATTTTAATTAGTTTAGCACTTTTTTATTGCCAACTTACCACAGACAAGTATAGATTTTGAGTAAATATTTATTCATTTATCTTATTAATTTATTATTTCCATTCATATTTTGGTTTTGTTGGTTGGATGATTAGTTTTTTTATGCAGCAGCATGAAGTTTGTGCCTTTTCCCCCCACACATTTTCAGCTCAAGATGCTAAAATTACCCCTCATCCACCTCCACATACAGCAAAACACTAGCAATAGCAATCTTCAGCCAATTTGCAAATCCAATTTGTTTATTTTTCTTTCTCTAAAGATCAAACCAGAAAGATTGCACCATGCCTCTTACTATATATATCACTCTCACCCTCGGATTATAACTTTGTTAATCACACTTGACTGTGGTTTCAATCACCAGGACTTGCAGGCACAGGACCGGGCCCACCGCATCGGCCAGCAGAACGAAGTACGTGTACTGCGTCTGTGCACCGTTAACAGTGTGGAGGAGAAGATTCTAGCAGCGGCGAAATATAAACTGAATGTCGATCAGAAGGTCATTCAGGCAGGCATGTTTGATCAGAAGTCCTCTAGCCATGAACGCAGAGCCTTCCTGCAGGCTATTCTGGAGCATGAAGAACAGAACGAGGTTAGTCAATTCAACAGGCACAAATGGAAGTTAAAGTAACTGATAAACTGGCTGATTGTGTCTAATGATACACTGAGGTAAAAAATGATTGGAATAAAGACGAGATTCTTCTTTATTTATTAGCAAGTATGAACGCATACATTATGCGATCGGATTGCTATCAAATGGGCTATGCGCATTCAAATTACACTTTGCCACATGAATTTGTCTTCACAAAATGGATATAAATCCAATCTACTATTCCCACACAAATATATAAATATGCAAATACTGTATAACAGATGATGCCATTACCAGGCAGTAAAATTTTCTGTTGAATAGCAATTAGTGTTAGAGTTTTATGGTTCCTCCATCCATGTTTCATATCCATGATTGATGGCTCGTGTCTATTATGGAGCTCTTAAACTTCTACACCCTGATACCTGTTTGGACGGGAGTATATGTGTTCCTGTATACTGGCTAGACCAATCAGATGCATTTAAACTTTTAGTGATCAGATTGCTATTAGCATAATTGAGAGCATTTACACTAGAGCCCCTTTCACACTGCGATTCCGGCAAATACACGGATAATGCAACCCGGCATTTGTTCCCGGGTGGCTAGATTTGGTCCATTCACACTGCCAGCGAAATACCGTAATATGTGCGCTTTCACACACAACCCGTAACGGTCCCGGGTCGAGTTGACACATGACATCCTGATGTGACGTATAATGGCAAGCGGAATCAGCTTCAGCGCGGATAGTAAGGAGCTCCGTGGTCTCGACTTGTGTCCAGTTTGCGCACATTTCTGCTTGTTTAATTTTAGTTTTCTTTTGTATACGAACACTCTCTGCGTTTAAAACACCGACTAGCTCTTCTGGCACTGCAGGGTTGTATTATTGAAAAAACAAGCTCTAGGAGTCGCACGATAACTATGTACACGTTGCGGCATTAGTTTCGGCTTTTGTTCACACAGCGCTCGTCCCGGGTCGAATCCCGCAATATTACTAGGTCCAGAAACCTGTCAGGTTTAATCAAAAATATCTTAATTTGTGTTCTGAAGATTAACTATTTTAAGGGTTTGGAATGACATGAGGGTGAGTAATTAATCACAGAACATTTTTTATTTTGGGGTGAACTAACCCTTTAAAGGGATAACTAGCCTTCAACATAAAAATTCTGTCATTTACTCAGCCTGATGTATTTCCAAACCTGTAAGATATGTCTCATGTTCCATCGAAGAAAGAAAATCATAAAGGTTTGGAAGGACATTAGAGTGAGTAAAATTAGTGAGTAAAAACTTTAACTTAAAAAACATATTTTACCCCATAAATTGGGAATGGTAAATAATTCTGTCTATTTCCACTTGATGGTTTTTCACACAAATACAAATTTACTCACTACAACTTGGAAATGATTCAACATTTGTATGGAAGCATTAAGTATTGTTACATAATAACAAGTAATACAATTGTAATTTGAAGAATAATTGATTTTCTTTCCCTGACTTGACACAACCTTCATCGAAGGTCTTATTACAATGTCAGTGCGTTTTGTTCAACAAATTACAGTTTATTATTGTGAAGCATGAATTGCTTTGGACACACAAGAGAATGCAATTCAGCTGCGAGTCGTTTTTTTCTATTGATTTTGAATGTGACAAAAGCTAAGGCATGCAATTTTGGGAGACTAACTGGAGTGCAGTTCAGCTGAGCTGAATTAATTACAGAACCAGTCGAAATCACTTCTGTCTGCTGGGTAGTGTCTATTTCGGTACTATTACGATTTGAAAAAGGTAAATTGTTTAAGGCACCCATGAGGGAGGCTAATTTAAAAACCCACTTTAAAATATTTTTCACTCACAAAATGTATCCTAATTGTGTTTTCTGGCATATGTGTGTGTTATACCAGGAGGAAGATGAAGTTCCAGATGATGAAACTCTCAATCAAATGATTGCTCGTAATGAGGATGAATTTGAGCTTTTTATGGTAAATTGCACAAAATGTGTTGCTTGCACAGACAGTTCCTTGCATGCTGATTCACAATAATTGTTGTCTCTCTGAAAAGTAGGCCATGTGTTTTTGCAAATGTTGAATCCCTTTAATACTAGGACAGGAAACTTACCAATTACTTTCAAACTTGATGTAATCCATTAATGGCACTTTTAGCGCATGGATCTGGACCGCCGTCGAGAGGATGCGCGCAACCCCAAGCGGAAACCTCGGCTAATGGAAGAGGATGAGCTGCCATCATGGATCCTGAAGGATGATGCAGAGGTGGAGCGGCTGACCTGTGAGGAGGAGGAGGAAAAGATTTTCGGCCGGGGATCTCGTCACCGCAGAGATGTTGACTACAGCGACGCATTGACGGAAAAGCAGTGGCTGAGGGTATGCTGCTTGCATTATTTTCAGTTCATTATTTCATTCTTACCCATGACAACCATTTAAAATGACACATGGCATAGACATAATCCCATTCACATGTTGAGAACTCTTGTTACCATAGCAACAGGTCGTCTTACACTTTTTTTCTCAAGGTCTCTATTTATCCTAATTGAATTAGTTGGACAGAGATAAATCCTCAAAACCCGGAAACAATTTAGCATTTTAGCACGGTTCAAATTTTTTTCCATTCCGCTTTTGTTTAAAGGGGTCCTGAATTGAGAAATCATCTTTCCCTTGAGCCTTTGATATATAAAAGGTCATGGTAATACAAGAATATGCTGTTCGAGCTCTCAACAGTTTCAGAGCTAAAAACTTCCTTGTTATGGGTCCTGCACACTGTGCGATTTTTTCAAAATCCTTTGCGAATGTCTCTTGTCAGACTGTACGAACATGATCGCCATGTCACACTGTAAGATCTCAGTTGACATTAATGTCAGACTGCACGATAGTTAAGGCGCGCTAAAAACGGACGTGCGCAAGAAAACTCACCCGGAGTTTTATATCATCAATGAATGACGCGTTCAGTGACAGTGAGCTGCATTACACACGGGACTGAAATGCTGGCTACAAAGAAATCTCTAGTACTCGTTTTGGTCATAGTTTGTCTTGAAAAACATATTTAAGATATTTGACTGTCGTCGTAGGAGAAGTCACACTGCAGGATTCTGTGCCAAATCTTCTGACACTGCCAGAATTTCGTCTGAGGTAAAATTTGATCGCAGCGCTCATTAATCGGCTGCCGGTGAACATGTCAAACTAACGACCAAAGACGTCAGATTTTAGCCTAGGATCAGAGGAATCTTTTAGGATTTGCTAAATTTGTCTCAGACGGCCAAATCGTGGCCAAAATCGCACAGTGTGCACCCGGCTTTAGACAAAGTAAAGCTGTTATTGACACAAGTTTGATATTATATCCACCGATCGGGCAGGCCAAGTAATAAAAAAGTAACATTCCAGTCAATCACGGGTGGATGAGAGATAAATCATTGTGTTTGTTTGTTTGTTTGTTTATAAATATATTTTGCAAACTATGTGGGATGAATAGTTCCGGTCCCTACAAGCTTTCAAAACAATCCCTCAGGCGTGGACTGACAGTGGAGCTGAAGCTCATTAAATATGCAAATCTTATCCAATCCTATCCATGGGCTTTTTACTTCCAAGTCTTTAGTACAGCAAAAAAAACTGAGGGTTCTAAGAGAGAGCCTCAGTGTAGAAAATAGCCTATTACTTATTCATTATGATGTTTTTGAATGTAAAAAGAACACTATATTTATATTATATATATATATATATATATATATATATATATATATATATATATATATATACAATTTAATATATATATATTAGTTAACTTTCACAGGCTTGTTGTGTTTATATGCAAACTATTATAAACTTAAATGTTTTAAATAAAGGCTGTAAGAGTTATCAAAAGCTTAGTGGTGGTGACATTGACACATGCATATTACTAATATATAACGGCTGTTTATTAGTATTTTTAAAGCGCATATTAATCCCTTATTCTACATGACCATATTCTACATCCCGTAATCCTACCCAATACCTAAATTTAACTACTACCATACCAACTATTAATAAGCAGTAATTAGAAGTTCATTAAGGCAAAAACTGTAGTTCATAGTTAGTTAACAGTGACAATTGTACCCTAAACTAAAGTGTGACCAGTTAACAATAACAACACTGGTAATGACAGAACTTTAAGGACATTAAGGATTAAAGTACTAACTTGACCCTAAAAAACTGATATGAAGCATTATTCATGAAAAAAAAAAATACAATTGTACAGATAGGGGTATCTAATTAAAGTGAGTTTAAAAACAGGTCTCTGAAATATTTACACTGGCATTCTTAAAATATATAGAAAACTCAGCAGATTTCCACAGAATTGGAACACCGATCATTTATACAATTTAAATATTCTACAATATAAAATTCCCCTGTTTTCATTCATTGAATATTTTGGATAATTTGATAACACTGTCTACTACCAACAAGAGTGTAGTAATCTTCTGCTGGACCTAGATATAAGCCAGTATATGCTGACTGAGTTTAAAGGGATAGTTCACCCAAAGATTTAAATTTGATGTTTATTTGGTTACATCCAGGGCATCCAAGATGTAGGTGTGATTGTTTCTTCAGTAGAACACAAATGAAGATTTTTAACTACAACCGTTTCTGTATAATGCATGTCAAAGGGGTGTTTTCCTATGAGAGTAAAAAACACACAGACATACAAATCCATATTAAACACAGCAGCCTGTGGCGACACATTGATGTGTTAAGACACGAAATGATCGGTTTCTGCGAGAACAGAATTCCCAATAAATTCCCATTGGGAATACTAAATGAGATTCCTCTGATATAAGGTAAAAACTATACCACAAATACTGATCAGTTTCTTGCAGAAACCGATCGTTTTGTATCTTTAAGACATCCATGTGTCGCCACAAGCCGCAGGGTTTAATATGGATTAGTATGTCTGTGTGTTTTACTCCCTAGTGACCATCATAGAAAACAACCCATTGACATGCATTATGCGAGCAACAGTTGGAGTTAAAAATCTTCATTTGTGTTCTACTGAAGAACAAACTAACCTAACATCTTGGATGCCCTGGGGGTAAGCAGATAAACATCACTTTTTATTTTTTTGGATGAACTATCCCTTTAATGAGTCAGTAAACAGGTTTGACCAAAAATTTGAAAACGAAAACCATGAAAAATTCACTTGAATTATTGTTTTGAGGAAAACGACCTAGTACAAAAGATAAGAAAAGAAACATCTCACTATTTCTAACGATTGCACATCATATAACAGCATTACAATGGTTTCCTCTGATCTTATTTTTAATGATCTGCAGTGCTGTCTGTTTAGGTTCTGTAAATAAAATATTAAGTGGGTTGGAAAACACTTAACTAACAGAGCCTATTACTTTCCTGGTCTGCTCGTCTTTCTTCCACAATATATCTCAAAAACAATATGACAACACAACAGCCAAGACAAATACAGCTCTCATTTCTGTGTAACAGTTCAGCTCGATCAATGAACCCAATTGCATTACACTGAATCTTCCAAACCCAAATAGCTTATTTTCTTATTCTCCATCCAGGCACAAATTGGCTGTCCTTCTCTCTAACAAGCTTTTTCCATTTCCTCTGTCACATCTTTTACACAAACCTGGCTCCGTACAGTCCTCCTAAACTATTTCAAAGAAATCCAGTGGATTGTGCCGGTCGATAATGAGTGCCGAAACTGTTTCCATAGGGCATTAGGTTGTTCTTTGGTGAGAGGTCGTCTGCTGCAGGGTTTGGCTAGAAGGTAACAAGAGTAAAACTGTTTTTGAGCACAGAGGCTGAAGGTGTAAAGCAGCAAGGGAGGTAATTATATGTGAAACCGGTTCCTGATAAACAGAGAGCCACTGAGGAGTAAAAGTATACTGAAAAAGGAAGTAAGTTTGACACACAGCAATCGGATCTTTCAGAGAAACAGCATGGGGTCTGTGAGTTTTTATGAGCTGGAAAAAGAGCACTTTGATTTAAGCTATCTGAACCACCTTACTTTTATTGTGGATTGATGGACAATTTTAAAGTAATCGTATTTAGCGCCCCACTGTTTTTCACCTTTTTTAGCGTTTTACTAAAATACACCATGCAGTGTGTGAGGAAATGTTTACCCTGTGATAGTCTCCACACACAAAAAAGGATTCCTTTGTTACTTGTGCTTGAAGTCATTCTCAAAGATTACTTTTACACAGGACGTTATGACAGAGCATCTCCCCTATCGACACAGCTCAGTGGCTCAACAAATTGATTTTGATGCTTGACTGCACAGAGTTTAGCAAACAGTCAACTGTGTTTGGGAAATGAAGTCTGTTGCTGAGTGTGAGAAAGTACGTGTCAGGCTTGGGGACATAAATACTCTGGTCATCTGCCTCCAACTTAAAATCTGTTCTTGCATTTTGCAATACCATTTTTAAATGGGGTGTTTGCATTTACACTGTGTGTGGTGGGATGTCAAGAGAGAGGTCATTCACCCATGGTGCTGCTTCTGCTGCTGAAGAGGAGTCATTCACACTGACAGTCAAGTCATTAGTTTTCACTGTGAATTGGCCACTTGAGGTGGCATTAAGATGTGGACGTCTCCAGTGAATCGACAGAGTTAAGAAAAGATACCTTTATTTCAATAAGCACTGTGAAAACTACACATGGGAATAAATAAATTGAAGCTCATGTAAGCTGTCTCCTGTGAAACACTGTAGTCAAGTGTGGGCAAGTCGAAGGAGAAGTGCATGAACGACTTCTGTTTTGTTTTTGCCCACATACAGAGATATAAATAATAGTGATGCAAACACAACATACAAAAGCTATTTTGTATGATGCAATATGTACTACATAACTTTATATACAGTATAAAAAGTTTCCTATTCAAAGGGTTTATTTTAAGCAGCAAGAACTGTATTTGCACTGACATTGGTAACCTAGGTAAAAGTGGCAATGAAAAGTGAAATAGATAAAATAAAATAGATAAGATAAAGATTAACATGTTTCCAAATCAGCAACAATCGATTGAATAAAAAAGGATGTGTAAACACCACAAGGCCTGGTAGACGGAAGCACTGCACAGTCACACCTTATTTATCAGTCACAAGTGAAAAACATTGTATGACTCCACCTGAAAATCAGTGTCTGTCCTCAACCCCCCTATGATTGATCTACCATCATCAAGTTTCAAAACGCTACCGTTCAAAAGTATGGGGTCAGTAAGGTTTGTTTGTTTGTCTGTCTGTTTGTTTTATTCAGCAATGCATTAAAGGTGCACTGTGTAAATTTTAGCTGCATCTAGTGGTGAGGTTGTGAATTGCAGCCACCCACTGCTCACCCCTCCCTTTTGAAGTGCATGAAGTGTAGAAGCTATGGGGGCCGAGCAAGCGGCAACCTCCCCTAGTTTCTGTTGAATTCAATATGAAAGTAACTTAAACTGTAATACCTAGACAGGCTCCAGAAGGGAGCAGAATTTCATTGAGCCCCGTGTTAAAATGCCCAACTTTACAGCAGAAAAAAAACATATTTATAGCCTGGTACAAATTGTGGTTTTGGTCTATACGGATAATTTTGCTCTTCATGACAATTGTGAGGGGGGTGAATTTTTTTATAACTCATTTTTTTTACATTATATAAAGCCTTAAAGTTCTGCATAATTAAGGTCTTGGTTACTTTGAGTGACATAAGTAAGGTGGATAGCTATTTATCCGCTGTCCGTTAGTCATTGCGTCACCTAAGCCCCACCTTCATCCCGCCTCTTTGCATATTTTCTGTTATCCGGGCGTGACACGTGATGACACGCTGCCAAGATGGCAATGGCCAGCTCGTCTCTACTTTACGCTTCAGAACGGCTCATTGGAATTCTATGGGTGACGACACGGACACTTCGTCCATATTTTTTTACGGTCTATGGGGCTGACACAGGACAAAGATGTCGCTGTCTAAGATAGCAGAGAGTGACTAGCGCTCTGTAGAGCAGTTTGTCTGTTTAGGGCTACTGTAGAAGCATGATGGTGTAAAATGCCAATTTCACTGTAAGGGGACCTGGGGTGTATGGAGATAGAAATGGCTCATTCTAATGTAATACAAACATAATCATTATGTAAGGTCTTTATACATCACTGAAAACATAGTTATATATATTATATTGCATTTCTGTCAATAGATCCTCATAAATACTACACTACACCTTTAAAGGGTTAGTGTCACCATGAAATGAAGCCTACATCTGTAAATATTTACTTTTTAATATTATAACATCACCATGTCAAACAAAGTTGTTGACTAAAAAAAAAGGAAAAGGACATTGGTATATCAGACACATTTTAATATTGCATTTAAAAATAAAGTAAAATACAGTGTAGCCTAGTCACTTTGGAATATAGGCCAAAACACCTTTCACGTGGGGAAAAAAACACCGTAAAATATGGTTTGTTATTTTACGTCCATAAAATAAGAATGTAAAATACGGTTTAGTAAATGAATTCTTAGACCCCCTGTCTATTGGTCGAGGACCTCAACATATTATCAACATTAAAAACAAGAACTCACACAGGGTATGTTTGAGTTTTAAATCTGTCTCTGTGCACAGTCTATGTGCATATGTCTATTTGTTTGTCATGCTAGTAAGTGCTGGAGGTACATTGTTGAGTGGCAAGAATGTAGCACGATTTGCTAAGGCAGCATACTCTGCATAATGCTTGCGTGGATGCAGTCAGTTTTGAATGCAAAAAAATAGGTAATTTGATTGGATGTCATGTAAATATGTACTGTGCTAATTAATTGAGATTTCTTACAGCTCTTACAGGTTTTTGGCCTTGTTTGTTTCGTTGCTTCTATTGCTCTCCCCTTTTTTGTAAGTCGCTTTGGATAAAAGAGTCTGCTAAATGATTAAATGTAAATGTAAATGTAATTGACCTTTTACAGCACTACCATTGTTTTTACATTAGTGGCATTTTGTCTGTTAAACATGCATGCTCAGTTTTAACGTTATTTTAAGGTGGAGCAGAATTAAATGAATGGCAAAACTCAGCATTTCACATGAGTACTCCTTCTATCATCTCACGTACCCCCAGGGGTAAACATACCCCATTTTGGGAACCACTGTCATAGATCATACTCACACAGTCCATGACACTGTATACTGATCCCAGTATCACGTGATGTACGCTTCCTTTCACAGGCGCTGCTGCGCTCTTTCCCTTCAGA
Source organism: Pseudorasbora parva (assembly GCF_024679245.1). Classification (NCBI taxonomy): domain Eukaryota; kingdom Metazoa; phylum Chordata; class Actinopteri; order Cypriniformes; family Gobionidae; genus Pseudorasbora; species Pseudorasbora parva. The sequence goes on along the minus strand of NC_090174.1, from coordinate 27,836,466 downwards.
TTAGTTCAGTACCCACAGGTGTGACCTCACTATGACAACGGTGGAGGTGATGGAGGAGAGGTTACCCATTATTGGCTCAGCATTACTAAAACACAGCCAGAGGTGTCCCAGTAGACGGCCATTATTTGAAAGTAGGATCTCAGCCATGGAATGCACCATTTGAGTGCTCTGGACACATCATTTAAAAAGATGATGTGTCGTCGTCCCCCCCTGCTCTGACCTGATGCATAATGCACAGAATGGATGTGGTGCTGAAAAGCATGCATATTTTTTATGTTTTTTGAAAGGCTGAATTTATTTAACAGTACATGCACTTTCAGTATACTTACAATGTACTTACCCATGAAAGCACTGAGTAATGTAAGGTAGTTGTCTTAAAGGGATCCCCTGGTGTTGAGACTTGTATGGCTTAATATAACATAAATGATGTCTCTTACTGAAATATGTAGTAGAAAACCCATGAAAGATCTGTTGTTTAAAAAAATCGATTTTATATTTGGACCATGGGCGGCGCCATTTTGTTTGCGTTCTAGGTTGATGACGTAGAATGGTTGCACTCCTCAATCAGCTGGATTTTACCCGTAGCTATTTTTACCACAACACAACTCGAAAATTGTTTCATTGTTTTGACTGGGAGAAGGTGTGGTCTAATCTAATCTTAACTTCTAAAAATTTGGCTCACCGTCTTATTCATTTTAAAGTCATTCATAGAGCATACATAACCCCTTACAAAAGGTTGAAAATGAAAATGCAATCAACCTATAACTGCCATATCTGTAACACTGTAGCATCAGGTACTTTTCTTCACATGTTTTGGGAGTGTCCAATTGTTGCCAATCTATGGACTCAAGTAAATTTAGTTTTGTCCTCTTTGCTACAAATTGATTACAGATCTAATCCAGGTCTATGTCTTTTCAATGATGATTCTGACTCCTGTTTAACTCTATTACAAAAGAGATTGTTGTTTGCTGGGTTTACAGCAGCAAAGAAGACAATAATACAGAACTGGTTTACCCCGAACATGTGCGTAAAAACTTACTGGATACATAGCCTTCTTATAATTGTGACTTGTGAATGTACAACAGCACGAATTAACAAGGCTAAACCCAGGACCATTGATGCATGGCAATGTTTTTCCTCTAGCATGTTGGAAAATGTAAAGGAACAATCATGTAAAGTAGCTCTATTTTTTGTGTGTGTGTGTGTGTATTTTTTTTGTTTGTTTTTTTGTTGTTGTATTTTTTTTAATTTTTTTTATTATTATGATTTTTATTATTGATTTTTTAAATATATTTATATATATATTATATATATATTATTTATATTTATTTATTTTTCTATTTTCTATTATTATTATTATTATTATTATTATTATTATTATTATTATTATTATTATTATTATTATAGATTAATTCATTGAGGACTCATCTGTTGCTTCCCCTTCCCTGTTGGTTTGTTTGATTGGATTTAATTTTGTTATATGTGAAACAATAAAAAGTTGATCACAAAAGAAAATACGAAAACAGCCTCTATAAAAGTGATTTATATTCTGCAATATTAATTTAAGTAATATAGCAACATTTTTAATAAATGTTTCTTCCAAAACACCATATTTCTTCGCTGTTAGCTGCAATGTAAAATGTGGTTCTGCTAAAGTGAAACGTTTGTGTGTATTGCCGTTTTCCACTCGTCAAAATGCCGTTCATAGAGCAGCATTTAAACGCAGTGTACGTTCTTTAGCGGCTGTGCTATGCGGATATTTACCTTTGCAGTTCCATGCGCTCAAATAGGCTCAAATATAATAAATAAATAAATAAATAGAAAAAAGCGCCTAATATGGAGGAGCGGTCTCTCTCGCGGCGGCTTGTCAATTCAGAAGACAAACCAATGGGCCGCTGTCGGTGCATGTTGTCAGTGGTACAAAAAAATATATATTTTTTTTTTTAAAAACACTACCGGCCCCAAAGTGCGTCGGCCCACCGGGCATGCCCGGTATGCCAGATTACCAGTCCAGCCCTGTCACAGTCTAGCTCCTCCCTATCTTACTGATCTTCTTCATATTTACACTCCTTCACGCACTTTACGATACTCACTCACACCCTCTCTTGTCTTACCACGTATACGCTTAAAGACCATGGGAGCTAGAACTTTTTGCCATGCGGCCCCTCGCTTGTGGAACTCTCTCCCTCTCGATATCCGTAATATTGACAGTCTACATACTTTTAAATCTTGTCTTAAGACCTACCTTTTTACACCGGCTTTTTTATGATTTACTACTTATTTTTCTTTCTCTATGATGCATGTGTGTTTTAAGTGTGTTGATTTATGTATTTACATTGTTGTTGCTGTATTGTAAAGTGACCTTGGGTGTTTTGAAAGGTGCTGTTAAATAAAATGCATTATTATTATTATTATTATTATTTAATACATGTAATATATTTATTAATTGAATGGCAAAGCTAAAGACTAAATAAATGACTGCTAAGAAAGTAAAATCAAAATTCAAAAAAATCATTCTAGTATGCTGATTTGGTGAAACCTAAAATAGTTTTCTTATCAATGCTGAAAACAGTTGCACTGCTTGATATTTTTGTGGAAAGTGATATTTTTTAATTGAATAGAAATTAAATTGAATTTAACATTTTTTTCATTCTATTCTTTCATGAACAGAACGTTCAAAAAATATTTGTAACGTTTTAGATATCTTTACTGTCACTTTTGATTAGTTTAATGCATCCTTGCTGAATTAATCTAAAACCAGCTTTGTTATGTAGATATAGGCCTGGATCCTCTTTCATAACATCTTGGTTGAGACTCAAAATCATAACTGCACCATTGAAAGTCTCACATTAGTTTGTTTTCATATGCAAGTTTTGGTTTCAAAAGCGGCTGCTCTTTTAGGTCTGTTTGTTTGCTCATTGTTCACTTCTAGCTCTTTGCATTTGCAGTATTCTCAAATGAGGGCTCTGCCTCAGCTGCATAAACAGGTGTGTTGAATTACTTTACGCTGAGGATCAAGCCTTCCGTATTACGATAACTGACCTGTGAGTTTTACAGCAAATGCTCCTGAAGAGCAAAAAAGATATGTTTCTTACTATTCAAAGACAATGGATTTGTCTCTTGAAGTTGTTGGATTTACTGTGGATTTCCCTGCTTCGTCAAGGTCAGTGGAATTTGACAGGTATTTGGTGGTGGAAATAGAAATGTTTTTGGGCATATTTGGGGATTTGAAGAGCTTCTGTGCAGACCTAAACAAGCAGCATAACTTGTATAGGGCAGGCACTGGTCCAAATGAGACTGCACGAAATATAGTAGACCATACACTACAGCAGGGGTTTTCAAACTGGGGTCCTCCAGAAGGTCCTAAAGGGTCCCCAGAAATATTCAGAGAATAAAAAGACAAAGCAAACATGAATAAAGTCAACTGAATATTCTGTTTAATTTCTAAATGTATCTTTTCTTTCTTGCTGTATATATATATATATATATATATATATATATATATATATATATATATATATATATATAATGTGTGTGTGTGTGTGTGTGTGTATGTGTGTTTGCTTTGTATCTTTCTAGTGAGTCCCCTTCATTTTGCTCACTGGGGTTGTAAGGCAGTATTCTCAACGCCACACATAATGCTTACATACGTTTATTGTGAAAAATGCTTATACAAATAAGTTTTATTTGCTGTATGTAAAAACGTGAATAAGAACATGTTTTATTAAAGGGGGGGGGTGAAACACTCAGTTTCAGTCAATCTCGTGTCAATCTTGTGTACCTATAGAGTAGTATTGCATCCTTCATATCTCCGAAAAGTCTTTAGTTTTATTATATTTGTAAAAGAAATTTGGGCTATACCGAGTCTTTCCCGAAAAAAACGAGCGGCTGGAGGCGTATCGTGTGGGCGAAGCTAAAGAATCAAGCGTGGAGAAACCCATGGCTATCCAGCTCAGCTAATAGATATGATCCAGAATCTAATTTGGAGGCTGAAATAGAAACAGCAACAGCAGGACGTCCGTCTCTGTGGTATGTACTGTATTTACTCTCCGTTTATGAGGACATGATTCGGTTTATGGACTATTGTATGCGACCAAACCTTAGTAGCAAGCAGAACGGTTTTGCACGTCAGACTAGTGTAACGTTATAACTTACATAGAACAGCAATGAAGTCCGATAGCGCATTTGAATGACGAAGCACGCGATCGTGTCGTTTACTGATGTTTACATACGCGACGATAAGCAACAGCACAGACATTTGAAGCAGGTTTACTTACCGGCTGCTTCCAAAGCAGGACCGAACCTTTATCGCCTGGACGGCTCCGTCAAAGACACACTTCTTGGAGTGTGGAGATCCACTTTGCGATGCGACTGAAGCATTTCTGCGTTCAAATCGGTTCAAATGCAGCGCTGCCTTCCCGGAATGCTGTGCTGAAGCGTTGAAGTCGCTTAATGTCAAAGTGCAGGAATGAAGTGGAGAGCGGCGCGGACTATAACCGACATTAGTGTTCACGGACGACTGGATCTGCAGCTGAGAGAGTATTTACGGCCGTGCATTTCCTCTCTCGCGCTAGTCACGCGCGCACGCACCCTACCGGGAGAAGAGCCCGTACGGCCCATACAAGGACCTTCCGTTCTATTAACGTCAAGTCGACCCATACTCGAAAAAAACTCTCCGAAACTTGTGAGAAACCGGAAGGAGTATTTTTGACACAGAAATACTCCATCAAACGTCCAACATTAGTTTTTGAAACTTTGTCTATGTTTAGGATGGGAATCCAAGTCTTTAAAGGTATAAAAAGCTCAGTATGCATGAAACAGCATTTCACCCCTCCTTTAAGTCTAGCCAATTTATTAGATTTAGAAAATGTTTCCTTTTTATAACGTTTATAACGTCACACAATTTATCTAAAAGTTTAATAATTTCTTCATAAAAATAGATGGAATTTAGGATGGGGTTCCTTAATAAAAGATTCATTGTATTTGGGAGTCCCTGGCATCATAAAGTTTGAAAACCCCTGCACTACAGTATGTTCACTGAAGGCAAATGACTCTTTCTCTGTAAATATTCTTGCCAAATGTGTGTTCCGAGGAGACTGAAAGATGAGTGAATCCCTCTATATCATCTGTGTAACAAAAGGAAGGGAAGGATGAGAGAAGATGCCAGACAGATGGATTTAATAAAGAGCAGCTCTCCACAAATGCTGAGCTCATTCATGTCAGCTTGTGAGAGTGATGAATGTCCAAGAGGCTCTATAATCAGAAACCATAGTTAAGTTCTGTGTAGTCAGCTGTTTCGTACGTCTACATTCGTCTAGATGTAGTGAACATGAATTTCATGGCTACTTATGTGGGAGTTGGGAAGAAGTCCTCAAATCAAATATTCACTGTAATGCAAAATAGCCTAATCAGTGAAATTTGCATTGGCATAATCACACTGGTGCCATTTTTCTGTTTGGCTTGTATATGATTCATCATGTGATTTTAAAAGATTTAGATGAAAGGCTTCAGTCTCGAATGCTTTACCTACCTAGCCTAATTTTCTTTGGCACAACAATATCGACGAATATAATGATGAAAGTCACATGTATGTCGAGTGCAAATAAAGAGTTAATATAATCTAGCAATCAACAATTGCATCTTGTTTGCTTTTCATATCACAATTTCCCACCTCATTAACTACTCAATGTGATCTTAACTGTTGAACTTTGCCAGGCTATAGAGGATGGCAACCTGGAGGAAATCGAGGAGGAAATACGGCTGAAGAGGCGCAAGCGTAGGAGACATGTGGACAAAGACATGAGGCGTGAGGATGGAGACAAGGCAAAGAAAAGGAGAGGACGCCCTCCAGCAGAGAAACTATCCCCAAACCCACCCAAACTCACAAAACAGATGAACGCTATTGTCGATACGGTCATCAATTACAGAGATGCGTAAGTGCTGTTGAACTTCCATGAATGGCTCATTGTGCCGGCCCATTCCTCACCTCACTTTATTGTTGCAGGTGACTTTTCGAATTGGCTCTCCTTAATCGCAGTTTGATTGTCGGTGCATTTGTAGCAAAGGTGACCTGGGACTAAATGGAATGCCAATTTATTTAACGTTGAACTCTTAGTGGTTTTGTACTGAACATGCTGTCCTCAATATTTCAGCTTTTACAGGAATTTGCAGCGCAGATATAGATAAATAGTGTCCTGACAGGCATTGTTACTGCATCAAAACTATGTTGAATGACTCCTGGTTGAGGTTACAAGCCGAAGTAATTTAAGTTTAAGTACTGTTAATTCCATCATTGACGGAATATAGGCTTGTAAAAAAACGAATAACAGCAGGCAAAAAAAATACTGTATGGTGTCCTTTATTTATTGAACATATTGTTCAATTAATTATTGAAAATTAAGGTGTTACAATTTTCAAGAATGTCAATAACGATAGTCATTTCAAATTAACGGTTAAATAATTGTTGATTAATTGTTGACGTTTAAGGGGTGATGAGTTGAGAAATCAACATTCCCTTGAGCTTTTGATATATAAAAGGTCATGGTAATAAAAGATCCCATAAGTTTCAGAGCTGAAAACGTTCCTTTGTAGTCAAAGAAAAGCTTTTATTGACACCAGACCCAGAAAAACAATCGTGTGCTTTACTCTTACGTCATTGCGCTACGAAACACACCCCTACAGAATGTTTTAATTCAGTAGCCCCGCCCACTCAAGGAGCTGTTTAGATCACAAGCCAGCAGCAATAAACGTGTGGAAGAAGATAGCAGTATATTGTGGAAGAACACAGTCGCTGCATAAGCTTCCTTCGGATCATAATATTAGGAATGTGTGATACTTCACACATATACTTATTTTTAATCAAGTTCCAGCTCACATAGGAACGACCGTATACGTGTGTTCGCTTCATTTCACTGCGGAATCGGTTGTAAACAAGTCTCAAGTGCTGGATTTGCAGACACAATGCTGTGCCTTCTTTATTGGATCCGACAGGAATGGTGCAACAAACTTATTTGAGTAATTTTTATATGTAATAGTAGTCCCAGGGCTGTACCAGACCAAAACGTACGCCCATCGGCAGAAATTCTTTCTTGATCTGTGCGCGCACGTGTCCGGTTCGCACTTAGGTTGGGGACACACTGCAAGCATGCCGTGAGCGTCTTGGCTGCATGGTGTCAATTTTTTTTTGCAAAACTGCAATGTTTTTCCGCATTTACAGGTCACCTGGCGTATGTATAAGCTGATAATTCTTTACAGATGGCCGTATGTTTGGACAGAAGACAAGACATAGTTCTTTATTAAACTCATAAAAGACAAAACAATGACAGGAATACTGGATTCTAAACAACAAAGAAATGCCCCAAATGATCAAGACCTTTAAGCAGATATGAGGAAGAAACACCCACAAACACCCCATATCTGGCTGCTCCCAAAAGAGCTTTCCTTGCCAGTATTGCTAGGATAACACGCCTACGTCTACTTCCATTAATAAATAATAACAGCCAGTGCGGTGGCTGGGATATGCATAAACCCAACATACGTGGCATAATTTCGAGCATAATACTCGAGCAGCCAAGTATGTAGCCATTTTCCAAAAACATCTAAAGACACATCACTTCCAGCAGCACCTGATCAATTAAGGCTAGCACTTAACTATTCTATCTGTTCTTCTGTTTGTCTATTAACTCTTCCCCCACCAAACACAGAACTTTCCGTTATTTGTTAGAAAACGCTTCTCGGACAAAAAATTAATTTTTTTTGGGTGTCCGTGTTTTGACTGTCAGACGCTAGGGGGCACTATTATGTGTCTTCTGAATGAGTACTGAATCTCCTGATCAAAATACGAGGAAGATGTAGCAAAACAAGTGAACATATGTAAGCAGGTGCATAGGCATAATAACGTTATCATCATTAAACATCATATAAATCAAAACTATCAAATGTTAGTGAATGAAATGTGGACCCAGGACGAGCTACAGGACTGTGCAAGCATTAGGGGTGTCGATGGACTCAATCTACTCCATCTGTGGTTGATCATGGCTCTGAATCTGGATACAGTCTTTCACAAAAACATGATTTTCTTAGAATTTTGTTCAAAATGTTGTTGTTTTTAAAGCTACACTTTTTAAAGCGACACTACAGTTTATTCTTAGCTAAATACACTTATTTCTTTCAAAAATATGTGCTCATTAATGTATAATTACTTATTTTAAGTAATAAAGTATTTTTGTAAGTTTATAATATGCCATTAAAAATACATACGGGTGAGGGGTTCGCATGCTGGTCACCATGTTGCTCCTCCATCTTGAAAGTACATTAGCCAAAGAGGGACATACCAGTAAATTCAACCTTCGCCTTTCGCGTTTTAACACTCGATGGCACAGTGTCGAATGTGAAGAGGGGGATTGCCATGTTAATCTTGGACTAAATCAGCCACCGTAGGAGTTAAAACGAACTCTTGCCCCTTGTTTGTCTGATTGCTTCTATTGCTCTCCTCATTTATAAGTCGCTTTGGATAAAAGCCAAGTTATTAAATGCAAATTCTTTTTGAAATTACTTATAGCAAGAGGGAAAAAAAAGGTTTTAGTCGTGTAACATTGGTTAATGAAAACGCTGTCATTTTGCAATCGTGACATTCAGAAAATATCGCAAATGATATTCCAGGATTTTGAAAAACATAAAATTCGAAAGAACAGCATTTATTTGAAATAGTAATGTTTTGTAATATTATAAATATATTTGCTGTCACTTTTGACACATTTAATGGGCCCTCGCTGAATAAAAGTAATATCTTTAAAAATAAAATTATGCCCAAACTTTTGAACAGTATGTCAGTGAATTAGTGTGTAAAAGCAGTATAGTTTTAGAACATATGATATGGTCTAATTCTCACTATTCACTAGTTGCTTATTAACGTGCATATTACTAGGGCATTGGCGGTTTATTACTAATAAAGCACATATTAATGCCTTGTTCTACATGACCATATTCTACATCCCTTAATCCTACTCAATACCTAAACTTAGCAAAAACCTTATCAACTATTAATAAGCAGTAATCAGTTCATTGAGGCAAAAGTTGTAGCTAATTGTTAGTTAATAACAATGGTAACACTTTACTATAATGTTGTATTACTTAACATTATTTAACATGAACTAACCATGAACAACACCTCTGTTCAGCATTAGTTAATCTTTGTTAACATTAGTTAATAAAAATCCAGCTGTTCAGGATTTGTTCATGTTAGTTCATGGTGCATTAAAGAAGTCATGAACTGGATTTTTTTTCTTTTTTTATAGTGTTATCTGAGGTCAACTAATGACGTTTGTGTGGTTTTTAGATTCAAAAACATCATAACTAATAAGTAAAAGGCTATTTTCTACACTGGTTTTGAGGCTCTCTTCTGAACGCTGGGTTTTGATGGGCGTGCCGCACTGAAGACTTACACGTTCTGTAGGGGTGTGTTTCATAGCGTGATGACGTAAGAATGAAGCACACGATTGTTTTCTGGGCCTAATGTCTATAAAAGCTTTTCTTTGACTAAAAAGGAAGTTTTCAGCTCTGAAATGTACAGGATAATCTTATATTACCATGACCTTTTATGTATCAAGAGCTCAAGGGAAAGTTGATTTCTCAATTCATCCCCCCTTTAACTAATGTTAACAAGATTGTGATAATGCCTTTAACATTAACAAAACATTTACAAAGATAAATTGTTTTTATGGGTGCAGTTCATTATTAGTTCATGTTAACTAATGTAGTTAACTAATAAACCTTATTGTAAAGTAAAGTGTTAAAGTGTTGCACCATTACTCTGGTTATGATTATATGTCAGGTTCTCCCAGTTAGCAAAAGAGTCATGCATTAGACTCTGTCAGCGTGACTGAAGAATTGCCAATGTTCTTGCTGTCATGTTGTACTTTAACACACTGTCACAGTGTTTCCAGTAACTGTACACATTGTTTACAGTGAAATGCTCCCACGCTTGAATATGTCAAGTCCACATCATTTTTACAAGCCACGGGTGTATGCATCATTTCTGGCATGCATTGGTGCTCGCCTGTGTCAGGGATGTGACATGATTTGCAGCTCTAGCTAATTCTCCCTCTCTGCTCAGATGATTAGCTGAACACATTTGTAATGAAAGTGATTAATAAGCTTAATTTGATTAAACTATTTTGTTCTGGTAAATAATGTAGTCTGAATGTCACACTCATACTGTAGTGGATGTTGTTTAATGGTACATTGACTATGAGAATTTCAAACAGCCTTAGAGTGCAATTGATTTCAGTTGAGAGGACATGGGCTTGGTGTGTCACCCAATTAAGCTGCAATAGATTGAAGGGTAGCAATGATCATATGCTAGGTTTCACTCTTGGTGGTTCCCATGACAACCTTCTAGTTAACAGCGCATATCAGATGTGGAATAATAATTTTGCTGTCTGGACATGGCAGTAATTTTACATGATAGACAAACCGCTCTAATCTAGCCCATATTTGTACCAAGACATCTAGAAATGTCACTTTAGTAGCACTTAAGCATCTTAGAAAAAGACGTCCTTGGCAATTATTTAAAATATATGACTCTGTGGAACTCATTCTTAGACGACAAAAACCCCAGTCTCAGTGCCACACTTTCATGACTACTCTCAAACAACAGGCCATAACATGCTTTCAGCTGAGATTTTGAAATTGAAAAGTCGTGAAAATTGTCACAATATTTCCTGAATAGAAGATTTTGGCCATTGGTTGACCAGAAAAAAAAAAACATAAGCCATTAGTTGAGCACAGAGCCAGTACGTTTTTGGCTTTTCTATCTATCTGTGTAGATTTTGTATATTTAATTGTGTATGATAATTTCCTCTATTTTACTTTTAGATTACCCTGCTGTCATCTAATGTCTACTTAAATTAATATTTTAAAACACTAATAATTTAAAGGGTTAGTTCACCCAAAAATGAAATTGATCTCATTAATGACTCACCCTAATGTCGTTCCACACCCGTAAGACCTTTGTTCATCATCGGAACACAGTTTAAGATATTTTATATTTTAGTCTCAGAGCATAATGCAGTCAAATGCCAGAAAAGCTAATAAAAACATCATTAAAGTAGTCCATATGCGACACCAGTTGGTTGATTAGAGTCTCTTGAAGCATCAAAAATACATTTTGGTCCAAAAATATCAAAAACTATGATTTTATTCAGCATTGTCTTCTCCATGTGCCTCCAAAAAGAGTCAAACGGTCAATGAATCAGTGAATCGATCAAAGGGGGTCGCCAATGTCAATGATTTCAGCAGTTTGGCGCTTCAGAACTGCTGAAATCACGTGACATTGGCGACCCAAATCATTGATCGATTCACTGATTCATTAACCATTTGATTGGTGTGACTGATGTCACATATGGACTACTTTGATGATGTTTTTATTCCCTTTCTGGACATGGACAGTGAAGTGGGCATTGACTGCATTATGCTCTGGGACTAAAATATAAAATATCTTAAACTGTGTTCTGATGATGAACGAAGGTCTTACGGGTGTGGAATGACATTAGGGTGAGTCATTAATGAGATCAATTTCATATTTGGATGAACTAACCCTTTAATAACCCTGTCGAAAGTACTGTTTAGGAGATCTCACAACTTCAGACTGTACATTATTATAATGTTATGATGCCTAAATTTTCTTGTAGCTTTTAAAACTTTTTGTTTTAAAAGCTACAAGATTAATTGTATACATTTTAATAATGGATAACAAAATAAACAAAATACATCACTTTTATTATCGGTATCAGATTTTAATATTGGTACATCCCACCCAGATCACTTGCAAGTAGTTTTCTTTGCATATTAAGCCAGGATAGGATCAAATGTTTTAATAATAAAATAAATTGCACACCTTAATATTTTAACTAGTCCTATAATCACATTTTGTAGAATTTTTCAAAATATTTTTTCTACCCGATGCATGTCATTCATAATAATGGCATATCTTGCATTTTAAGCCTTTTGAAATTGTTGCTATATTGAGCAGTCAATTTAGAAATGCTAAACTCAGCTAAATGCTGAGTTCGTAATGAGCAGAATTCATCCTTGAGCTTCGTTGAACGCTGTTTGGTGCTGTGCTGCAGTCCGAGCCCCGAGACTAACACTAAACGTGCATCTGCAGCAAAAACTGTAAATTGAGGTCTTTATGAAGGTCAACACACTATAATTGCACCAATTTTAGCTCTGATTTAATCACTGAATGTGTAATGAATCATCTGCGCTGTGTCATAAATATTTAGAGCAACTGTAACAGGCAGATATGAGCTGAAGTCTGTATAAAAAAACCTTCTTGTTGCCAGTATTTCTCAAGAAAATATTACTCCTGGAGACCTTTATACCATTTCCTGTTGTCCTGGATTTAGACTCCTGTTGGCCTCGGGTGGATTTGACGGATAATAGTCAGTGAACCACCAATATGGTGATAATGAAAACCAGTTGGACATTATTTCACCAAGTTGGAAATCTGCCCAGGCTGATTGCCTAGTTTATACCTCACGTGCAGTTCGAGGAAGTCAGGATAACCCTCAGTGTCTGTTTCTGATCACAGATCAAGCCGACAGCTCAGCGAGGTCTTTGTGCAGTTGCCCTCCAGGAAAGAGCTCCCTGAATACTATGAACTGATAAGGAAACCAGTGGACTTCAAGAAGATCAAGGTACGTGGGTTACAGTACGTCTTTTATTTCAGTGTGGCCCTAAAGTCTCAAACATCTCAACATCACACATATTGTCTGCTGTGACGTGTTATGCAATCAGGAGTGGCACACTCATTACTCCAGCTGGATGATGACAGCTGTTTCCGTGCTTATAATGCATGTTTTTCGTAATGTTCTTATTTCTGTTGCAACTCTAAATGGCAATTTAGGTAAAGATTGTTTTGGTGTTAGAAGTGCTATTTTTTTTTTATTTTTTTTTTGCAGGAGCGTGTGCGCAGCCACAAGTACAGGAGTGTGAGCGATCTGGAGAAAGACGTCATGCTGCTTTGTCACAATGCTCAGACTTACAATCTAGAGGGTTCACAGGTGAGTGAATAAATGGATTGAACACCCTCCGTGACTTAATATGTATGAATTGACTAGTAGAACCCCACAATCATTTTGCAGTGATTTATATAAAGCGCTATATAAATGTAACTAATTATTATTATTATATGTTGAATGAATTCTATGAAGTGTTTGTCATACATGCAAATATTAAACAAGCATGTCATAGCCAATGGCTATTGTGTGCTATAAAATTGGGATTTGGGGTTTATCTTAGGTTTATTATTACCAATTCCCTGATGTATTGATTTTATTCATCTAAAGGTTTAGTCGTACGGGCATATTTGTAGCCAACAATACATTGTATGCGTCAAAAGCTTATGTATTCAGATGATGTATAAAATCTCAACTTCAAAAAATGTACCCATGTGACTTGTTTTGTTGTCCAGGGTCATATTTCAGATCAGTTATATATATTTATAAAGATCTCTCACAGTGTATTATGGTAGATTGTGTATTGTGATTACTTGATCAAAAATCAATATTTAATGTCTTCTGAGCACAATCTGGAGATGGAGTGTAGACGTCTACAAAAATATAATCATATTTTCTTCTTGTCTTCTCAAATTACCATCCTTTTTATTTTTAAAGGAGTGTGTCAGTTTATGCTTTTATTATTTTTTTACCTTAACTGCTTTGTTTTGTTCGGGTTGCAGATGATACAAATAATCCCAGCATTCCCAAATTCCATGCGAATGCTTCTAGGAGATGATTTAAGGCTTTAGTCATCATAGCATGAAAATGATTTCTTCTTGCTAATCAATTGTATTGACAATGCTCAGTCGAGCGCTGCTTTGTCAAATATCTATCTACTAAAAGGGAATTTTATTTATCAAGTACTCTGACATATTGATTATCTCAAAAGGAGTCAGTTTATGCTTTTATTATTTTTACCTCACCTGCTTTGTTTGCTCAGGGTTGCAGATGATAATCCCAGCAAGGGGTGTTTGTTTTAAATAACAGCTTGTATTTTACCCTTTGTTGTTTGTAGATCTATGAGGACTCCATTGTTCTCCAGTCAGTATTCAAGAGTGCCAGACAAAAGATTGCTAGGGAGGAGAGTGACGATGACAGCAATGATGATGACGATGATGAGGAAGAATCAGAGGAAGAATGTAAGATGTTTCAATAACAAAGGAAAGGACCGATTTACTGATACTTAGGGATGCTCATTTTTACCGTTTAACCATTAGTCCAGTGTTTTACATTGGCCTACATTTTTGCAGCCATTAAAATAGTTCAGTCTTGTTTTTAATGCCAAAGTAGTTATATTTAGTTTTGTTTCTTTGTTAAGTTATTTTAGAAAAATGTTTAGAGACATTTTATGTTTGTTAAATTAAAGTAAAAAAAAATGTAAGTGACGACCAAGCGACCAGCGGCTGATAGTGAGTTAACCACAAGTTTAATTTAGCCTCTCAAATCAACTCTTGACGTTTCTGGCCTATAATAAAATCCATAGATATAACACTTCAAGCATCACACATTGTCTTTTAGCTACCTTACACCTCCGCAAAATGAATAGCCTATAAATCAGATCTTCAATTCCCGCGGTATAGCCTATATTTAACGGAGTTCACAGCAATGAAAGCAAAATATTCAAGATGCATTTTATTCAGCAGCTCATTTCAAATTCAAAGACCGCAATATGAGAAAGGGTGACCTAAGCACTGGTAAGATCATTCATTCATTTGTATTGATGATTATTGTGTTTTTGAGCATCTAAGACTTTTTTTAAGTGTTTACGGCCATTTGCGTCGGCTTGCTTTACTCATTTGCGGCGATGCGTGTTACAGCACCATCATATCTATATTTTTTTAACCATTTGCCAGGAGTAAAATTAACACATGTGGTTTAAACAACCAGATACATTTACTCTTGTCCGGTTTTGTCTAAAATGCTTTCAGACCATCTTCTGAATTGGTTTGTTTGGGTAATCGGAAATAAATATAGCCTACATCTCGAAAGAATCTCAGAAGGCATTTAGGCCTACTCCTGGTCATTTCGCAATCAGATAGATACCTGTCAGAGAAAACGAATGAAGGAACCAGTTGTAAAAAGGCCATAACTCTAGCAGCTGCACTGAAGAAGAAATGGACTATAATAGAGGTCTTCACGGGTCAAAAAATTCGTACCCAAACCCAAAGAGACCCGCAATGTTCCACACAGAACCGACCCAGACCCGTCTACTATTTTAAAAGCTGGGCCCGGACCTGTGCAGATCCAAGAAATGCAAAAATATATAGTACCCGGAACCGACATGAACCCGTCTATTATTTAATAGCTGGAACCGAACCCGGGGGGAAGACGCAGACCCGACTGGACCAGCCTACCTAACGTTATAGCCGTCGTCTCCCTCCTTGTACCTGATTGTGATGTATTACAATATTCCTCTCTTGTTGTTCCAAGCATGCTTGATTCCCTCATCATTTCAGCTGTAAAAGTCCTCTATGTCACGGTGACAGATTTACAGCAGGGCATTTCGACTCAAGTTAACCCGCATATGATAACTTAGACTGTTTGCCCTTTTGAAATAATAACGATTGCTCATTCAGTGCCATGGCCGCTGACGTTAGCATTATTTATTTGCCATAATCTGCCATAATTTTCTGACTACCAAAACTTTAAAGTATCGGCTGACTCTCAAACAAGACTGTTCATTCACATTATTTTACAGTCACAGTGGAAGCTCGGGTTGCTATAGCAACATGACGCGCTTGAGAATGCACTGAAATATGAGCTTTTTTATGCAATTTGAGCATTACAGAAAACATTTATGTGACAGTTCACCTGAGCTCTTGTTGCTGATTTGAAATATATTGTTGAGTACATTTACTGTGCGCATGCATTAAATCAGCCCACTTTCTAAACAGCTGAGAGAGCGCGAGCGAAAGAGAGAGTGTGTTTTTTTTTATATTTCTAAACCTTATTTCCCGGCTTAACTTTTCTCATCCTAATTTAGCAAGTTATATAAAACACACAAGTGGTGCTGACTATCACGGCCAGGTGTTCTCAGAGTCCTATCAACGTATTACATAGGCTACAATGTTAAACAGACCCGAGACCCGAAGTAATAGATTGGGACCCGACCCGGACCCGGCTGACAATTTAAAGGTCCTGTTCTTCACGTGTTTTCGAAGCTTTGATTATGTTTACAGTGTGCAATATAACATGATTTCATATTCCCGCGTGTAAAAAAACACAGTATTTTACTTATCTGTACGCCGCTGTTTTCTCTGTCCTAAAAACGTCCTGATGATTTCCTTGTTCTAACACGTAACAAGTTCTAATTGGACCAGCACTTCCCGTGTTGTGATTGGACACCAGCTTAGCGCACTTTGCCCGGAAAGGTCCCGCCTCTTACCATAACGGGGAGATGCAAGCGCTGAATGCACGCTCTTCTCCACGTGGGAGAGCAACAAGACCACGCCCCCTATTTTGCGTGTACTTTTGGGGCGGAGGGTTAGTCAACAAACAGTTCTAGTGACGTCATTCCTGAAGGAAGTGCAGGGGTGTAGTCCAAACCGGCCGTTCGCTGTAGGCTTTGAAAGGGAACTTCTGTTAAATAAAATATCTCGCTTGGCATTGAACTTTGAGCTTTATAATTTTTTCAATTTTTTCAGGTATTATTTATGCTCTAACAGCAACATTTCAACGAACTAAAGTTTGAAAGATGGAATCACGAAGACCTTTAAAATATAGACCTGAACCCGTACGTGTCCCGGGTCGGATCCCGGGTCCACGGGTCTCAGGTGCCTCGTAAAGACCTCTACTTTATAACTCTGTGCCGAGCCATGTCTTGACAGTCACGTAAGCTATTATGGTCTCATGTTGTTCTTTCCACCATGCAGCGCAGCACATCGCATTGTGAATCTATCTGTTGTTGAGCTTTTCTGTGTGTTCTGCTGTTTTCACAATAAAATAAACATGTAAAATAATTTTTTTACGGGTCACAGACACTCGTCAATTGTATTTTTATCTAATGTCAATTCATCTTATCAGCTAACGGTTAATAATCGATTAATGAACATCAGTTGTCAGTCAGGAAAATTAACCGAATTAAGCATCCCTAATTGATACTAACGAAGCTAAAGCTCTACTAATCCTTGTACTTGCTTGAGAAGGGCAGTTTTCTTTCCTTTGTTAAAACAGGATGTTTGGACGGCACATTTTAAAGACCTAAACCCCTTTTTCTAAATAGCCATAAAGCCGCCTTTTAAACATCTCAAAAGTCATGTATTTCCAGTGGAGAATAGCACGGGAGCTTTGTGTGTGCATCATATGCATATGCATAATTTTTGGATCCAATTTTAGCTTTGTGTTAGCTACAGTTTTTTATTTCAACGGATGCTACTTTTAGGCATTTTGGCGTTTATTTGTTTCTTTGGTGTTTATTTTTATGTTTAATATTCATTAATTTTGAATGCCTCTAGGGGATGAAATGCAGAACATCATTTTTGAAAATAGTGAAAAGGTTACTTAAGGCTTTAGTCACATCATAGTATGAAGATGATTTGTACTTGCGTTGACATGCTCAATCGAGTGCATCTGATTGGACAACAATTTGTACAATACAGGATGAGTAATTTGCCTTTTTGAGAGAAGACTACGTTTCTTTGCCAAATGTCTATCTACTAAAAGTGAATTTTGGCATTTTTATTATCGAGTACTCTTACATATTGATTACCTCAAAAGCCACAAACTAAGGTTTTCATGAGGTTTTCATTTCTTAATGTTTATTTAATAATTATTCAACCAAACATGTTAACTACAAAGTACTGATTTAGAAAGATGTGAGTGGCATTTGAGAGTGTATTGAAATGGTCTTTTATTACTATTAAAACTTTTTTTTTTATTATTCAAGCAAAGTCAGTGAAGGTGAAAATTAAGCTGAGTAAACGGGATGAGAGATGTCAGGACAAAGGCAAGAAGAGGCCGAGTCGTGGAAAGGCCAAGCCCGTGGTCAGTGACGATGACAGCGAAGAAGAACAAGAGGAGAACGTAGGTCCATCATTCTTCTCATCAATTAGGCCTGTCATTGCTACAGTCTGTTTAGCTAGTTGACATTTAGCTTAATTAGATGTCATGTAATCAAAAATCTCAGGTGCATACATTGACATTTTGATTGAATAGGCTTGAGGATATTATCTCAACAACAAAAAAACAGGCTTGATTTGGGCACGTATGGGACAGCTAACCACAAAGAGCTGCTGCCGCTCGAAATGTAGCGCACAGACAGCCTGTACAAACTGGACAAAGAGATTTATGCTTAGCCACATGTCCTTATCTTTCAACATCTAAGAGGTATTTGAGGTGCTATGCAGTTCTCTGGGAGAATCGTTTATGAGAAAAAGGATATATTGTGCCCTTAAACCTGGCTTTCATTCCTCTCTCTCTATCCCATCTGCTGCAGTTCAAGAGGAAAATGTAAGTCTGTCTGTTTTTCTCACTTTTAAAACCTCCCTTCACATGCGCTTTTTTCCATTAGTGTGATCGCTTCATGTCTGAACATCATACGCATAGTCTCCTCATATCAAGTCAGTGTGAACATGTAAGATCTGTGTGACCCAGGCCCATGAATCAGTGTGAGATCTTCTCATTATCCAGAAGTAGGGGAGCACATTCAGTAACCAGTAATGAGCCTCTGCAGACCAGCGATCAGTCAGGTGTGGCGTGTGGTTGGACTCGGGTCACCAGATTTCTAGTGTGTGGCGATCTGTGTCGGCACGTGTGTGTAATGTCATTGTGTGTTTGTTTTCAGGAGCAGTCAGAAGGGAGCCAAAGCGACGATGAGTGAGGAGGAGATGAGCTGATCATCAGCATTCCTTTCACACGTTTACTCGCTTCTTTTATTGTCTTTCCTCACCCAGCTGAATTGCTCTGTGCTTCACCTGAGGCTTCCAATAAGATTTATTTTTTCTAATCTCTCTTTTTTGTTTTATTTTATGTTTACTTGCGCTATTGTCCCACACTTTTTGGCTGTTTTTTGCACCTTCAATAGCTTACAGTTATTTTCCTACATGCAGTGAGGTATTTTAGAGATCATTTCTGTATGCTTGTACATAATTTACATTTATGCAATGTTAAAAAGAAAAGTTTGATAAAAAAAATAATAATAATAATCTGAATTTCATCAAAGAACGTCATTATAAGCTATTCAAAAAATGTTTGTTTTTTAAACCTTACCCTTGGTTAAACCAGTTGTTTCAAATTCATGAAGCATATAAAAAAGTATTACTTAAAGTGAAGTCCTCATAGTATTTTGTATCATTTAGATTAGATCCTATAATATAGTGACTTCTATATTGTATTGCATGCAGCACAAAAGCCAGCAGAGATTACAAATGTGTTTGAAATGGGAGCATTAATCAGCCCTGTACCGTTTCAGTGGTATGTGATATATATGAATTTGACCAGCTTTGTATCATATACATAGATGTGACGATTTTTGTTTCTTTTCATAGTCAGTGTTATTCATTCATTGGTGTAATACAGTCTCATTTTCCTTTGTTTTCATTTACAGGGGATAAGAGTCCCACAATATTTCAAAGATCATGTAGATAAGACAATCAGTATTTTAAAGCATATTGTATAAATATAAACCAGGTAAAATTGGCTACATTTCATTAAAAAAGGTGTTTTTAAGGAATAGGGTGTTTTTTTTTTTTAATGATGAATTGCTCTTATACCGTACTGGTTGAAATATGCATTTCATTTCATTTTTTAATGCTTCAAAATGTACTCATTAAGGCACTTGCATTATTGTCAATGAGAACTGTTTTTGATCTTTTCTCCTGTGTGCCATTGGTCATTTTATGACATCTCTTTTGTATGTGCTTCTCTAAAGTGTCATAATATTTGCTCTCCTTGCACACTGTCTTTGTGGTTGTAGCTCATAGCCCAAAGTAAACATCACCAATGATAACCCTTCTCTCGTCGGTCTCTGGTGTAATGCCATGCTGGATTGTCTGTAAATGTGACTTGATATATTTACATGTTTGCAATGCTCCTCTTCTAATCCTTGTGTATTGCAACCAGTCATGATGCACTAGGAACATTAGCAATATCCCAAAATTTAAGTTTTAGATGTATATGGCATCATCTGCTTTATTAAAATGGAAGCTTAATTAACCTTAATAGTCATTTGAGATAATTACTTGTCACTTTGCAGTTGTTTACCTAAAGCCACAAAGCTACAGTAATTGCAGGGCCAGTCCCCAAGCAACACTGAGATTATGTGCCTTGCTAAGGGTTGAAATAATAATGAGACAGGATTCTTTAATTACCCCCACATGCAAGAAAACCTGTAACATCTAGGTCAGACGTGTTCAAACTGGGGTCAGGGGGTGCTGGGAGGGTCTGCAAAAATATGGGACATAAATATTTCTTTTTTTTTTTTTTTTTTTGCGTTCTTGCAAAAGTTAAGTTCCCCCAAGAAATTTTGCATTCACTCCCAAAACCATTTGAGGTCTTTGCAAGCGAACACAACATTTCTCAGGGGAACTGTAAAACTTGTGCGAAAGAACACCAAAGCATTGCATTATTCAGGAATCAGCAATAAACTACAATTTTAAAATACTATATATATATATATATATATATATATATATATATATATATATATATATATATATATATATATATATATATATATATATATATATATTAACAAATCTTATACTTTTTATGTTAGCTGCCTTTTATAAGGCGTCCCAAAGGGATCATAATTTTCCACGTCCTTGACATCTAAAAGTTTTATGAGATATTTGGATACTGCCACTCCTATAGCTCAGCACATTTAAATGTGTGGTATGATATTGCACCGACTTCTGGCCAATTGAACATCCTTCTATTTAGCAAGCAAAAATGACGCTCCGCCTTTTAAAGTTAACTTCAATCAAGTGTCCTACCTCATATGAGCACTGAGGGGCAGTGCAGTGGTCCCTCGTAGGTTTACCATGGTTCTTTTTTTCCTCTTGAGATCAAAAACAGCTTTTCTTTCAGAGCTCCAGCCATTTAAATGGAGTTCTAAGCTGATTCAGTCCAAGAGTACAGTCCATTTCTGCCCTGTTTGTCTTCCACTTTGAAGTGGCAAGCTGTTTAGATAGCGGTAAGCCTCAGAAGATAGAGATAAATTGGACAGTAATCCTTGTCTCTGTGCCAGGGATGTCAAATGGAAATAGTCAGGTGCCAATGCAATCCCTGCTATTCCTCTGTAGCCTTTGTGAGCTCTTTTCCCGATCATCCGAGTGACCGATGTGGTGATAACCAAGGCCGTTTCTCAAACAATCTCTCAGAAGTACGTAGAAAATTAGTCATGTGTGACTGAATGAAAGGACCAGGTGCTCCCTATTATCAGAAGTTCTGCTGCTAATCACGCTTTATATCACGTATGTAGAGTCTCGGGCCCTATGAATAGCCAAAATGCGTCACTTAAAAGGGCTAGGAGAGAATGCATTGATCCCTCTGGCATTCCAGAGTTCGTGATCAGTTAACTGCATGACTGAGGAAATGAAATGAATTAAACCTTACGGCGTATGTATCTGCTTCACCATAATCTGACCGCTGAACCAGCGTTTATATAACTTGACTGCCCCATTTCGACCATCGGGGAGCAAGATCAAAGCTTGTGGTCAGCGAAATTTCTGTCGAACATTCATGAAATGCAGCACTTGTATTTGAATGAACTTTATCGACTTTTTTTAGCAGAGGTAGATTAAGGTGAACCTGAGATTAAAAAGTGCTTTATAGAGGAATCGATTTATTCAATGATTAGGCCTTACCTTGTCCTGCGTTGCATCTAATTGGCCTAGATAACAGAGTCTTAGATTGCTCTGCTCAATATTATCTAATGAGATTGTAAAAAATAAATAAATAAATAAGAATAGAGTCATGTCAGAAAATTGGCACATTTGAATGAGAAAACCGCTCTTGGGGACTGCCTTTTTACTCTCCCTTGTGTGTGAAACTGGCAGAAAGATGCTTTATTCAGATGTGTCCGGACCGGAATAGACAATGAGATACTGGTTAAACCATCACATCTTTGTTCACAGGCTGCCAAAGGAATGCTTGAAGTGCATGGCTTTTTTTGAAGGATTCCATATCAACTTTGAGCTGTCTGTTCAGTTACTGTCTAAACTGTTAACCCTTATTAATATTAGCACATGCTAATGTTTAGTCTTGACCATGATGCAGGATTTCCGGGTTTTTTTTAAGGGGTGAAAATTGTACACACAGACATGTTTATGTGTCACTGGATTATTCTATAGATCCTTGTTACCTTGCTATAGATAATCTGCTGGGAATAACTACCATCATAAGAATCATGAGTAAAAATTGATATATCGTATATGGACTTTCAAAATAATGCATCCAGACGCATATTAAAGATTTCTGTAGTCAATAACCTAAATAAATGTTCACTGGAGCATATCCTGGTTTTTGTTTTTTTTTAAGGTTCTGTGAATTCAAACATTTATTGATTCACATGATCTTGTGTTGAAGTGTATGATGTAAAAAATGAGTGACATTCTAAGTAAACAGGTTTTGATCAATCATTTAAAAGAACCACTGAGATACAGACTTGTTTAAAGGGATAATTCACCCAAAAAATATTTTCACCCTAAGCCATCCTTGGTGTATATGACTTTCTTCTTTCAGTCGAATGCAAGATATATATTAAACAATTTTCTGGGTTTGACATTTGGAAGCTATTTTACTCTATAAAGTTTTAAATATGGATATTTTTCAATGCACCACTCCGCTCCAGAAATACTTTATTTATCACCCGAAGCCATGTGGAGCAGTTATATGGTGGATAGATGCAGTTTTTTGGACTTCAAAAATGAACCAACGAGTCACTGCTATTATAAAGCTTGGCAGAGCCAGGACATTTTAATAAAACTCTAATTGCATTAGTCTGAAATAAGAAAGTCTGATGACTTGAGGCATGAGTAAATTATGGGCTAATTTTCATTTTTGGGTGAACTATCCCTTTGATATATCTCTAATTGCATTAGTTTGAAAGAAAATGGTCATATACACCTATGGCTTGATCATGAGGTTGCCTTTGGGGGGGGGGGGGGTGAACTATCCCTTTAAATTAGTAAGGACAATGTGAAAATTAGATTTTCACCTTGATATTTATCATGACATAAAGAACTCCATTGAATTTCCTCTCTAGGATCTCAGCATAAATGGCAAGATAATTGTATCCAAAGTGTCTTGAATCTATATGAACTTAATGTTATTAACAATGCTACCCAGTGGCGTAGCACCAAATTTTGGGCCCTGGGTAGAAACCGTTTGCTGGGCCCCTGTACCAAATACCATAGTGATACCAATGGGTGTATTGCATTTTTACATTTTTATTGCAACTTTAGAATCACAGGATGCGCTAACCGCCCAACTAGACATTCAGTCTTTGAATTACATTTTAAAATAAGTCATAAGTCATCATTAAGATGTGCATTAAACTGAGAACAATCCTGTACTTAATGTAAGAGCGTGTGCAAGCTAATTTGCATAACAATGAGGTAAAATAGGCGCTAACGATTTTTGTTTTCGGGGGTGTTAGATTTTAACAATAGAGGGAAATATAGTGTTTTCATGTAAACTTCTGACTCTATGTTAAAACAATGTCAATGCTTGATGATGCATTTGGAGCTCACCTTTCTATTAAAAAAAACGTGCAGAGTGAGCAACTGCTTGCCCTCATTTGCCTTTATCTCTTTAATCTTCTTTCCTTTTTGTTTTTGAGCCCCTGATTTTCCTTTCTTAAGGAAAGACATGACTCTTCCCCTGTATTCCTAGTTCATATCACGGCTACCCCCCAAGTCCGACGCCCCTGATGCTACCAGTTGAACTGGGTGAAGGAAAAGTGTTGCATGAAAAGTGTTTTTTGTGCTACATTTCTTTAAAATAAATGCCATTTGATGTTTTGTTGTCTAATGCAGTACCATTAAGACTTTAGAAAGTGTAAGTGTGTGTATATACAGTATTGTTCAAAATAATAGCAGTACAATGTGACTAACCAGAATAATCAAGGTTTTTAGTATATTTTTTATTGCTACGTGGCAAACAAGTTACCAGTAGGTTCAGTAGATTCTCAGAAAACAAACAAGACCCAGCATTCATGATATGCACGCTCTTAAGGCTGTGCAATTGGGCAATTAGTTGAAAGGGGTGTGTTCAAAAAAATAGCAGTGTCTACCTTTGACTGTACAAACTCAAAACTATTTTGTACAAACATTTTTTTTTTCCTGGGATTTAGCAATCCTGTAAATCACTAAACTAATATTTAGTTGTATGACCACAGTTTTTTAAAACTGCTTGACATCTGTGTGGCATGGAGTCAACCAACTTGTTGCACCTCTCAGCTGTTATTCCACTCCATGATTCTTTAACAACATTCCACAATTCATTCACATTTCTTGGTTTTGCTTCAGAAACAGCATTTTTGATATCACCCCACAAGTTCTCAATTGGATTAAGGTCTGGAGATTGGGCTGGCCACTCCATAACATTAATTTTGTTGGTTTGGAACCAAGACTTTGCCCGTTTACTAGTGTGTTTTGGGTCATTGTCTTGTTGAAACAACCATTTCAAGGGCATGTCCTCTTCAGCATAGGGCAACATGACCTCTTCAAGTATTTTAACATATGCAAACTGATCCATGATCCCTGGTATGCGATAAATGGGCCCAACACCATAGTAGGAGAAACATGCCCATATCATGATGCTTGCACCTCCATGCTTCACTGTCTTCACTGTGTACTGTGGCTTGAATTCAGAGTTTGGGGGTCGTCTCACAAACTGCCTGTGGCCCTTGGACCCAAAAAGAACAATTTTACTCTCATCAGTCCACAAAATGTTCCTCCATTTCTCTTTAGGCCAGTTGATGTGTTCTTTGGCAAATTGTAACCTCTTCTGCACATGCCTTTTTTTTAACAGAGGGACTTTGCGGGGGATTCTTGAAAATAGATTAGCTTCACACAGACGTCTTCTAACTGTCACAGTACTTACAGGTAACTCCAGACTGTCTTTGATCATCCTGGAGGTGAACATTGGCTGAGCCTTTGCCATTCTGGTTATTCTTCTATCCATTTTGATGGTTGTCTTCCGTTTTCTTCCACGTCTCTCTGGTTTTGCTCTCCATTTTAAGGCATTGGAGATCATTTTAGCTGAACAGCCTATCATTTTTTGCACCTCTTTATAGGTTGTCCCCTCTCTAATCAACTTTTTAAGCAAAGTACGCTGTTCTTCTGAACAATGTCTTGAACGACCCATTTTCCTCAGCTTTCAAATGCATGTTCAACAAGTGTTGGCTTCATCCTTAAATAGGGGCCACCTGATTCACACCTGTTTCTTCACAAAATTGATGACCTCAGTGATTGAATGCCACACTGCTATTTTTTTGAACACACCCCTTTCAACTAATTCAACTAATTGCCCAATTGCACAGCCTTAAGAGCGTGCATATCATGAATGCTGGGTCGTATTTGTTTTCTGAGAATCTACTGAACCTACTGGTAACTTGTTTGCCATGTAGCAATAAAAAAATATACGAAAAACCTTGATTATTCTGGTTAGTCACATTGTACTGCTATTATTTTGAACAATACTGTATATAGGAAGTGAATTAAAGCTGAAATCAGTGTGTGTTCTTCTTTGGAGCAGCTGTGCTGACATGGCTGGCTGCCGACAGTGCTGGAAGACCCTGGGATGTGAGTTCACTTTGGGTAATGTTGAAGTATGGCATGCGGAGGGGTGCCACAGCGGGAGTCAGCCCTCTGCTTGATGTGCTGCAGAGGAATTTAAGTCTGAAAGAGGGGCGGATTAAAAGCAACAGCCCCGGCAGGTGGTTTTATTGTATTGAGGGAATATGTGAGGTCCGTACTCCGTAATATTCTCTCTCACTTTGCTTCTTTGATTGCTTTCACCTCCTTTTTCTGGAAAGACTTTACTGTAAATTCCATGACTGTGAACATAATTCATCTGATATTTGCATGCATTCTTATTCACATCTCACTTTTTAAACCATCCATCCATTTTACAAACAGCATGTAGCATTATACAAACAGAAATAAGATTTAAAGGTTGGTTCTGCTTATCGATTCCTGTGTGTGCATTTTAATGTGATTTTAAAATCTTTCAAGTGCAAGAAGAGAAATCAACTGGCCGCCTCTCATATAGTGTGTGAAATGTACTGAATTGAGTTCTCTTTCGTGTTTTATTGCGCATGAATGGAAACGCACAACGTTTCATTCAGCGACGTACGAAGAACAGGCCCCTGGTCAGTAATTTGGGGTCAGTCTTTTTTTTTTTTTTTTTTAATAAATCAATTTTTTTTTTTTATTCAGCAAGGATGTGTTAAATTGATAAAAATGGATAGTAGATTTATATTATTTGAAAATATGTTTTTATTTTGAATAAACGCAGTTCTTTTAAATATTTTATTCATCAAATATATTAGGCAGCAGAACTGTTTCCAACACTCATAATAAATCAGAATATTAAAATGATTTCTGAAGGATCATGTGATAGACTGGATTTCATGTGACACACTCGCTGTCTGGTCTTGCACCAATCCCATCATCGACTACCTGTTCTTCCTAGAAGCCTTCACCTGTAACCATCTTCGTCTTCATTGTCATCTTCATCTTCACCAGTTTCATCGTCTTCACCATCATCGTCCTTCGTCTGAGTGTCACCACCATCCTAAGTATCACCTGTGTCCGTAACCTCTGATAATAAACTTTGCACTTGCACTAATCTCTCTGTGTCTGACAGAAGACCAGACCAAATGCAGAGCTCTTCGGACACAGGCGGGGACCGCACCACAGACCACTTCACCACGCTGTACGGTCCTCACTGGTTCATGACACTCCCTTCACTGCTACTCAAGTTACCGTGTCATCCCCTGCACCACCAGCACCTGTTACTTCATCCGCTGCCTGTGTAAGTCCCATTGCCCAACCAGCGACCTAAAGCGGCGCGGTGGAGGATTGCAGCGGGTTTTTCTTGCAATGTTCCCTGTATATGGAAGCAAACTCCCATCTGTTCCACAGCGAGAGAGGCCGATTGGCGTTTATCTCATTACTCTCAGGCCGAGCCTACAGTGGGCACAGTCGCTATGGGAAGTGAATACCCCCATCATCGGCTCAACCACTGCCTTCTGCAATCAAACTGTGGAATTATCTGTCCAGGATCAACTGTTTTCTATCCGCCAAGGCAAACGAAAGACAAAGTGTTCCTATGCATTGCGTTTCCACACGCTGGCCTGTATGAGCAGATGGAATGAATCAGCCCTCATCACCGCCTTTTGCCAAGGCCTCGCTAAAATCAAGCAACTCATTGTGGTCTACGAGGACGCCTTGGGCTTGGAGGCCCTCATCCAGAAAACCATCCGTGTGTTTCAACGGTTATCTGCCTGTGGCCTCTACTCACCCGCTGCCATTCCTCCGCCCGCTCAAACATCTGTCACACCTCCAGCACCTTAACCCATGCAGATCGTCTCGTACCATCTCACCACCACCGACTGTCAACGCAGGATCTCACAACATCTGTGCCTGTATTGTGGGGTAGATGGACATGGAATTACGACCTGTCCCGTGTGACACAGGGCAGGTCTAGTTTCTTGGGCACATCATAGACAACCATGGAGTCAAGATGGACCAGAGGAAGGTGGACACCATCACCCATTGGCCACAGCCCAACACCATCAAAGAGCTGCAGCGCTTCCTGGGATTCGCCAACTTCTACCACCGCTTCATTAAGAATTACAGCCTGCTCAGCTCCTCACTCACCTCTCTGTTCCAAAACCAGCCCAAGTCTCTGTCCTGGACTCCATCGGCCACGAAGGCCTTCCACCAGCTGAAGAAAGCCTTCCAGTCCGCTCCGATCCTGGTCCATCCCAATCCTCATCTTCCGTTCATTGTCGAAGTGGACGCCTCATCGACCGGGGTCGGAGCGGTTCTATCTCACGACTCGATCCACGTGCCTTCTCCAAGAAGCTATCCTCGGCGGAGCAGAACTATGACATCGGCAACCGGGAGCTCCTGGCGATCAAGCTCGCCCTGGAGGAATGGAGACACTGGCTGGAGGAAGCAGAACATCCATTTGAAGTGATCACCAACCATCGTAACCTTAAATACCTTTTGTGATGCCAAGAGGCTGAATCATCGTCAGGCCTGCTGGGCCCTCTTCACCGGATTTAATTTCAAGATGACATACCACCCAGGGAACAACCAGGCTGATTCCCTTTCTCGTCTCCACCAAGCTGACCCTAAGCCCGAGCACCTTGAAACCATCCTCCCTCCAGCCATGGTTGTCAGCCCGACCCAGTGGCCACTCCACAAACACATCCAAGAGGAGAACGCCAAACAGCCTGCTCTGCCGGGAGGTCCAGAAGGGCGCTTTTATTTCCCGCCTCGCCATCGCCTGCCCCTTCTGGACTTGGCTCAGTTATCACCGGGCTCTGGACATCCAGGCAGGAGAAGGACCCTCTCGCTCCTTCACCACCGTTACTGGTGGCCCGCCATGCCTCGGGACATCTCCGGATTCGTCAAGGGATGTTCAGTCTGCGCCATTGCCAACACCCCTAGGAAACTCCCCGAGGGCAAGCTGGTATCCGTCAGCCTCTCATCAGGTTACCATCCTCAGACCAACGGCCAGACTGAACTGAAGATCCAGGAGATCGGGAGATTCCTGAGGGTATACTGCCAACAGAATCAGGAGAGCTGGAGCCAGTATCTGCACTGGGCCAAATATGCCCAGAATTGTGTCCTCGGCTACCAACCAACGCTCTTCCCCTGGACGGGTGAGCCCTCAGAGTTCCCAGCGGTAGATTACTGGTTCCGCCAGAGTGAGAGGGTCTTGGACTCAGCGCACGTGCAGCTCCAGCAGGCAGTCCGGAGACACAACACCACGCTGACGCCAAATGCAGACCCACGCTGCGGTACCAGCCAGGCCAGAAGGTCTGGGTCTCCACGAGGGATGTCCATCTCCGGCTGCCCTGCCGTAAGCCCCCGGTACATCGGACCGTTCAGGGTAGACAGGCAGCTGAACGAAGTCACCTACCACCTTCACCTTCCTCCCACCTACATTTCATGTGTCATTACTCAAGCCCTTTACTGAACCTGTCCTTTCTTCACCCACAGATCCTGGTGATGGTGCCGTACCTCCTCCTCCTACCTTGGACGAGGACCCATTAGTCTACCGGATGAGAGCCATCCTTGACTCGCGACGCCGGGGTTCCCGGATGGAATACCTGGTAGATTGGGAGGACTACGGTCCTGAGGAGAGGAGCTGGATCTCCAGGAATGATGTGCTGGACCCTAACCTTCTCACTGTTTCACCAAGACCACCCTGACCGACCCGCTTCTCGGGGCTGTGGTAGACCCCGTCGCCGCCCACCCCAGCCGTCAGGAGCCGCCCGTGGAGGAGGGGGTACTGTCCCGCCCTCACAGCCATCAGTCACTGCCACGCCCACTCGTTCTCCATCACCGGAATTCTGAAAACCTGGGCACCATCACCATTCACCACTACATAAGCACTCCTCACCTTCACACTCACTGTCTGGTCTTGCACCGCTCCCATCATCGACTACCTGTTCTTCCTAGAAGCCTTCACCTGTAACCATCTTCACCAGCTTCATCGTCTTCACCATCATCCTTCATCTGTCACCACCATCCTAAGTATCACCTGTGGCCGTAACCTCTGATAATAAACTTTACACTTGCACTAATCCCTCTGTGTCCTCGTCTGTGTCTGACAATATAAAAAAATATGTATTTTTGATCAAATAAATGCATGATGAGCAGAAGAAACTTCTTTCAAAAACATTACAAATAGTAATGTGTCCAAACTTTTGGCCTGTCGTGTGTGTGTATATAACTGCGGGATGGGATGATTATATATATAAGGGAAAAAATCCCTTCCCCATCCCCTAGTTTTTTTTTCAAGCTGTTTACATTTAACTTATTCAACATTGTTCCACTGTACAATAATTTTGAACAAATGAAGACGTATAATCACATGGTGGCCATTTGTGATTAAACTTGAAGACTGGCAAGCAGCCATCTTTCACTCCAATGGTTATGACGCCGCATATTGTGTTCAAGGAGTCTTGTTGCATAAAACCGATTTCAATGTGCTTTGTCAGATATGAGGCTGATGACAATGTCTGGGGAAATGTGGGTTGAAAAATTATGTATCTCTGTGTTCAGAAGAATTTATTGTACAAAGCAATTACACCACCTCAAGCTAAGAAAATGTTCTTAAATAAAATGTAAATTTCACATTACACGCGTGTGTGTCAGATGCTAATATCAGCTGTTGCTGAATAAGGAGACAGTGAATCCTTGTTTTTTGCCTGTGGTATCTGCAAATATACTGTTAAATACCAATTACATTTTATCCAGCATAAAGATCAGTTTGAGTCATATATAATAGAAATGTTAATTACTTTGAACCTATAAAATAAAGATAACATTTTCCCTTTCAGATGTTGCATCTAGCTAGCTGTCTAAACATACAGATTCTTTATACAGAATGTTTTGACTTTTCAAGTGTGAGTGAGCGTTGTTAAGGGTGAGGGTTCCCAGCATGCACAGGATTAAATTGTGTGGTTATTGATATTATTTGCTTTTTTGCTAGTGTAGGTCAATTTATGCTATTGATGTTAAATGTAGATATTTTTGTCACCACGGTTAGTTATTTGCTGTGTGGAGTCTAATATGCTTCTATATAAAACTTTCACATATAGGCATATGTTGCGTTTGAACAATTTTCTCTGCATCTGGAAAGGTTAGGGGACGGAGATGTTTCAAAGGTGGTGGAAGGAGGTTTTACAAATGTGTTTAATGTGGTTATTAAAGGTCAGCTGTGGGTCAAACCGAACCCCTAGGTTTGTGACTGAGGAGGAGAAAGTGATGACCTGGCTGTCAAAGATGAGCTGAGATGAGAGAGAGGAGTGGATCTGATGAGAGGTGCCAACAAGTAGTGCCCCAGTTTTACTGGAGTTCAGCTGGAGGAAGTTACTTCCCATACATGCCTTTATCTCTTCAAATCAAGTCAAGTCAAAACTTTATTGTCATATGCACAGTAAGGAAACAAGTTTCCCTGTACAATGAAATGCTTTCTTTGCTGTCCACAATGAATGCCAAGATAAATACAAAGTATAAATATAAATTAAACACACACACACACACACACACACACACACACACACACACACACACACACACACACACACACACACACACACACACACACACACACACACACACACACACACACACACACACACACAAAAGTTTGAATTTGAATGTGTAATGTAAAACATTAAAAGATATACATATATAAGATACACATATACACACATATACATTTTATATATATATATATATATATATATATATATATATATATATATATATATATATATATATATATATATATATATATATATATATATATATATATTAGGGCTGCGCAATATATTGAAATATCGCAAATGTATATATTGCAATATGCATATCGCAACGGCACGCAATATCTGAATGATTTTAATAGGCGACTTCAACATTATGAAAAGTGTATGTTTTAGGTCAACACATATAGCAGAGAATAGACTGGGCACATGACTTTTAATGTGACTTGCTTGATGTTAAAAAGAGTTATTAAATGCAGTCTCGCGCTGTCTGACACACACACATCGAAAGTCGCCTCTCTGAAAGCGCATGATCCCTTCAGTTCAGTTTCGTCTCTGCATTACATTTGCAATTATATTTTTTGTTGGTTTAAATTGATTTTAAAATTATATTGTCTGATTTGTGAAATTATTTTTTGCTAAAACGCTGCTGGTCACTTTCAGAAGTTGTAGCTTCGCTTTCTTTTCCCAGAAAGAATGTGAAACACATAAATGGTATCATTCCCAGTTTTACTTAAATAGATTTTACACACTAATTGCAATATCGTATCGCATATTGAATATCGCATTATTTAACAAGGTATCGCATATCGCATTTTTCGTCAATATCGCACAGCCATAATATATACACTCGTGGTCAAAATTGTTGTTACCCCTGGTAAATATGATCAAATATGGCTGTAAAAAATAATCTACATTGTTTATCCTTTTGAACTTTTATTTTAAAAAATCACAAAAATCTAACATCATTTAAGTAAAATTATTGAAAATTGGGGGTAAATCACATTATGAAATAAATGTTTTTCTCTAAAACACATTGGCCACAATTGTTGGTACCCCTAGAATTTTAAATGAGTAAAATATCTCAAGTAGAAGTATATTTACATTAATATTTATTACAAAATATATTTTTTAGCACACCAGGGTGACAAAGGAACATAAAATTTGTCCAGCAATGATATCTTGTTTCACAGGAGTATAAATATAAGGAGGCATAAAAGCCTAATTCCCTTAATCATTCATCACAATGAGTGAAACCAAAGAAAATAGTTCTGATGTGCAGCAAAAGATTGTTGAGCATCACAAAATAGAAAGTGGCTGTAGGAAAATAGCTAAAGCATTGAAAGTCCCCATTTCCACCATCAGGACAATAATTAAGAAGCTCCATTTAACTAAAGATGTTACAAATCTGCCTGAAAGAGGACGTGTGTGTATATTGTCGTAACACATATATGGGGAGGAGGAACGTTTGAGTGCACAAAGACTCTCCAATGATTACAGATGGAGAATTGCAGCGATTAGTTGAGTCTTGGGGTCAAAAAGCCTAAAAAACAAACAAATCAAACAACCCCTACATCACCACATGTTGTTTGAGAGGGATTCAAGAAAAATCCTCCTCGCTCATCCAGAAACAAACTCCAGCATAGTCAGTTGTCAGACACGACTGGAAAGTCGAAAGGGACCTGGTTCTGTGGTCAGATGAAACTATAAAATGGCTTTTTGGCAGCAAATCTATCAGAAGGGTTTGGTGCAAACAGGGATAAAAAAGTACCCCATGCCTATGGCTAAAAATACCACTGGATCTTTAATGTTGTGGGCCTATTCTTTTGCTGGAGGTCCTGGACATCTTGTTCAGATACATTGTATCTGGATTATAGCAAATACCAAAAGATACAAAATCAAAACCTGATGGATTCTGCTAGAAATCTTTTAATGGGCCATGGTTGGATCTCCCATCAGGACAACGATCCAAAACAAACATCCAAATCAACAAATAAATGTGTCACTGAGCACAAAATAAAGCATCTCCCATGACCATCCCAGTTTCCTGACCTGAACCCTACAGAAGATGTGTGGCTGAACTGAAGAGAAGAAGCACCAGCACGGATCTGGGAATCTGAAGGATCTGGAGAGGTTCAGTATGGAGGAATGGTCTCTGATCTCTATTCAGGTGTTCTCCAAACTCATCAGGCATTATAGAAGAAGACTCAGAGCTGTTATCTTGGGAAAAGGAGGTTTCAAAAAGTATTTAATAAAAGGGTACTGTTGGAAACTCAGAAGTGAAGACCAGGAGAGCTTGGGTATATCTTTCGGGCAGGCGTTCCTCTTTATTGAGAAACACACGTGCCGTCTGTGTCTGCAGTCTAATTTTAAACAGTATACATTGTAATTTATCCACATTTCAGGGGGAGGGATTTACACAGTAGAGGAGGAGACAATCTAAACAAAGGAATGCACATGTTGTTTAGGTAAAAGGGACACACACCATACATTTCCAGGTCACCAGTCCTAATCCTATCAGCATAACAGTGCCAATCAGACCACCAATCCAAATCCTATCAGCATAACAGTACCAATCAGACGAATAGATGCAAATGTGATCACTCTGACAATGTTGCTTATAGATCAGGAAGTGCATAAAGACAAAAGACTGATTAGCTTGATCTCCCTAGAATGTAGTCAGTCTGTAACTCCAAACTGTAAACCATTATGTACATAACAAACTGTAAGTATACTATTACATTGGAACCTTGATATAACAATTTATACATTTGTAATCCCACAGTACCAACAATTGTGGCCAACGTGTTTTGGAGAAAAGCTTTTATTTCATAATGTGATTTACCCCCCATTTTCAATTCTTTTACTTTAATGAAAGGTTAGATTTTTTATTTTATTTTTTAAATAAAAGATCGAAAGGATAAACATTGCAGATTTAGTTTTTACAGCCATATTTGATCCTATTTACCAGGGGTACCAACAATTACGTACATACACAACAACATACATACGCATGTGCATTATTGACAAGGTGCAAAACAATAGTACATTAACTGAATATCTGTTTAAAAGTCTAATCAATCTCAGTCTAAGTCTCTTTGGGAAGTACAGCAACTGTTGTCCCTTCTTAAACAGATGTTTGGTATTAATTGTCCAGGTGAGGTCCTCACTAAAGTGGACCCTCAAATATTTAAAACTTTTAAAACGATTTATGGCGTCTGCAGCCGCGGTAAACGCCACTCGGATTGCTTCATATGAGACCGATTCAACGCTGGCTCAATGTCCGAGTCCCGAGGTGGGCGTGGCAGAGCGTCAGTACTGGGTCCCAGTGACTCCTTACTGCCACCAAACCTTCTGCCCGTGGTCCAGTACTTCGTTTCTCCTGGCCAGGGTGCCCCTAGAACAAGTATCCAGGCATGCTGTGCTGTTCACGGATGCCTCTGCCACAGACTGACACAGGCTCTAGAGGGAGCGGAGCGGGTTCTTGAAGGAGCGGAGCGGGCACTTGAGGGAGTGGAGCAGGCTCTTGAGGGCCTGTGAGGGGTTCAGACCAGAAATCGATGAGCCAGCCCTCTTCTGGCTCAGGCATGGTGGTGGCTGTTTGGGCTGGAGGTGCGGGCTTACTGCTGGCCCTTCTTGGTCTCCGTGGTATCCTCTTGACCGGTGGGACCTCCGTGGACGGTCCACTGGAGGGGCGAGCGGAGGCACCCGGCTGCTGGTGAACTGGCCTGGCCACGGATGTTGTTGATGGGTTCGGACGAGGCACACACTCTTCGATCTCGTATGGGGAACCATTACGAAACAAAACAAGATTGATTGTTTCAACTAAGGAATACGAGCAGGGAACGTCCATAAATCGGATGGTGTCCTCATCCAAACCCATCAAGAACACCGCGTTAAGCGGGGCATCGGGCCAGTTAACCAGATGCGCCAGCTCTGAGAATTCCTCCACATACCTCTCCAGCGGCCGTCCGTCCTGCCGGAGGCCCCACAACTGGTTCACCGCTGTGAGGATACTGCTGGCACCTTGGGAAGCCCGGGAACAAGGAAGATACCCATCTTGTTAGGATGTCTTGTCGGTATGGTCGGTTCTTCTGTTACATGCTGATGCAGTCAGGCAATGAGAAGTCAAGACATCCAAAACTAAACAGGTTTATTTTCACAAAGACTCAGAACAGAATATACACAACGCTGGAGAAACTACATTACCCACTACAATAAACACAAGAACCGACAATAAGTGAAGGGAGTGAGTCCAAACATAAAGGTGCGCTAACGATGAAGACCAGGTGCTGGGAATCCGGGGAGAGCGGGAGAGAAGATGAGGAAGTGAGTTCAGGTGTGAGACAGGGAGGATCTTGGGAAATGGAGTCCGGGAACAAGAGTAACTGTGACAGACTTAAGATAAGCCTTTTGATGGTCACGGAAGGCAAGCTTGTGAACAGTTAGACCAGAAAAAGGGCCCACTTCCAGGATCCTTTACACTAGTTTCGGATACAATGTCAACAACCAAACAAATCTCACTCAGCCAAAATGTCAGCGGTATGGAGGGGGTCCTCGGTATGGGAAGAAGGCTTGAGTACTGCTATCCATGTGGATGTTACTTTGTTGTTACCACCTACCTAAGCGTTGTTGCAGACCATGCACACCCTTTAAACAGTATTCCCTGGTGGCTGTGGCCTTTTTCAGCAGGATAATGCCCCCTGCCGCAAAGCAAAAATGGTTCATGGATGGTTTAAGGAGCACAACCACGAGTTTGAGGTGTTTACCTATAAGCCTCCATAGCCCCCAGTTCTCAATCCAATCAAACATCTGTTCAATATGCTCTCAACTTAGAGGACCTAAAGGATCTGCTGCTAACATCTTGTGCCAGTTACCACAGCAGACCTCCAGGGGTCTAGTAGAGTCCATGTCTTGACTGGTCAGGGCTGTTTTGGCAGCAAAGGCAATAACGCCAGTTTACCCAATAGTATTTTGCAACCACAGGTTGCCAGTTGGCCGAAAAAACAGCATATTGCTGCCATGGAAGCCAGCAAACAAACTGTGTCAAAGACAGCTGATTTTACCCAACCTAAAAATGCAATGTTGAATATTATTCTACACATACACCACACATATTAGTGAAGTCTTTGACGTAATAGGGACTTTGGCACTTTGCTATAAAATCCACATCATACATTTTAATTATGGGGAATCATCCACATGGGCATTAGTGGTTGGACCCCATAATTAACACTTACGACTATATTTATTATTGCAATTTTTTAAGCAATAATCTGTATTATTTCTCACTGTGACAGACTAAAAGACTGTTCACACCAAGGATGATAAATATTATGATTTAACAATAACATTTTAATAATCTTTTTTTTTTTTGTACAGGACAACAGGAGGTTTGTCCAGGGGTTTGATTTTAATAATACATTTAAAAAAAAAATCAGCTGATAAACTACAAAATATAAAGAGCTTGAGCATTTTAGACAACTGCAGCACACACTTATAATGAACAAATCTGGTGTGGACTAGCTAATATTATTGTTGTTTATCTTTAGTTATCATTCTTGAACAGCCTTATACAACGAATACTTGAATACAATGTTTAAATTCCACTGATTCCTGCTCTGGGTAGCAACACAAGTTTAGTTGACTTGAAATCCACTAACCCATATTCCACATCTCACCCCAGTGAAAGGTCCAGTGTGTTGCATAACCTGAGCAGGCAGCTCTTGCACTCCACTACATTTATAAAAATTGCACTCCCATCCACAGCAAATGGCACATCTGAGCTGGACTGTGGCAAAGTCTGCCGCAGAATTTTCTCCGTCTGGTTGTCAACTGTTCAACAAAGCTGACCCTCTTAGCCATAGTGCAGCAAACCAGCAGTGAAAAGTTCAAATATTGGACTTTCCTGTGGGGCTCAGACCCCATGACAGCATGTTCATGCCAACATCAACAGGGTGGGATAGTGTCGGAGAGCATGTCTGTCTCGTCTGCGGCAAAAGGCTGAAGTGCCATGTTGTTTGAGCGGGAAAGAATACCACCCCGTCCTTTGTTTCAAAAAGCTGCATGGACACTTTCCCATTTTCATGCAGCTCAACTCATATCTCTTTAACAGTGATTCAACTTTAAGGCAGTGCAAAACTTCAATTTAACAGTGTAAAATCAATGCACTTTTACATACCTTTAGCTATAAATAACTTCATAATTATTAATTTGTCCACCTTAATGTGACCAACTTCAATTGAGTGAACATTAAATAATTTATCTGGATTGAGTAAATGTAAAGTTTATTCTAAAGCATATTTTAGTGCTGTTTCTTGGTGGTACGTCTATTTTATTATGCTGCTGGGCATTTCAAAAAATAGTGTGACATTGATTCAGGCAAAAGAACCAAACTTCACATTTATGAATAAAAGCATGATGTCAAAGATAACATAATATTCTATCATCTCAGCCTAGAAATCTAGACGCACCCTAGCGGCAGCAAATCTAATCTGCCCGTGAGTGTTGTCTAGCAACTCTCAATATCCTTCTGAGCTGTAAACGCCAAACTCTTGTCGGGCCAATCACATCGTGTATAGAGTCGGTGGGCGGGGCCATAATGATGATGGCCGAGTTGCGTTTGCGTGCTTCTAGTAAAAACAGAAACTGTCGAACGGCGGTCTTTCGAATCAGCTTTGACCACGACTCTGGAAGACTTAGAGTTAAGCTTTTCTCTGAGAAAAGAACAAAGAACGGCACTGAAGTCATTCTTAAAAAGGGAAATGTTTTTAGAGTTTTGCCGACCAGATAGGGCGAATGTTTAATCTATCAACGAGCTCCGCTTCACCTTCGTTACTCTGGTTTGTTATAGCGCTATCCTATCGCTTGCAGAGGGAGTTCGAAAGTCAACTGTTTATCCCGTTGAGCCTTGTCAGTGGTGAGTTTCGAGACCAAACATCTTGATGTGGGTCTGGCTTGCCAAATAACATGATTATTTAGCTATCAATTTCACAGATTTGTCTAACCAAATGTAGAAAATAGACTAATAAATACCACTAATAATTTTCATTTGATATAAACCGTTTTCTGATTTTTATAGTTCAATTACAATTAGTCATAGCTATAGTTTTCTTCCCGGAACTACAATATGTTTGGTTTGTTTCTGGTGAGACATTCATTAGTGGCGCTCTCGGTGCTCCTAGCGTGTTAGTTGTGTTCCTTCGGTAATGCTGGCATTTTATCAAATAATAATGTTGACTGCTTTGGTTAACCGAAATAATAATTTAAGAAATGTTTGTATTAGTATGAGTATCCAAGCAGACATAGTCTGAATATGCCTCAAGAGGACTTTATACAGTCGAGAAAGATGATGCAGAGCCTTCCATTAGGTCTTAAAGGGGCAGTAGCCTTTACTGCTGTCTGTTTAAAGGTCCCATTCTTCGTGTGTTTTCGAAGCTTTGATTATGTTTACAGTGTGCAATATAACATGAGTTAATGTTTCGCGTGTAAAAAAACAGTATTTTTCACACAATTGACTTATCTGTACAGCGCTGTTTTCTCCGTCCTAAAAACGGCCTGATGATTTCCTTGTTCTATGAAGTCCCTCCTTCAGATATACATAACGAGTTCTGATTGCGCCAGCGCTTCCCGTGTTGTGATTGGACAGCAGCTTAGTGCACTTTTCCCGGAAAGGTCCCGCCTCTTACCATAACGGGGAGATGCAAGCGCTGAATGCGCGCTTTTCTCCACGTGGGAGAGCAACAAGACCACGCCCCCTATTTTGCGTGATCTTGTGAGCAGAGGGTTAGTCAACAAACGGTTCTAGTGACGTCATTACATCCCTGCACTTCCTGCTGTTGTCCAAACCAGCCATTCGCTGTAGGCTTTGAAAGGGAACTTCTGTTAAATAAAATATCTTGGCATTAAACTTTGAGCTTTATAATTTTACAGGTTTAATTTATGCTCTAACAGCAACATTACACACTAACTAAAATTTTGAATGATGGAATCGCGAAGAACGGGACCTTTAATGTCAAACAAAAGATAAGGAATCACTCACTGCTCTTGATTGAATAGCTTTTG
The DNA here is from genome assembly GCF_024679245.1 of Pseudorasbora parva. Classification (NCBI taxonomy): domain Eukaryota; kingdom Metazoa; phylum Chordata; class Actinopteri; order Cypriniformes; family Gobionidae; genus Pseudorasbora; species Pseudorasbora parva. The sequence goes on along the minus strand of NC_090174.1, from coordinate 27,797,106 downwards.
TAAGGATTAGTATTTAATTTAAACAGTTAAATATGCAGCTATTTTACATTTGATTAGCCTACTTTATTCAATTTCTCTACCTAAAAACTAATATTACTAATAATTAACCTGATCGGGACATCCCTAGTTTGTATGATTGTTTTATTGGGATATTTATGGAGGTGTGTACAGTAATGTGTGTGTAGTGTGTATTTTTTAATTGTTAAAATGTATATGATTCGATTAGCATTAGCCGGTGGATGTGCTCTGCTTTACATGTAAACATGCCTTGTGTGTTTCTTTACAGTTATGTTTGGGCTTTATTTTAAGTCCATATAAGTTTAATTACATAAATAAAATAACGAGCCTACAAATATTTTGTATATTTTTGTTTTTTTTGTACTGGGGGTGAAAAGGAATAAGGATTCTTTGTGTATATTTTAATTAATTTTGTAATTAATGAATTGTTAGTGCAACATAGTGTCTAAACTCTCGGTTAACTAACCATACACTAACATCAACTCATGGCTTGTTAATATATGACTATGTCATGACTTTACTTAAGGGGGCACATCATGATTAATTTATTATTAACTAACCGTACACTAACATCAACTCATGGCTTATTAATGCATCATGACTTTACTTGAGGGGGCACATCATGATTAATTCATTATTAACTAACCATGCATTAACATCAATCATAGTTTGTTAATCCATCATTGTGTCATGACTTCATGATTAATTCACTATTGACTACTTACCAAATTCAGCTCATGATTTATCATAAACTTATTATAAAATTCACATGCAACTAGTATAACTAGTATTCAGCCCAGTTAAGAGAACGGCGGTACCATATCATCATGGCCTATGTCTGAGTGGAGAGAGAACTGCACGGATCCCAGCAGGTGTTGCCTCACTTCCAGACTTAACTGCTTGTTGAAGTCACAATAGGTTTAGTTTGATGGGAAAGCGATCACAAAACAGACTGAGACCTTTTGAGATAAAATATAGCAGATTTAGATGATCAGTGAAAGTAATGAAAAGTAATCTTGGCTTTCAGTAATATTTATGATGAAGCTTCTGATAAAAATGGTTTAAATTATGACAATAATTCATTTTAAAATGTATTTCAAAGTCAAAATATCTGTTATTCCTTCTTAGAGAGCTTGTTTAATGTAGTTTACCCATACTTGTTAATTAATACATTAATTACCAAACATGTACTAACATGTATTAATGCTGCTGTTTCTCTGCAATCTCTATATGAGCACACGCCACAGTCACTCTTTAGTCCTATTCGGATGGGATTCATTTTTCAAGGTTCAGTGGAGTAATGTAATTTTACCACAGGATGTTTCAATCATCATGAATCAGTGAATCGATCAATGATTCATATCGCCAATGTCACATGATTTCAGCAGTTTGGCAGTTTGACACGCGATCCAAATCATGAATCAATAAGCGAATTCATGACCATTTTAATCTTTATTTGAGGTTTGAAAACAAACACGGAAGAGAAGACAATGCTGAATAAAGTCGTAGTTTTTGTTATTTTTGGACCCAAATGTATTTTTGATGCTTCAAGATATTTTAATTAACTAACTGATGTCACATATGGACTACTTTGATGATGTTTTTATTCCCTTTCTGGACATGGACAGCAAAGTGTGGATTCACTTGCATATGCTCTCGGACTAAATATAAAATATCTTAAACTATGTTCTGAAGATGAAGATCTTACGGGTGTGTAACGACATTAGGGTGAGTCATTAATGACATCAATTTCATTTTTGGGTAAACTAACCCTTTAAAACTTAAAGAGGTACTTCAGCGCTGGAAAGGTGAATCTGTATTTAAACTGGGTTATTAATGTAGTAGAATTTGGTGCCTTCTAGACTGAGAAAAGACTGAAAATGTATGTTTGTCTCATGGGGATGAAAGACAACAATTCCCAGAATGCTTCGCTGTCCTGTGAGGCCACGCCCAAAGCCACCGCTACTGGATCACTGTGAATGAGTTGGAGAACAGACACTACAATTATATACTGAACGTGTCTGTTCAATATAATGATTGAGTCGCCGCATGAGTCTCACAGCACAAACTCTGCAGTTGTCAGATTACATTTAACGTCATAAATGAGCTGATGAGCTCTCGTGATGAGAGCTGAGGTAATCGCGACCACACTTGCGGCATACATTCACAATGCACGTTCAGTCTGGCGCGTTTTCAGTTCATGCCTTCGGAAGCTTAACTTTCATAGAAATTAATTTGAGAAGTTAAAACACTTACATTGCTGTCAGCATAGTTCAGTTTGCATGAATGCCTGCAGCTGCGAGCTGAGCTGTGAGTGTAATCTCCCATCCCCCATGCGCGGGTGTAAAACATGTTGAAATAGCTCCCTCTGCTGGCTGTAGTCCTTAGCCTTTGGCCAAACATTCCAATTTTTCCAGAAATAAAATGCATAAATCTCTTATCTCAGAAGGATATGATGGGGAAGCACAATCATTTGAATATACTCCAGGGTTTCTACTGATACAAAGCCATAAGCTAATCGCTGAAGTAACCCTTTAAAAAAATGGCAGCTCCAGTAGTAAGATGGGAAGATTTATCTTGAACTAAAGTCATTGAAACAATGTAAAAACCATAAACAAACAAATTAATCAATTAAAAAGGGAATTTATACCTGTATGATATTTAGGTTTTACCCACATTGGACCAGTGGTTTGAAAAATTAATTGATGGATGATTCAGCTACGGGTGCCATCTTCTGGTCAGACAAAGGAATTAATTTGGTGTGCGTATGACTCACAGTGCATATGGGTATTCTTCAGCTGTTGAGCGTACATTGGTTGTACACTCGTTATTGCGGTGCATTGTGGGATTGAATGAGTCAGTTCAATAAGGTCCACTATTGTTCACAATAGTCCCATCAAATAGTGCCCTATTTAAGGGTTTAGGGGGTGATTTCGGACACAGCCTTTGTCTGGTCTCCAATACAGATTACAGACTACTACCAAACAGGCCATGATCCCTTCTAAGATCTAGCTGATTCTCTTTGAGTTATCCCAGTGGACTGGGTCCCACCCAGCACCAAGTAGGCCAATTGCTTACTAAGAGCATCTGTTTCCTGGTTCTGGGGAACTCAACAGCTCAGATAATTTTAATCCTGTAAAATTAAAATTAATTAAAATTAAATAATTTTAATTTTAATCCAACACATAATCCCATTCTTTCCTGGTCTAGTGGCAAAGTCCTGAAAGTTTCCATGACTGTCCCCGGCCTCTTCCTTTCTGCCACAAAACCATCTCCATCCCCTCTATTACCATTGAGAGCCATGAAGAGCAGCAGTCAGTGGATATCCCATTCTGCTACTCCCACTTTAGTGACGTCTTCTGCCCCAAACAAGCCTCCCAACTATCATCTCACAAACCATAGGACTGTGCCATCGACCTCATTCCGGGTGAGCCAGTGCCCATTGCAAAGCTCTATCGACTGATTTGTGTTGTTATACATCGATGACATCTTTATCTACTCCCAGGACATGGCTAAGCATCAGCAGGATATTTCTTGGCTACCACATCAGTGAAAATGGTATCAAGATGAATGAGGACAAGATTGATATAGTACATTCCAGGTCAACTCCCACCACCATTAAAGTTACAATATTTCCCAGGTTTTTTTCATTTCTACAGCCACTTCATTATCTTTAGCTCCTCCAATCATGCTTCTGCAGCCCCAACACTGCAACCCAACACCCTTATATTTACTTAAACAAGATATTACTAGTCCAGAAACTCAAAAATAAGTTAGTATAATTTATTAACCTATAAAATACATAAAATTAAGATTTCAAGTTGTATTAACTCAAAATAATAATTAGTTAAAATAGTTCACTCTGGTCTTGCAAGGATGTGATTGGCCATGCAAGGAGTTCTGTATGGCATCAAGATAACTAATTCACTGATTGGAGGACATTTACAAAAGGCGATCCTTTTCACCTCATCTGTTGCTTGTTGCGGATTCAAATCAAGATGGAGACTTTTTCATTCTGTGCAAATTTAAATTCAGTAAGGAAAATATATAGATATAAAGTTACATTTGTGTGATTTTTTTAATGCCCAGAAGGAGTCAAAATCGTTTGGTTAAATCATAATGGTACATTGCTATAATAAAACAACGCAGCCATGATTACAAACATTCAATAGATTGCTATGAGTATGGATGTGTCATTTTGAGTAGAAAATTAACTTCAAATGACACAAAATCATAAGTTACTAAACCTAACAATAATATGTGAACAAATGTATAACTAACCAGATTGACTTTATTTCTGTTTTAATGAAAATAATAGTTCCCTTTCGTTCAGTCACTCCGAGTAACGTCAGTGACTGACGAATGAGGGTTTTGCCTAGAAGCCAATCATCTTCGAGATCTAGAAAACGCCCAATGGCAGTGCCAATGCCACGGCATGCGAGATTTGCATGCGTAACTCCGCCTACCCATGGAGTAGTATATAAGGAAGTAGCTGGTAAGATCACATTATGTTTCTGCTTCGGAGAAAAGAGCATCTCTTCAGTCCTGCAAGCCTGAATGTGTTCTTCAGTGATCGAGACGAGCGGTTCTCCAGGCTGTTGGTGTAACGCCGCGTTCTAGCTATCTCACATTGCCTGCCTGCTGATCTGTGCAGTGATCTGCAACAGCTGTGTGTGTTTTAACTGGGCGCTTCGGCATTCTGCAGAGCTTTCCTCTCACAAAAAGAGTTTGCGTGTGGCACGTCTTTTTCAAGACGGTTTGCACACGCACTTCCAGGTGCGATCGATATCAGGGTCACCTGAGGGTGGTATTAAGAACCCTAACAATCATTCCTCGGGCCACTCCCGCCCTCTCGCACATAAGCTGCCACCCGATGCGTATGCACGAGGGCATACGAGCTGCATGCTGCCACCGATCCCGCCCCCCGGGCGGTGTAGGTGACCACACGCCCCCTAAGTCAGGAGAGTGACCTCCTAAAAATCCATCTGTGGCTGGTACCCCAGTGATCTTCCTTATGCAGCCCTTAGCGGGTCTTAGGTGTATTCTTAAGTCCTCCCTACAGGTAGGCACTATGGCGCATATCTCCACCTGGAATATGCCTCCCAGTGTACCTTGGTATCTCCTGTGTTAAATGGAGGCCTTCAGCCGTACTAGTCTTACACTTGTGCTTGCACAGGGCTCTGGAAGACAGCTGAGTGGCGTGTCTACATTGGGACCCCCATTCTTCAGTCACTGACATTACTCGGAGTAATGTGAACTGAACGAAAGGGCCAGTCTTGACCCTTGACTGTGTAATAATAGTGGTTCTCTGGCGGATTTGTGCTTGTTAAACACATTTGTTATGGAACAAAAAGTCAAGAGTACATATCATCAAGTGATGTTGGTTATTCATTGATGATGATAACATTGACAGAATCCATGATTTCATGCATCAGAGTCTAATGCTCTGGTTGTCGAAGCGTTTTTTAATAGTTTTGAAGTATTCATATAGCCATGAAATCTTTCACTGTTGTGGTTATGGAACAATTTTTTTTTTTATGTGCACAAAATGTTTAAATCTATGACATTAGTTAGACACACACAGACATCAAGAATCTGCGTATGAATCTCTACAATAGTCACAATAATAATAAAATAATAATAATAAAAAAAAAATCCAACAGATCAACTCTGAACATAAAACAAGCTACAAAAACATCAGAACAAAAACAGCAAAAGTAAAAGCAAAGTAGTAAGAATCAAAGAAAATTTGTCACAATACAGATGCATAATTTATTCCTGTTGGGACCCATGGGGAAGTTTTGATTGGTTGTACCCAGCATGGGGTACTGAACTTCTGCTGTACCCAGTTTGGTGAACTTAACAGTTTAAGTACAGTGAACGTTAGCACCAAGTTGAGTGAACTTAAATATACAAGTTTTGGGAGATTCTATTACTCAGTTGAATTGACGGAATTAATTTACTCAAATCACTCGAGTTAAAGGTGTCATGAACTGGCTTTTTTTTATATACTGTTGTCTGAGGTCAACTAATGATGCTCATTTGGTTTTTACATTCAAAAACATCATAACTAATAAATAATAGGCTATTTTCTACACTTGGCTTCTCCAAAAACGCTGGGTTTTGGTGGGCGTGCAGCACTGAAGACTTGGAAGTAAATGCAGACGGCTAGGATTGGATAAGATTTGCATATTTAATGAGCTTAAGCTCCCCTGTCAGTCCACATGATGGAGAGAGTGAGAGAGAAGCGGCAACAAGAATGATTATCTCGATCATAGATCGTAAACGTTTTTATCAAACAAACACAATGTTTTATTTCACATCGACCCCCAAATGATGGACTATTATTTATATATTACACATAGCCCGCAAGATCGGACGATATAAGCGCGAACCGCGTGCACACACATACACGTTCGGCGCGCACGCCCTTCAGATGTCAACAAGAGAGAGAGAGAGAGAGAGAGAGAGAGAGAGAAAATAGTAGCCTGACAAGCCAGACCCACATCAATATGTTTGGTCTGGAAACTCACCATTGACAGGGCTCAATCCGAGGGGCGGGATTAACGGTTGTCTTTCAAACTCCCTCTGCACAGTGTGCACGCAATTGGATAGCACTATAACCAACCAGAGCTACTTGAAAGATTAAACTTTCACTGCATCCGGTCGGCAAAACACATAACACATCTTCCCTTCTTAAGAATGACTTCAGTGTCGTTCTTTGTTCTTTTCTCAGAGAAAAGCTTAACTCCAAGTCTTCCAGAGTAGCGGTCAAAGCTGATTCGAAAGAACGCCGTTCGCCAGTTTCTGTGTTTACTAGAAGCACGCAAGTGCAACTCTGGCGTCATTATGTTAAGCCCCGCCCACCGACTCATGATTGGCCCGACCAGAGTTTGGCGTTTACAGCTTAGAACTGTATTGAGAGTTGCTAGACGACACTTGAGGGCGACATTTGCTGCCGCTAGGGTGGGTCTAGATTTCTAGGCTAAGAAAATATCAGAACAAGAATGAAATAAGAGATTCATCGGCCTGTCTGAGTCCAGCGTGCTGAGGTATACTCTGTTAGACACTTACACATAAGCAAAACAATCTATAACAATGCAATAATATCACATATCAAAACACATTTTACTCACATAAGTGTGCTGCACCATTCCTGTTGGATCCAAATCCAGCATTGACCGGAGATTTGTTTACAAACGATCACTTCCCCATGTCAGCTGGAACTTCATTAAAAATAAAGTTCAACAACTCATCCCTAATATTAGGAGAAGGAAGCTTATGCAGCGACTGTGTTCTTCCACAACCAGGAATAGCGCAGTATCTTAATCTTCCTCGATGTATTGTTGTTGACCAGCTGCTAGCACAAGCCCTACATGAGTCGGTGGGCGGGGCTACTGAACTACATGTGCTCATTATTCTGTATAGGTTGTGTTTCGTCGCACACTGACGTCAGTAGAAGCACAGGATCTTTTGTTGAGCCGGTGTCTATAAAAGCTTTTCTTTGACTAACAAGGAAGTTTTCAGCTCTGAAACTTAGAGGATATTCTTATATTACCATGGCCTTTTATATATCAAAAGCTCAAGGAAAAGATGATTCCTCAATTCATCACCCTTTAAATCAACTTATTAGGGTTTTCAGTGAAGTCTCTATCCTGCACTCTCAGTGACAGCCATGCTATGCAAATAGCCATTCATGCTTGAAGTTGAAGCATCAAAAAATGGTGTAGGGCAGTGCTTTCACAGAGGCAGAGTAAACCAACACAACATCAACATCATCATTGTGCCTTTTTCTCAAACCAGCTCACTGTGGCAGAGCAGAACTAAGACACTGGAAACTGTAATTTTTTGTGTGGAAAAAGCTCCTACTAGCTTTAGAGTAACTGAAACAAAGGCTGGAAGGAGTGCTTAGTACAAGATAGGTCTTTCTGCTTAGTACAAGATCGCTTCTGGTGGTCAGGCATGGCACAGGACATTAGGAGGTTTGTCCACCAGTGCCATTTCCAAAAGTCCATGCCATCTACCAATGGGCAAACTTTTTTTTGTAGTCACCGCTACTGGATTACTGTGACTGAGTTGAAGAACAGACACTACAATTAAATACTGAACGTGTCTGTTTAATATAATGATTTTTGTCACCATGAGTCTCACAGCACTCTCAGCAACTGGATATACTCTGTTTCAATGTATACTCAGTTTCCAGCCTCCTTTGTTCCCATGGCCTGGCGAATGCTCGGATCCATCACTCACTAGTTCCAGGAGAGCAAGGAGGTCTCGGACACAGCTCACTACCACCTTCAGGGGCAGTGTGGTGTCAGAAGGGCAATGCTGATGCCAGACGGACCGACACTTCTACTTAACAACACAGGCAGAAAGTTTTGCTCTCCACATGGGACATCAGACTGCACTTGCCCAGCAAGAAGTTAAGTCTAAGATACTTTGGTCCCTACCCCATAAATTGTCAAATTAACCCTGTCACTTATGAACTGCACCTACCACCCCACTACAGAATACACCGTACCTTCCATGTCTGCTCAAACCATATACCATACCACTATAAGACACATTTATTTTTATGCATTGTGAAAATAGTTATGATTACACGTAAATTAAATGGAAATAGTTGAATGTATATTGCTGTCACAGACTTGGCAGGCTCTCACGTCACAGCTTCACCACGCACACCCTCACCTGAATACTAATCACCCTACTAATGAGGGGATGCATGTAACTAAGCAACAGAGTCCGTTAAAGATCAGTAGTATCAGTAGACATAGGCGAAGTAGTATGTCCCGAAGCTTGCATACTTTTCTGCTACACACTCAAAGTATATACCTTTTCTTCACAAAAAGAGTACATACTTTTAGGACATAGTATAAGTAGGCGAATTGGGACAAGGCAACACACCTTCAGTCACTGTACGGCTCGTTTGCACTAGGTACATTCTCCTGCTGCTAAACCAAAGGACTCCTTCGACTCTAGTTCGAATCTCCAACGCCTTCTTCCAAGTCTCCCAAGATCCTTCGTCTCGTATGTGTGTGTCCAGCGTCCTTCCCTTCCTTCCCTTGTCTCTCCTTCATTGTGTGGAACTCCCCATCGATTATCGCAAGTCTTCAAAGCCATCATCACTTCACTGCACTCCGTCAACATTCAATAATATCTCCTGGTTGCTCAAATAAACTGTTGTGATTGACCATCTTGTCTCTGTAGCCTCTGTACCATAACAATTGCATTCAAATATGTTAATGATTTATTAAATATCTATGATCAGTACTTTTCATAGACCACTGACTTAATGTACACACACACATTTTTTAAAATCAGTCTTATACATTCTGATAGTTAGTCTACTCACATTCTTTGTAATGTAAATGTGAACAATGCTAAACTGTTTTTTTCTTTTTCTGTAATCAGTTATAAGTGAAACCCATCATGACTGTATTAAGCAATATGAAGAATTTACTTATTGCACAATCAGCATGACTGAACAAGTGCTCTTATGTGCATTCTTTTGTCCTTTTGTGATGGGTTAAGCAGCTATCAGGCCCCTGTTATGCTCTGCTAAGAAACTTTGATTTGACCACGGCTAAGCTGAAGAGATATTAGCTGGTAATTACTTTAAGCATCCTTACCCAAGAAACTCCAATTTTGTTGTGGTACTTAAATCTGCCTTGTTCTCCACTGTGGTCCAAATGAACTGTGAGGCATTTTCCTTCCCAGCAATTATTACATTTACTTATCAAAAGAGGTCATGGATAAGAAAAACAACCAATTTTATGCTGGATCCAATTGGTTGATTTTGTGATCTGTCCATGGGATTTAAAACAGCTGCTCACTCAGAGGCCTGTGAACTTTGGAAAAAAGCTCCAAAGCTCACTCTCATTTTCTGCTTCTATACCACATCTTCAATTTTTCTTCAATTTAATTGATGCTTAAAGAAGCCAAATTTCAAAATGTTTTCTTTGACAAAACATCACATGATAGACTGTGGCAAGTCCACCAATTAGGCTATTGTTTAATCTTACAATAAATTTGGTGTAGAAAATAAAAATTTGCTAAACTAAAAAGCTAAATGAACTAACTTCAAACAAACTGAAGTGCCAGAAGTGTTCTTGTTATTAACAATTGATCTTTCCACATTAAAGTGTGTATACAAACGGTTAGGTTTTATGTGTTATGAGGACATTCCCCTTAACTTAACCATCACAGAAAACTTTCTGCATTTTTACATTTTCAAAAACATCACTTAGTATGATTTATAATACGTTTTCTCATAGTGACAAAAACTATCCCCACAAAGTTAATGATTTTGGATATTACTATCTTTGTGGGGAAATTTTTTTCACCATGAAGTAACGTATGCTTAAACCACTCACACACACGTTGGGTTTACATCACAGCAAAAAACATGTTGGGAGATTTATCACCACGGGTGTTAAAATTATCACTTTCCGGGTGAACATACAGGTCCGTCTTTGCTAGTGTTAAAACAACACTGACGAAAGTGTTCGTTATACAAACACTGTGTTAGTGTTTCTTTTTAGTCACTCAAGGTGTTGAGAAATGTATTACTCATAAGTGTACATTTAACACTTTATGGTGATTAATCTCACACACCCAGTGTATTTAATGTTTATTTAATGTAAATACTTAAATACTAAAATGGCACTGTGAATGAAATTTAAAACAATTTATATATATTATTTTATTTTTTCCCCAAAAAAATCAAGTGACTACAAATTTATTTGAATATTTATTGAAATTGTAATATATCAATTCCATTACATTTGGCAGACACTTTTATCCAATGCGACTTACACTGCATTCAATACCATTTTTAATTAAAAAAAAAAAAAACATTTTTGTCAGTTTTCCTTTCGCCGGGAATCGCTACAGTAAAGCCATTGTTGTCACACATACAATTGAATAAAACAATTTCTTGTTATACTCCAATGCTATAACATCTTACCATGATAAATCTCTACTGCGTTTCAAACAAGATTAAACAAAGAAACATTCCTCAAGTAATGTTTTAATTGAAAATACAAAAATTCAACATTGTATATATTAAATCAACCTTAATGTTAAAAAACTGTCTGGTTTGTAATTCATTCTGATAAAAAATACTATTCCTTTATAAATTAATACATTTACATTTGGCAGATGATTTTATCCAAAGAGACTTACATTGCATTCAATGTACGCATTTTTACATTTTGTCAGTTCTTGCTTTCCCAATTCATCGATCCCACGATCTTGGCGTTGATAGCGCTCCTCAAAATGATCCAAACACATAGTATCGTTCCTGTTAAAGAGACACATTTGGTTAAAACAAACACATTAAAAAAAATCTAAGATATAAAGTTTCAAACATCTTCAATCAACAAGCAGAGATACTTACATAGCCTGTCTTCCTTTCAGGATCGTTTAGGTTTGTAGAGTAATAATGCCAAGGGCATACATAGATTGTGGCCTTAAGTGGTTTCCTTCTGCAATAATAAACAATATTCCATGAAACAAAAATCCTCCAAAGCAGAAAGCAAACTAAAAGACTCAAAATAATCAGGTCACTTTGTGTTTTACTTCAGGTTATCTTTATACCAACACATAGCAAGAAAATGTTATATTCAAAACATAAGCACTACTGTTACAGATTTACAATACTACAACTAGAAAAGGCTAGAACTAAGTTGTACAGAAAAAATCGCGCATGGAAGGGCACTAATGCATGTCTGCTCAACTAATACAAAATAAGACGAAAAATGTCAAATAGTATGAGTGTGCAATGTCGTGGAATGTATACGCCAAAACTCATTTCGGCGTGCATATGATATGCACTTTATGGCGTATATATGAGACGCTCTCTTGGGTAGGTTTAGGGTAGGTTTAGGGTAGTGGGGTGGGGGGTTCGTATGTATAATACGCCATAAATTGCGTATCATATGCACGCAAAAAACAGCGTATCATATGCACGCCAAAATGAGTTTTGGCGTATACATTCCACGACATTGCACACTCGTACTCGATCTTGAGTTTCTATATGACTGAAGCAGATCATGAAGAAAAGCGTGTCCTACGATGTTTTCGACATTTTGGAGCGCTGTACAGAATGGTCGGCGTATGTTATCAAAGTACAACGAGAAGATTGCTAGAACACAGAGCATTTCACTCGCAAAATGTTGCAGGCCGATCAGTATGCGCAGCGCCGACAATGATGGACCGTGCTATCCGTGGGTGCTCGGCCAGGGATCGAGCCCCGGCGTCACACAAGAAAAAAAAAAATTAAGAGCATTTAATTCATTCGATTAACGTCTGCTTTCTCATTTGAATGACATTTCAAAACACCAGAATTAACTCGTAGTTACGGGGTGAAAGATATAAACGGTCTTATAAAGGTTGGAAGCCCTAAAGATACTTAACGTTATGCCAAATGAGAAGAAATAACTATCCAAGTCCAGTGAGTTAAAATGACACATAATGTTAATGCTGCTACATTATTACAAAATTAATACAACGAAATTAAGTCACTTACGTAAATCTCGTCCTCCATTAACGAATTTGGTGTGTTAGTGGGGGTTATTCAGTTATGTTAAACTGAATGGCGGATCAAAAGCATGCTAAATTTAAACTGAGGTAAAAAAAAAAAAAAAACGCTAAGAGTTAAGTCATCCACATCGGCTACGTTACTCATTATCCAAGCTCATTAATAAATCACAAGTTGATAAGATAATAATACTATACTATACCTTGTCCTTGTAACCGTTGTGTGTGCAGGGAAATCCATAAAGATGGAGAGACCGAAGGATGAGCTGGGAAATTTAAAATGCTCTGCACATGCGCAGATGTTGATTGTTAACACCCAAAGGAAACACTGTGCTTTATCACCCAAAGGAAACACTGTGCTTTAACACTAAACAAGTGATAAAGCATATAATATTTGTAAATTAACACCAGATTTTATCACTAGATGCCCAACACCAGGTTTTTATCCCTCAGTAATTTGCTGTGATGTTTTATGGGAACTTTCAGACATAATTATTTTTAAACTGAACAAACTAGAGCTGCACTATTAAGGGCAATTAACCTGAAATTTCACTTAAAAGTATAGTTCACCCAAAAATTAAAATTTGATGTTAAGCTGCTTACCCCCAGGGCATCCAAGATTTAGGTGTTTCTTCAGTAGAACACAAATTAAGATTTTAACTCCAACCATTGCTTGTATAATGCATGTCAATTACCCCTTTTCAATCAAGGCAGTGCTGGTACTAGTTCAGAGCCAGAACCTAGTTTCAAATCGGTTCTTTGTTTTTCCACACCCAAAGCACCAGCACTGAAACAGAAAAAGTGGTTCTTAAGTAGTACCAAAACATTGCTGGGCTAGAAGTAAGAACCGCTTGACTGGTACAGTACAGTATTTATGATATTTTTTATATATTTTTACCTCATATCAGATGTATCAGCATATCAGTATTCCTAATGCCATTACTTCCATTGAAGAAGGTCAAAACAATGGCGCAATCATATGTGTACACCGATGCCTCATTTGACCGATCCGTGCAGGCACTAATGACAATTATATATATATACATGGATGCCCCATTGGTAGCTATTTCTATGGGCTGCTATACATAAGCTGGGTTTAGTTTTAGTTTTTCATTAATATTAGATAATTCTGAAATTCTGAATATGTATATTGCATTTTGAGTTAAAACAAACCAATTCTCACTTTGAATATATAACTGTAGTTGTTACATTTATAGGCACAGTGCTGTGGCGTTTCTGATTTGTTAGTCCTAGTGAAACTGTAGAAGAAATGCTAAAGACATCATTTCTGAATAACAAAAATATTAATAAAAAAAATCACTATATCATGTAAAGTTATAAAATTCATAATAAGTATATAACATTTTCAATTAAAATCTGTCTTAGAGCTAGTAAACAGTACAGATTACCCCCAGAGGATAAATGGGGCCGTGAAAAATGGTCTTGCCCTCAGAATTAGACAAGTAAGGGTTAAAATGTCAAAATGTATTGTCCTTCCCATTGTGAAAAGCCTTTACATGGCTAATTTTTATTGGTGTATCTTTTCCTTGACTCAAAGATGAGGATGGACAAAAACTTCCATTCAGCTCTCAGGAGGTCAAAGCACCAGTTAGATGCACATTGTGACTTCTGCATGCCTTCAGTCACTATTGTGTTCCAAACGTTTTGTTTGAAAACAAAGACGGGATGGCAGTAAGTGGACAGCTTGACATTCAAATACCTATTTCATATATAGCCATCAGAATCCCCTTTGTGAGGTCAGAAAGGTCCATCCATTGCAAATTGCTATTAGGTGTGGTCTGGTCAGTGTGTCACACATTAGGCAAACCACAAGCGTCTTGTTCTGAAAGACCAAAGCATTTGAATGCTCCTCATTGCGCATTAACCTCAAAATGCATGACTATGCTTGAGGTTACGGCAATGTATTTCATTCTAGTCTTGTGTTTTAAAACAAGCTTTAATGTTGAGAAATTTCTGGCTGAAAGAAGAAACGGGTGACAGGCCTCAAAATTAAATGCCCTTCATGAACAGTATGGTTCTTAATGTCAGCACAGTTGCAAACAGTTTATTGTTTCATTGACCACTTTACAACCTCATTACTCAGCTGGAGTCTGCTTTACACAACCAACGCTTAGGCACAAAACAAAAGGGTTGCTGACATTCAATTTTACCTTCCAATAAAAGCTTCAGAGTGCATGGATCTGAGTGCAGACAGATTCTCAGGACCTCCGAGCACCTTTTTAATCAACGATAACAATACAGCTGGAATTTCATATACCATTTCAGCAGCAGACCGGTAACACTTGGAGAGAAGCCAGAGTAAGGACCACAGGGAAAGAAATACTGATTTTATGAACGTTAACCATGTGAGAGTTGCATGTATCAGATATTTCATTCAAGAAATAAGAACTTTTCACATGAATTGAATTTCATATCTTACAGTAATTTTACAGTTATACACACTCCAAAAATTCTTAGGTTAAAAGTTAAATAATTAAATCGGTATGTGCTTGTATCATAAAACATGCTAAAAATGTCACCAGATGGAAACTGCTTTTTTTGTAGACAGTCAACACTGAACGTGGGCTATTATTGAGTGATATGGTCTGGGTACAATGGAAGTCATGCCTAAATAGGGATGAGGGAAACATAAGGTCTACAGATGTGAAGGTGATCAGATTACATCTGCTTAAAACTCACCTGTAATGCATTTGAACTGACACATGGCCTTAAAGGCATCAGGAAAGACCTGGAATAGCGTGGAAGAAAAGAAACAAAGGTAAGAACTGCAGGTGGTCTTTGCATGGATATGAGGAATAACATTGCCTGTTTGTATTACAGAATTAAAGACCGAGGTTAAGTAAAGTGAGAAGAAGAGATGAGAGGTTCTGTTATTGTGTTCAGGAATGGAACCACACTATCCTCCAAACAGTCAGCAGTTTTCTTCTTCTCAAAGGTATTGACATATCCCTCAGAGCAGAAATCAATTGTATTACCTGGTATTTTTGTCTAAAATAGCAGACCTCGTAGAAAGCCATCAAACAACACATTGATTGAGATGGGAGAAGACTGTATTCTCTGCTTTGGTGCTCCCTTCTGTTCCTCATCAGAGAGGGAGGAAAAACAAAACAAATCATTTTCAAGCACCCCAAGCTGTTATTAAATCTGTTTTAATAAAAGTTGTTCAAATCACTTGAAGTCAAATAGCTATAAAAATGACCATTAAACAGATTTAACTTAGAACATATATGTAAATAAAAACTATTGACATTTTATGCTATGCATTATTATTACACTATATTGTTACCTGTCAAATAGAGCTAAGAGGAGCTGCTTGGTTTTCCATCTGTAGGATTAATGGCTCAGACCTTTTCTGACACACTATTCTATACGCAGTCAAACCAGCTTGCTTTGAGAAACGCATCGCCATGTGTTTTCTTTGCATATTCCTTTTTCTTCTTTTTTCCCCCCACCATGTGCTTTCCTGGGAAAGGGTAGAAATGACGTCACTGTAGGGCTGGTCTGTAGTTTATTAGTCAGCGCGAAGTGCCAGGTTAGAGCTCAGACAAGGCTCTGTCCAGCCAGCTCAACTCAACTTAACCACCCCAATTCTTCAGAGGGATGTCTTTCCTATAAGTTTAACAAACTGAGGCATTGACCCAAGTTCTACAACTTTTAACTCTCTTAATTACTTTTTGCTTACTTTTAACCAGTCTTTAAAGTTCTCTTATTTGAGGATAAAGTGCGCGACACTTTTAGAAAAGACAGGCGCGTAGTGAAACATCCAAATTTGGATTATAGTTTCTGTTTCTCGTCTTTCAGTTGAGAAAACCCGACTCGTGATGGTTGTCCTGTCACTTAGGTTACTAATGGTAGGAGTTGTAGTAAGTCTGACTTCAGCTCTTCTGGTAAGTGTTACAGATTTACTGTTTCTGCACGCAAAGTTGTATGGGAAGTGATCTGTAAGTGAAAGCTCGCGGGACAAGTTTGAGGTGTGACAGTCGCCCTCCCGCTTGGAACACATTCGAATTCAAAAAATGTTGACTGAAATGTAAGCACGGTTTTAACAATATCTATAGCGGTAGCTATATTGGTTTTGCTCTGTCTGTTTGTATTATGCAGAGTACTTCGAGAAACCGTATCAACCAAATAATAGAGAGAAACGTGCGCATTTTAGGAGAGTGTTCCCAGCTGTCAAACCAATAGCCAAACTGTCTGAAAGTTGGCAGGGCAGAAAACACGTGAAATATGGCAAGCTGTTTTCATGTTCCTTTAAACGAAGAAGGTCAGAAGTAACTCATTGTTTAGTAGCTGCTTACAATGACTATTTTGTTACAAACAAATTGCATGCTTTCCCATAGATTTATTTGCATGCCCGTGGTTCAGATATGGACTGACTATTCACAGCTTAGCCTACTATTATGTCGGTGCTGGTACCAATATAACTTTATAGTCATCTATTTATTAATATTTTAAACTATTTGGATTTAGTAGTAGTAACAAAAAGTACTATAGCTACAAGATATCAGTAAAAATAAACAGTATAGCAACAGTTGGAGCACTTGTTGGAGGGGAATAGTTGATATCTGAACCACAGTAACAATAACAATGGAAGAGTTTCTGGTCTGCTATTAGTGAAATACATAGTATAAATGAATACATGTGAAAATGGCTTGCCACAAATAAAATTGAAGTTAAATGTCAGATTTGGATATTTTAATGACAGATTTACATGTTATGGTTTCTCTGTTTCTACCAATGGTACTTTCTCAGCTGTTTTGTAAATGTCTTGGCTGCCTGTTTTATGCATTGTCTCTTTATATCTTTGTTATCTTTTTCTTGCAGGCTGGTGAAATTATAGATAAAGAAGGTAAAGTATACAGCCTTGTGGTCCTCAAACTTTTATCACTATCATTGTGCTCCTTTTGTTTATTTTTCTTTATTTTATTTACAGGGTGATAAAGTCATTTTATAACCTTTGATGTTTAATTTTTGATTTATGTCAACAGCTGCACAGTGCGAACTAGAGTCGCACTGTGCCAAGCCATGTGGGGCTTAACTGTTATCACTTGCATCTTCTCCTCTCAATGTTTAATGACAAATATTTTAATCAGAATTGTTTAACAGTCAGTACTGGAAAAGCCCTAAGGTAACCATAAGAGGAGATGCAAGTCAATCTCTAGAGATCTTTTAACAGATATTATAACAAATTATTCTGTTATATATTCTCGTATATCTTTTTTAATGAACAGTGGGAGACATTTAAGAAGTTAACTGTACACTGTAAAATCAAAGTAGTGTCAAAGTCACTACATACAGTGATGAGTTCATTGCACTTTGTTAACCACTTTGAATTGAATTACTGATGTAGTAAATCATGTTAAAAACTGGCAATTTAAATCTAGTAGTTAATTTCATACATACAGATAAATAAGTAAAAGAAAAATAAGAAAAACATATGTAGATGGAAACATTTAGGGTCAGATTAGCTTGAGTGAGCAATTCCAAAAAAAGTGCAGATGGGAGTGGAAAGTTATCCGCGTGATCTAGTGACAACACGCAAATTAAAGAACACAGCCGGATCTTTCCATAATAACCAACGCAATCTACCAAGAGTTTAAGACATGCTTTTTTGGCTGTAAATAATGACGCAAAAATTGATGACCGCAAACCTTAGTAAATCACCTTGCATGATTAATTTAAATATTCTCCTCCCATAAATTTTGTGTCTGAAAGTGAAACTCCTTTAAATGCATATGCGATAAGGCAAAATCAACAGTGTCCAGTGAACAGTGTTCACTGGGTGTTTTTAGTAAATCCTTGCAGTAGTTTTTTAATGCCAAAAAAGGGTTTGCGTTGGCACAAGCTGTTAATCTGGCCCTTAATGTTTTAAAAAGAACACCATTTTTTGTCTTAATTATATAACCTAGTTTGCATTCAATTAGACAAGGTATTTACATTCAATGGAAGTGTCATCTTTAGGCAGTGTCAAAATTTGATGGCTGACCTCAAAATGTTGTGTTTTAAGAGACTGAATGAATTGTTTTATTTTTGTATATGCCCAACAGTTTTATTTCCTGCCTAGACAAAACTACCATAACAAATTCCAAGGGTTTGGCTCCTGAACATTTGAAATGTTTTCCTTCATGCAAACCATTATTCATATGTCATGAGGCATTAGTAGCATGCTTTGAAATGTAAGAAGCAGTATAATAGCAATAAACAGACATCCAGTAGACTTCGTAACCACATGTAACATGAAATGTGATTTTTCTCTCTCATTCATTTTAATGTAATCAAAAGAAATTCTACATATTTGTTTTATGTTTTATTAGACTTGTTGAAGATCCGTCTGAAGGAGTATGGCCTCATTACTCCCATCAGTACAGACGCAGAGGGACACTACCTATCGCATCTTCTCTCGGCTAACCACAAGCAGCGTGTAAAGCGTGAGGTTTTGGAAGGGACAGCGCAAGCGGTAGACAGGCTGTTCTTTAACATCACTGTCTTTGGCAAGGAATTCCACCTCCGACTACATCCCAACCAAAGATTAGTGGCTCCAGGAGCTATGGTGGAATGGCACGATGAGATTGAAATACCTGGAAATGCAACTGAAAATGGAACCCACTCAGAGAGAATACTTAGAAGGGAGTTGCTGAAAACAGACTGCACTTTTATTGGGGACATCACGGATGTGCCTGGAGCTTCTGTCGCCATTAACAACTGTGATGGACTGGTGAGTGTTGTTTCCTTTCCTAATAAAATCATTTTGAAACGAATTTAACTAGCAGGGCCTGTCACAAAATGACAAAATGTAACAGAAACTGCAAATCGTTAGATTTGTATAGCTAATATAAGGACTTAGAATCTATGTTGGCCTGTTTTCACACTTCATAATGCCTATGCAGCTCGGTTTCTAAACTTTTATGGAAATTCTCACTGGCATTGAGTAGTGAGTCATTCCTTTCTAAACCTGCAGGGAACATGCTTCGATGACCATAATTTGTTCTTTTTCCCCAGAATATTTGCAGTTTGCTTTATATTTGACAGGTTCTTTATTTAAAGGGACAGCTCACTGCCGCCACTCCTTCGTCTACTAATTATCATGGCTCTCCAAACTAGCAATACAGCAATATTACAATTCATAGTCAATGCAAATCAGCCATTAATCATTTAAGTTTTATGGCTGGTGATCAACAAATGGTCAATATTAGAGTTTACATTAACACTAACACCGAGCAGTTAAAATGTACCCATGTTTTGATATGCCTAAAAAATGTAATATGCCACTGTATTATGCCACTGTCTTCACAAAGTAATGTATAGACTAGTCATGAAATAATTCTTTTTAGTCATCAACTTTGTTTTTGTCTGTTGTTTTATGCTATTTTAAGCAGGCTACACAAATCACTTTTTGGTGAATATAGGCTGAATCAGCCTGCAATGACAACGACACTTAGAAGGAAATAAATACATATTTGGGTGGTGTATTATAATAAAATGTCATTAATATTAATATTAACATATTAAGATAACCCATGCTATTTAAATTACTAAAATACCCTAAATATACAATAAAGAGCAATAATAATCCACCACACTGCATAGGATGTATGAAAACATACAATAAGGATAACATAAATTTAAGCACACAGTTTCACCTAATTCATTATTAATTTGTATATTTATATAATTTATAACTTGAATAAGAGAATAACACCAATGAACTTGGGGTAATCATGAAATAATTTTTATTTATTCCATTATAGAAATGGGCAGACTTGAATAAATAGCAACACAGTAGCAATTTATACACAATACAAATTGCAAAACAAAAATGTATAATTAATCAAATGTTTAAAAATTCATAAATAGGCTACACATCTTCATTTGATCGTGTGTTGTGTGACTGTTTACAGAAACATGTTGCTCAAACACTGCTTGAAAATATAGGGATTATGTAGGGGTAAATTTGACCCAACAGGGTTTATAGGTATAAATACCCTGTTTTCAAATCTGCTTTTATCTAAACAATTTTTAACAACAGAGGATTGTAAATAACACAATTGTTAGTAAAAGTCAGTGACTAGGAGGCTTGGATATTTTATTGAAAATCTGTTTTGTATATTTGAAAAAATGGTGGTTCTAGTGGTAATAAAATTTATTTTTTCTAAATAAATAACATAAATCATTTAGAAATAATTTAGACTTTACAGTAAGTAATATTCAACAGTATGAAGTATTCATTTACAGAAATTTACTCCAAAATAGAGTTCGACTAATGGCTGTCATGCTCCAAAAAGATTAAAAATGCAGTCCATACGAGTCATTTGTTATATTACAAGCCCTCTAAAGCCATTCAATAGATTTGTGTGAGAAATGGTCTGAATGAAAAATTACTCATTGAAAATCTTGCTTATGGCGAAAATGAAAAGTTAGTTATTCATCTTTCAGCACATGTTGTGGTGAGGGGGGTGTTTATCAACTTACTGCCAGTTTTTAAATCAGATAATTCAGGGAAATTGTGCATTGTACTGTGTCTATTGGCCTTTCTACTTCCTCACAAAAGAATATGCAAGCTTGAGGCGAGTGTTCAGAGTGATAGTGGAGTTGAGTGAACTGTGGGTCACCCCAGGAAGCTGACAAATAGGATGAAGCTGCTTTCCCCAGGGCCTGTTCAACATCAGAGGAAAGCTTTACTCTTCAACAATAAATAGAAAGGTCAAATTGGGAAAATCGATTTCGCATAGGCTTCCAAAGAGTTTTACGCAGACAAGCATGTGCTGGCTACGTTAATGTTTTTTAGAGATTTAAAATGCCATTTTTGAAGAGTGCTCTTGTAAGAACGAGGCTATGATTGAAACTGGAACTAAAACAAAAATAATAGAGACAAATTAGTGAATTAGTCATGTTCGTAATTTATAGCAAAAAATCTCCATCACCTGCTTGATATCATTAACCAACGTGGTAGAGTGACAAATTTGCGACAGTACAGTTTGGAGAAACATATGTGAGTAGTTGGCTGATTTATTTAATGATACATTGTACTTTGGTAGTTAAGCCGCAAATTAAATCATTGTTCTGGAAAGGCACCCCTGATGAGGCTTTGTCAGACTAATTTAAAATAGTAATTAATGAGTTTGCAATTATTTTTCAATGCTATAGTTGGGATGCAGCTTAAGAGGTTAAAATAACTGCTTAAACGTTTCATTTGGTCATGAATTGGTCTACACTACATGCTATGTTTTGACGGCAGCCCACAAATGCCATTAAATAGAAATGGCATTTGTGCCAAGGGGGGAAATTTGCTTTTCCCCCCTTGCTAGACATTAGTGAGTCAGGTTCAGTTTGCGTTCTGACTTAGTCAGTGAAGGATTCATCAAACTGATTAGAATTTCTTGGTAACTCCTGAGTTTGATTGTACATACTGGGAGACAAGCTGAACCATTACATTTGAACTGACTTCTTTAGACTTTTTCCTTCAGCTCTGAATGTTTAAATTGTCTTAGAATGACATCAGTGCTATTGAGTGACCTTTGAAACCTTGACTGTGTATTTCTACAAGACACACTGAGGTTTTTGTAGCTTTACGTTTTCCACCTAAACTCTGCTGCTTCCTTGAGTAATGGATCAAGTGCTTATGTGGACACTCTTTGATGTAAAGTGGAACTCAGAGTCGACACCAAGATATGTTTCACTGGTCTTGATTTCAACCATCATGGATTTTGAAGTCTTCACGTGTAGCCTGTGAAGTAGATATTTCCTTTCTGAGCTGAGGGGTTATGGGGGATGGAGGGATGATTTTGGCTGGGGGAGGAGGAGGAAGAGTAGGAGGAGTTGGAAGCTCACTTACATGACACAGACATGTTTCAGGCTTGTGAACATTCCTCTGAAAGTGAAGAAAAGTGAACGGTTCTGTTTCTGCTTAGCAACTCAACAAGGTCTCGGAATGTCAGCAGAAATACTTTGGTAGAAGTATCAAAGATCCAAGACATTGGCCAATGCTTTTCCACTAGGGACCAAAACAGGGTCAGCAGTCAGTGCGTTCCCAAAGCAATGGGAATCATCCTCTGCTAATCTACAACTCTGTGTCACTCATAGCTTGGCCTCTTTAATGCATGCTGCTATATTCTGTGGCCAGGGTGCTGAATGAGGCTTCTTACTCATTGATGATCAGAGCTCACTATGTTACTGAACTCCTGGCTGGGCTTCACACGGAAGGCTGGCTCTGAGCCAGAACTTCATCCCCAATGCACCTTTGTCAGGAGAATAATGACTTTAATGGTTAGAGGAGTCTGTGTTCTTCTGCCCAGTAACAATCTAACAGGTTCAGTCTTTTTCTGTGCTGAGATGACTTTGAACTTCTCTGTTTTTTTCCCCATCATGCCTTGAATTCCTCTAAGATTTCTGGTACTGTTTCAAAACCAAGTAAGCTGATGAACAGTAATTTTTATTGCTCTACTTTACACAGACAACAAAAAACAGCAAACAAGCATAAATGTCACCTATAATGACACCTATAATTATGACACCTATAATTTTAGTGAATTAGTACTCTTCATTATTGAATAATTATGCATTAAATCGATCAAGAGTGATGAAAAGAGTTAAGAATTTTACATTGTTACAAAGATTTCTATTTTAAGTTAAATTATCATGGCTTCTACAAAAACATTCAGTAGCTCAACCGTTTTCAACTACAATAACAAGACATGTTTGTTGATCATCAAATCATCATATTAATAATGATTTCTGAAGGATCATGTGAGACTGAAGACTGGAGTAATGATGGTAAAAATCCAGCTTTGCCATTGCAGGAATAAATTATATTTTTAAATATATTAAAATAACAGTTAATTACGAGACTGGGTGAACCCAGCCTGATCTGCCGGAGTTTCGATTTCGCCCTGCAACTCAGTCTGGACACCTGTACATTCATTTCTACTGCTTTTGTTAAACTTTTGTGGGAACCAATCACAGACTGGCTTATCCACCAGGTGCGCTATTGGCGGGTTAAACATGATGATGGATTGAGAAGCGATGGGTCATTGCCCGTTTATCACACCTCTTGTGGTCTTATTGGTTGAAGGACTATCCAATTGCGTACAGAGTTATTTGAATAATGCTCGTTTATCACATCTTTTGTGGTCTGATTCGTTGAAGGACTATCCAATTGCTTACAGAGTCATTTAAATAATGCTCTTTTATCATGCCTCTTGTACAGAAGAAAATACAGAGCAGACTCCACAGACCAATGTTTAATATTAAATTGAGCTCGGTCTGGTGATAGCCAGACAAGTTAATTACTGTAAAAATTACTGTTTTACCTGCTTGGTGAGCATTAGAGACTTATTTAAAAAATGTTAATAACATCTCACAGACTTCAGTCTTTTGTACAGTAGTGTATGTATGTTCATGTAGTGAACATTAATAAAAGCCACCTGAAGCGATTCGATGGGTTTTTGTAAGAGAAATTTCACATTATAAAGTAAAATATATTGCTTCCGGTGGACCACCTTCCATATTCAATTTACGAAAAAAATGTAACTTGCAGGATGATGACTGCAGACTTAAGCCCCATTCGGACGGGTTTAGTGTTATCTAGGGACCTCTGGTGATTTGTAATAATTGCAGACAATGTCTGTGATCATAATCCCGTGCGAATCGGCCATGTCTGTAATTTGTAAAGTAAAAATTCCCCCGCAAATTACCTACCATATTTCGCCGAACACCGAGGTCCAGTGATAATAGTAGTCCCGTGCGAATCGACATCTCTGTAATTTGGCCAGGATTAGGCGGATCGTATATCATTTTTGCAAGCTTTTTTTCTTCCTGTGAGCATTTCTATCTTTATCTTTCACGAAGAATAAAGTCTGCATTCATTAGGGATGGGACGAAATATCGTTTGACAAAATATCGCGATACAAAACGTGACGAAATGCATCGAGGTCGAAAAAAATGTATCGCGAAATAAAGATAGATGGCACTGCTGCATGATTTGCGTAGAATGAGGGTGGGGTGCAGCAGCAAACATTAATAGGGAAAGAAAAGGGTTGACATTAGCATTAATATTCTAAACCAAAAATGCAGTTATTGCCTACATAAACTACCATATTTTCTGTTTAACTTTTATTAGACTCCAGAAAGAAAAGTGCGTTTTTTCACTGAGCACATTCTCTGCAGTCTGAGCGCGATGCACTGCAGCTCACTCTCGCTCATGTCTGAGGTAAATCATTAACACCATCACCGCTTACAGTACACCTGTTTTATTGAACTAAATACATTACAATCGGCTAAAACGAATGCACAGGTTACTTTCCTGAACAAGCGCGCTCCCGAGTCCGTGTTCTTCACACTGTCCACGTGAATCGTGGCCCAGTTCGGCGCGCACGCGCAAAATACCGGCAGTTAGTTCAACAGGAAATGCGGATCTCTTAAAGGGGCCGCACTATATTCCTACTCGTGTAATATGGACCTCCTCCAGGTATGATGTGGTTCTGGTTCGCTCACTGGTACACATTCACAATTTTTCATACGAACTTTGCCCTGTTCTGAATTAAACTGCCAGTGTAAAAACTCCCTCTATATTCTTAAAATGAGAGAAATCACTAACAGTTACTTACTTATTATTTTTAAGTTTAGGCTTAAGAGAACAATTTCTTAGATAAACATATCTATGACCTTTGATATGTCTAGTCTTCATACTGTATTGATTATTATTGAATAAGTATGGGTTCACTAATAATAAATGTACATTTCCATAAAGCATGCATATTTGTCCATACCTATGTTGATTAGAGTATTAAAAACTTAATTTAAACTTAATTTAAGATACATTTACAATTGCTAAAAAGGTGCGATTTAAAATCGAGTTAACTCATGACAATCATGCAGTTAATTGCGATTCAATATTTTAATCGATTGACAGCCCTATAGTGCCCTCCACAATTATTGGCACCCCTGTTTAAGATGTGGTCGCGGACTTCTAAAAATTCTTCTTCTTTTTTAAACAACATAGAACCAAAATGCAAAAAAATAGAAAAATCCTACCTTTCGTTTAAGTACATTACTTTGGTGGTAAAAAAAATCACAGATTTGAAAAAAATATAAATAAAATTTGATATCGTATCGTGACGTATCGTATCGTAACACTGGCATATCGAGGTGCATCGTATCGTGAGTTTAAGTGTATCGTCCCATCCCTAGCATTCATAATGCGCACCGTTATGAATTCCCGTGCAGCCGTGCCTGCACGGATTATACTTTCACTTTAGAATGAGTATCAATTTGGGATTAATCTGATTGAATGGTGTGTTTAATATTAACATCAATACTGTTCTTAATGAAAAACAGAACAGAACAGTACAGTACAATGACAAGCTAGTTTAAATAGGCGCTTTTACATTTAGTTTTGAAACTGAATCTTCCGCCTTATATTGTTAGCTTCTCACTAGTGATAAATGAAATCTGATTCCATGGCGTCTGTTCGCTAACTGAACGAAATTATGTTTATTTATTAGGCTACTGTAAAATAATCAAAACGATATCGCTGCCTATTTATAATTTCATACAGCTATATAACGAAGTCTTGACATCATATCCGGGAGAAGTCAGTAAATTCGAGTAAAATCACAGGCTTGCTTATACCGTGCGAATGCGACATGCAAAACTCAGATGTGGGGGAATAAATTCTAAATCACAGAGGTCCCTACTAATCCCGTGCGGAGATGTGTTACATTTTCTTTTTAAGTTGGAAGGTTTAAGGTGGTCCCCCGTTGCCATTTCTTTGTAATTATTTGTGAAATTTACTAGCAATTATTTGAGTGAAAATTGTTCAAAGTAAACCCTACACTAAAGTTGTTCAGTGTGTGTGTGTGAATAACTAGAAAAATATGTTTTCTTGTCATTATTTTGTGAAACACAAAAATACAAATTCTGAATTGAAATCAGTAAATTCAAAACTAAAAATTATTTATTTTGCTGTAATGCTGTGAATGTATTTTTGGTGGAGAGAGAGCAGGAAACACTGCTGTTATTATAGTCTGGTTAGAATGTATGTTGGAGCTGCAGTTCAGAGATGAGAACTGTGCTGTTTTTATTTTTTTCAAGTTCAGACACTGAACTGCACGACCTACATCAAACAGAAGCAGTGTAAGAGACCTGAACTGTCACAAATGGGTGTACGTTGTTTTAAGAGCAAACACATCTCTGCTCTCTGACATCTCTGGCATACCAGTGTGTGTCCCACCCTTTTACTCAGTGGATCACTCACTGTGCCATGTTCTTTACGCTCCAGACTCTCACCATCTGGCAACTGCCAGGGTTGGGACACAACATGAAAAAGTACAAATAGGATTTATTGTGCATGGAAATTCAATATGGAACATAATGTTTCAACCAAAACTTCATGCTTTTTTAACCTTCTAACAAAATTTCCTCTGAGTCTGCCCTAATGACTGCTCCCCCTTAAATTTTTCATTCATTGTTATATTGCAGACATTGGCTAAAATCATTTAAGATCATTTTTTCTCATTAATGTACACACAAAACCCCATATAAAAACACAGCATTGTTGACATTTTTGCAGATTTATTAAAAAAAGAAAAACTGAAATATCATATGGTCCTAAGTATTCAGATCCTTTCCTCATATATTTAACTTAGGTGCTGTCCATTTCTTCGGATCATCCTTGAGATGGTTCTTCACCTTCATTTAAGTCCAATTGTGTTTGATTATACTGATTGGACTTGATTAGGAAAGCCACACACCTGTCTATATAAGAACTTACAGCTCACAGTGCATGTCAGAGCAAATGAGAATCATGAGGTCAAATGAACTTTTGGAAGAGCTCAGAGACAGAATTGTGGCAATGCACAGATCAGAATGGCCAATGTTACAAAAAAATGTGGCACTTAAGGTTCCAAAGAGCACAGTGGTCTCCATAGTCCTTAAATGGAAGACGCTTAGGATGACCAGAACCCTTCTTAGAGCTGGCCATCTGGGAAAACTGAGCTATCGGGGGAGAAGAGCCTTGGTGAAGAGGTAAAGAAGAACCCAAAGATCACTGTGGCTGAGCTTCAGAGATGCAGTCGGGAGATGGGAGAAAGTTGTAGAAAGTCAATAATCACTGTAGCCCTCTACCATTCGGGGCTTTATGGCAGAGTGGCCTTACGGAAGCCTCTACTCAGTGCAAGACGCATGAAAGTTTGCACACAAAAACCCCCCCTGAAGGACTCCAAGATGGTGAGAAATAAGATGCTCTGGTCTGATGAGACCAAGATATAACTTTTTGGCCTTAATCCTAAGTGGTATGTGTGGAGAAAAATATCACTTGTCCAATACAGTCCCAACAGCCAAGCATGGTGGTGGCAGCATCAGGCTGTGGGGGTGTTTTTCAGCTGCAGGGATAGGACGACTGGTTGCAATCGAGGGAAAGATGAATGTGGCCAAGTACAGGGATATCCTGGACCTCAGACTGAGCGGAAGGTTCACCTTCCAACAAGACAATGACCCTAAGCACACAGCTAAAATAACGAAGGAGTAGCTTCACAACAACTCTGACTGTTCTTGAAAGGCCCAGCCAGAGCCCCATGCAGTGACGTGCACGGGAGATGGGCTTGAGCCCCTGCCCCTTTGAAAGTGAATGTAAAAGTGCCCTTTTTGATCGCACCACAGGACCCCCGCGAATGCATTATCCACCCCGCACCGAGCACGATTTCTACTGAGGGGGACATGCGAATGATACTGACACTGTCCCTGTGAAGGTCTGTGCCTGCTACTGCCGAGCCCTGACTTAAACCCAATTGAGCATCTCTGGAGAGACCTGAAAATGGCTGTCCACCAACGTTTACCATCCAACCTGACATAACTGGAGAGGATCTGCAAGGGGGAATGGCAGAGGATCCCCAAATCCAGGTGTGAAAAACTTGTTGCATCTTTCCCAAAAAGGCTCATGGCTGTATTAGATCAAAAGGGTGCTTCTACTACATACTGAGCAAAGGGTCTGAATACTTGGGACCATGTGATATTTCAGATTTTTCTTTTTAATAAATCAACAAAAATTTCAATAATTCTGTGTTTTTATGGCAAGCCTATTTTATGGGTGCTGTGTGTATAATAATGAGAGAAAAAAAGAACTTAAATTATTTTTAGAAAATGGCTGCAATATAACAAAGAATAAAAAATGTAAGGTGGTCTGAATACTTTCCATACCAACTGTAGATGCATGTACATGCAATTCTGTTACCCATTGACATATATAATATAACAGATAGCCTTGCTAATAAAAAAAGCACAGAACAGTTACCAGTTGAACAAATTGTGTCATCATTTAGTCCCAAACAGGTTGTTTCGAACCTCTTTGAACTTATTCCTTCTGTGAAGCACAAAAGTAGATATTCTGAAGACCATACTGACCCTCCTTTCCATGGAATTGAAATGAATAGAAAAATAAAGCTCTTAAGCATCAAAGAAGGACCTCTCATAAAAAAGTACACTATGTATATGACTCTTTATGGAACCAAGCTTTGTTTGAATTTTTTTTTTTGTCATTCATTGATAACCTTCACAGAACTGTTAACCACCCAAAGGCAGTGATTTGAACTTGAAAACTGGATCAGTTAGATTTATGCTGTGAATCATGTTTTTTTTTATTAATGAATTGGACATCTCTACCTTTCTCATAAAATTTCTTGAGAACTACGTTGGATGTCAAGATATTATGTGAATACTGATTTCATATTATTCCTTAAATATTGACCCTTTCATAGCTTTTTATCATGGTTTTGTGACCTTTTTTGAAGCTTGAAAGCTTCAATATGTGTGTGAAATAGCATAGGAAAGCACATACAATCTTAAAACTAAATTCTTTTGAGGTCCACATAAAAAAGGAAGTCATACATGTTTGGAATAACATAAGGATGGATAAATTATGACCGGATTTTCTTTGTTGTGTGAATAAACAGCTATATTTAGAGTGAGAGAGAGTAAAGCAAGCTTTCTGAACCATCATAACTATCAGAAGTTGTTGCTTTCCATTGGAAAGAGCAGCATTAGCTTGTGTTTCACTCCTTAAAGGGATAGTTAGCCCATTATTTACTCACCCTCAAGTCATCCTAAGTGTATGACATTCTGGTTTCAGACGAATAAACGGAGTAATGGAGTTGTATAAAAAAAAAGTCCTGGCTCTTCCAAGCATTTAATTAGAAATCTAAAACGAGAATTTTTAAAGAGAAATGGTGAAGAATATAAGAGAAGAGGGGCTTGAGTTTGTTGCCTAGCCCTATCCGTGAGAGGCGTCAAAACTTGTAATGCTCCCATACATTGTGTCAGGGATTACTCTTTTGTCGTATGTCAACTTACGTACAAGTACACAAGTGCACCACAGAAGGACTTTATTAACCCACTAGGAGCCATGTGGAGCAGTTATATGATGGATAAATGCCCTTTATGGACTTCTAAATGTCACTGCCGTTTGTAAAGCTTGGAAGAGCCACAACTTTTTTTATATAACTCTGATTGTATTCGTCTGGAAGAAGAATGTAATATACACCTAGGATGACTTGAGGGTTAGTAAATCATGGGCTACTTAAACATTTTGGGTGAACTAACCCTTTAACTCTGTTTAAATTTTGCAAACTCAGTTGAGGCTTTTATTCAGTCCTACACTAGTTTAAACTCAGAAGCCATCCTCCTGGGAAGACAAACATTCTTCACCAAATATTGGCTGAACTCAGTGACTTCAACTTCAGCATCTCAGCTTGAAATCAGGTAACATTTGGATCATAACAGGCTGTCCTGATTTTAACCGTTACCTCAATTCTCCTCATCTTTTTTTATAGCTAAAGGTCTTTAGCCATGTAAAAGAAACTAAAGCCCCCTTCAATGTTCCTCAATGAATTTTAAAAATGCACCAAAAAAGAATGTTTTTAGAGTGCAAATTAACTGGCAGTAGTCCCAAAATATTTCATAAAGTTCTGTTTTTACTGGCAAGACTTCCATTACGCAAAGGATTATCTATGGCGACAAAGAAAGGCTGGAGAAGACAGATGCCATGATATTTGGAATGGATTCAAATGTCCCGTTTACATTTAATAAGCCTCTTGTCCTTTCTCAGAAAGACAGTCCCTTGGTCCGTCTCCGGTATGATTTAGGCATTTGAAGAACGGCTGTATATGCTTCAGTTATACAGAAGAGGGCATGTTAGACATTTAGCATATCCAGAAAAAAAGGTTGCCTTTGATTGAGAAAGAAAACCGAGCCAGTTCCTTCCCCCTGAGAAGTGCACCCATACACAAGAGTAGTATTCACTAATAGTTATTGATGTACTTTGTTGATTCAGCCGAAGACTTGCCTGTTGCAGAGGCTTGACCTCTGAGCTGTTTTGGTATATGGTTTGAGGTTGAAGAGGGGAGGTGTTGGAGCATACGCAGAGGCAACTTATTTCTTTAGGTCTGCTTCAGGAGAGGCCAGAGTCTAGCAACTCTAGCCCTGTGGGTTTAGCTGCTTTTATTGATATATTAAAATATTTTTACATTTTTAATCATGGCCAGTTTAAAGCCACATTTTCTGTTGTCATTGCACTGAACATTGGGGCCCGTTCACCAACAGTGCTTGGGTTTTATTTAGAGTTAGCCATGCAGGTCTTGCCACCACTCAAAGTAGTGGGTAAATGTTTGCTTTCAGTGTTTTTTTCAGAGCGGCACAAAAAGAAATGATTTATTCCGATTTGATTCTCATGTTGTATTTTAAAATTGGATTTAACATGACATCACATAATATTCCTTTCTATTTTTCATGTTTCTTTTGGTCTTGCCACATTCAGAAATTTTGTAAAATCGTGCAAACATTGGCACATGGTTACTCCCAAAAAATCCCAAGCTGAGTTGAGTGCCCATTTACTATTCATTCTCTATTTGGGCAGCAGGTTTGGGATTAAAAGAGCATATTTCCAAGTTATAAAGCAATTTGAAGCTTTTATTGTGATTCAGCTGTGGCAGGGATATTGTAAGTATAATAAATTGACACCATATGTGTAATTTCTTACTGTGATGGTAAATATATATGAAACAATTATTGATTGTGTATATGATATGTGGGAATATTATATGTGGTATATACAGCATAGCTTAATACAGCATGTACATCATTAAGGAAATTAAGGAACAGTGAGCTGACTTGATGATGTGTGTGTGTTCTTTTTCCTTCTGTACCTTCATGGCACCTGTATCAGTACTTTAGATGGTTTTCTTTGCCCTTGTTTCCTTTGCTCACTGGAATTTTGTGAGGCACTAAATTTAGCTTTTCATTAAAGCAACTTTACAATATGTATTGTGACACAGTATACACTTTGTGATATATATGTGCCATTAAAATGTCTTGAGCTATTCAATACCCATCATGACTATGGTAGATAGTGGAAATAAGAAAAAATACTAATAATAATTGTAAATGTGATTATGTACATTTTTCTAAGTACATAATTTTGCATCACTGTTTATTTTGATTTTCTTCCTCGAAATACAGAGATTCCTCTTTCCCTCTCTGGGTTAGATGACTTTTTCTTACAATTTTTCTCGTTTTTTTTTTTTTCCTGGCAAAAGAAATTAACTGGTGTAACTTTTTGAACGTTCCTTTTAAAGGAGGGATGAAAATGGCAGGTAATGATGACGAAGGTTTACACACATTTCTAAACCAAACACACCTTTAAACAACATGGCGGGTGAAAGGTAGCAGTGTGTCAGTTGAATCCATGCTTTTTTGAAAATGGCAGTACTTTTTTTTTTTTAAATAAAGCACGTTCAGACCGGCCCCTTAAGAAGTTTAGACTGGAGTGCCGTCTTAGAAAACTGGACCCCTTCAGCTGAATCCCATATGTTTGTTTTGGCTCGTAGCTGGTGTCTGCTTGGCGGGCGCTGATGCTGGGGATATTAAACTGATGGAACACAGGTCTCTTGATCCCTTTCGACGGCTGCTATTTAGGTAAGGTAGGAGGCTCTGTCCATCCACCTGTGATTGTCTGCTTCACAAAGCAAGCTGCTCTGTGGTTGGTTTAGCTATTGTGGCATTAATCGAAGTGACTACCCTGTGTCCTCATTTCTTTTTTTCTTTTTCTTTTTTACTGGCACTGACACCAGAGATGTGTTTAATGTTTTTAATGAGGGCTGGATGTAAAAGTGGGTTTTTTGGAATGGCAGTACTTAATTTAATGTGATCAGCTTTGAGACTTCTCCACCACAGGGTCTAGCCACAGGAGGACTGTTTGTTTTGTGTATCTGTTTCAGTATTCTCTGAAATGGTTGCCTTGGATACAAAGAGCCTTGCGTATAATAAAAAAATAAAAAATAAAAACACATTTACAAATCAGAACATGCAATATAAAATACATCCTGTTATTTTAGCTTGAGGGCTTCAGATTCAGTCCAGTGCTGGTCTAATGGACCAGTGGTTCCTTACTACAAAACATTGAAATCCCTACATCCTCTCATCTTGACAGCGTTTGTCCCAGGAACTTTTTACTTCAACTGCGCCTGACAGAAGAATTTATTTTTTCTGAGGTGATTACACTTTACAACAAAAAAATAGCTTTTATAAAACCGTATAAGTCCTGTTTACCGTTGAGAGTTGCTATGGCATCTGTGAAAACATTCAGCTGCTGGAGAGGACAGTGTCGACATTTCTGATGCGGCAGAGAAACTGCTCTGGGATGATTGCGACTGAAAGTCAGCACATGTAAACACCAGATCGGTTTTGATAACATCTCATGTAAACAGTCCATCTAAACGGAATTATTGTGTGCATCAATAGTGGCTATTGATTACATTACATGTACCTGCTCTGTTTTTAGCGGCACTAGATATCAAATGATCTGTAGCGGGGGCTTCACCACACGATGACGCCAAGGTGTGGCAAATTCCGACTATCAATTTGTTGGGCTTGGTGTCAATAAAAGCTTTTTTTTTTTACTAACAAGGAAGTTTTCAGCTCTGAAACTTACAGGATATTCTTATATTACCATGACCTTTTATATATCAAAAGCCCAGGGGAAAGTTGATTTCAGGCCCCCTTTAAATGCTCTGGCGAATTTACTCACCTTCAAGCTGAACACAAAAGAAGATATTTTGAATAATGTCTGTAATCAAACAGTTGATGGACTTCCTTGACTCCCATAGTACCCCCGGAAAAAAAAGAAAAGCTGTCTGCTGTATTCTTCAAAATATATTATTTTGTGTTCAGTAGAACAAAGGAATGATACAGGTTTGGAACAAATTGAGGGTGAGTAAATTATGACTTTTTATTTTTCCGTGGGGTGGGGTGTGTGTGTGTGGGGGGGGTGAACTATCCTTTCAAAGAAGTTGTGGACACTAGAAACAATTATTCTGATAAAAAAACAATGCACATTTTTTGTTTTAGTCAGAATTAATTAATTTTGATTGATGAATCCAAATGTAGTGTTCCCTATCTGGGAACTCGAGCTGCGTCGACACGCTCTGCGTGATTGCGTCGTGAAGCACGTGTAGAACCAGTCCAATCAGGAGATTGAACGGCATAGGCGGGTGACGTCATCGACCGGAAACTATACAGCATCCGCGAACACAAACAGAAACTAGCTTCTGTGCCTTCAACAAGCGATCTGTGTGAACCTGTCTGTCTATTTGGTGTTTTTGTCTGTTTATTAGAGAGAATTTTCCACCTTTGTTAAATATATCTGATATATATTATAACATAAAGAGAAAAAGGAGATTATGGCGAGTGAACAGCATTTCACAAATGGTGTTCATCCCTGCCCTCGTTACATCATGGTGGGGATACATACTCATTGTGCGTGGCCTGTTTGGGAGCGCAGCACGCTTAGGCAGCCCTCGAGGGGGCTGCTTGTGAGCATTGTGAGCGGCTTCCGTTATGAAAGCTGCGCTCCCGCCGGGCACTCTTCGAGGAGGGTGCTTCGGCTCATGTTCCCCGTGGCTCGGGTCCCGCTGCTGCCGAGGCAGAGCGGCGGCTTCAGTCGTGGGGTTCACAGATGGATCTTACAGAGGGATTTGAGACCGGCCAAGCCTTATCTCAGCCCTCACCTGTACCGTCCAGTGCCTCGTCTCGGGGTTTGAAAGCCCGCCCTGCGGTTTCTTCCTCCCTGGACGGGGGAACCGGTGCTCCAACTATCCAGCTCTGAGGAGGTGGACGTTGAGAGCATCGCAACTGAAGACTCGCCACTTCAGTCACTTGCTAGCGAGGAGCTCATTGAGGTGCTCACAAGAGCTGTGGCCAGGTTAAATATCAACTGGCCGGCAGAAAGATCTGAATCCCATCGAAAACAGAGTAAATTAGATGAGCGATTCCTGCCCTCTCGTGCAGCAGAGCCTCAACGTTGGGGCCTGCCGCTCTTCCCCAACCTGCGCACCGAAGTGTCTAGGTCATGGAGGAAACCGGCATCATATAGACTGTTCAGCCCACAAACATCTGCATATAGTAATATATTTGGGCTGAGACACTATGGTTATGGGGCGATGCCGAAGGTCGAAGAGACGCTTGCGAGCCATCGCTCGCCTTCAGCTGCATCGTTCCCCGGAAGCCCCGACATTACCCACCAAGCCGTTAAAAACAACTTCGGTGTTGGTGGGTAAGGCGTACTGCGTGTACGAGCTCCTCACACAGGGCGCAACTGAAGCAGAGCGTTGCGGCCCGTGCTCCCCCTCACAGAGACTGGGAGGCGGGGTGGCGCTCGCAGACGAGGCCTTCGAGGGGTTCTGAGGACAGTCCTTATGGCCAAGTAGGCCTCGTCGAAGAAGTCCTGATGCCAGACGGTCAGGACGATGAGGGTGTTCCCCTCCGAAGGAAGTCGGTGCTTACCTCAGCACACGGTACCCGTCTTCCTTCGGTACCTTCAGGGGACCACGCTGCCAACCCCGCCGCAATGATGGGGCGCAGAGGGTCTCTGCGGGCCACCTGAGGGTGGTCCGCCCCCTCCTCGGAGGGCAGGTGAGCAGTCAAGTCAGGTGTTCCCTGCCGGTTTGCCGCTTCAGGGCACTGCACTTGCTGTTCAAAGTACACCAGAGGCCAGCCTCGAGAGGCTGGTTCCTTAGTAGATTTTCTAGACGAATGGAAACGTCTATCAAATATATCTCATTGGGTCCTGCAGATAGTAGAAAGGGGGTACGCGATTCAGTCCTCCTTTCAGCGGTGTACTACCTACAGAGGTGGGCCCGGAGCAGGCTCTGGTTATGGTACAGGAAGTAGAGACTCCTCTGCAAAAGGGGCCTATAGCAAGGGTTCCTCCTCCCAGCAGAGAGTCAGGGTTTTACAGCCGTTACTTCACTGTACCAAAGAAGGATGGAGGGCCCGATACTAGATCTGCATCTCTTAAATCACTCTGTAGCAAAGCTCAAGTTCAAGATGCTTACACTCAGACAGATCGTGTCTCAGATCAAATCCGAGGATTGATTTGTGACTATAGATCTCAAAGACGCATATTTCCATGTCTCCATCCTTCCACATCAGAGTAAGTTTCTTAGGTTTGCCTTTGGGTGGAGAGGCATACCAATATCGAGTACTTCCCTTCGGTCTAGCACTGTCACCCCGCACCTTCACGAAGTGTGTGGATGCAGCCCTGGCGCCATTGCCTCAGCAGGGCATCCGCATAACTTAATTACATCGACGATTGGTTGATTTTGGCTCAATCAGAGCAGATGGCGGTTCAGCATCGAGATGCTGTTCTCGCACAAATGTCGAGGTGGGGGTTGAGACTAAACGCAAAGAAAAGTGTGCTTTCTCCGGCTCAGAGGACCACCTTTCTAGGCGTGTTGTGGGATTCGGTAATTATGCGGGCGCAATTATCGGCGATACGCAGCGCATCGATCCTATTGGCGTTGAAAGAACCGAAGCTAGACCGATCCGTCACTGTGAAGCAGTTCCAGAAACTGTTAGGCCTCATGGCAGCTGTGTCCAACATAATACCTTTTGGCCTGCTGAACATGAGGCCACTGCATTAGTGGTTCAGAACCAAGGGGTTCTCCCCGAGGGGAAATCCACTCCGCGCGATCAAAGTCACGCGGCGATGCCTTCGTGCTCTGGTCATTTGGACAGATCCTGGGTTTCTATCCCAGGGACCGGTGTTAGGGGCTCATGTTCGCCGCGTCACGCGAACGACAGATGCTTTTCTCATGGGGTGGGGGGCGACCATGAGTGGTCGCTCGTCCCAAGGTCTATGGCAGGATCATCAGCGGCTATGGCACATAAATCGGCTAGAGAGGCTGGCTGTGTTTCTTGCTTTGAAACATTTCCTGCCCGAACTCAGGGGCCACCATGTGCTGGTCAGATCAGACAACACATCGGTGGTCGCTTAAATAAACCATCAGGGGGGTCTGAGGTCTCGCCCCTTGTACAAGCTGGCACGTCAGATCCTCCTGTGGGCCCAAGGGAAACTGCGCTCCATCAGGGCAGTTTATATCATAGGGGTTCTAAATCAGGAACCAGACATCCTGTCGAGGCAGGGGCTGAGGCCCGGGGAACGGAGACATTCACAATTACATTTACATTTAATCATTTAGCAGACACTTTTATCCAAAGCGACTTACAAAAAAAGGGGACAGCAATAGAAGCAACGAAACAAACAAGGCCAACAACCTGTAAGAGCTGTAAGAAATCTCAATTAATTAGCACAGCACACATTTTTTTTATTTTTTTTATAGCCATCTACAACAGAATTTCACATACGCAAAATACAGAACACTGGATTTTGATAGCGAAGACAACACAAGGTGGTGGAGCTCCTGTGGCTGAAATTCGGGAAAGCAGAAGTAGATCTGTTTGTTTCGGCAGATAATTCCCATTGTCCTCAGTGGTTTTCTCTGTCACATCCAGCCCCGCTGGGACTGGACGCCATGGTACAGGAGTGGCCGAGGCTACCTCTGTACGCATTCCCCCCGATTGCTCTGCTTCCGGGAGTTCTGGAGAGGGTGCGCCGGGATGGAGTCCGTGTGCTATTAGTGGCTCCGTGCTGGCCGACCAGAGTTTGGTTTTCAGACCAGATATCTCTCCTGGAAGGCTCTCCCATGGAGATTCCGACCAGGAGGGACCTCCTCTCTCAAGCGGGCGGGAGATTCCTTCATACCCGCCCGGAGTTATGGAAACTGTGGGCCTTGCCTCTGAGGGGGCTAGGCTTTTAGAAGAGGGTCTCTCGACTGAGGTCGT
The DNA here is from genome assembly GCF_024679245.1 of Pseudorasbora parva. Taxonomy (NCBI): domain Eukaryota; kingdom Metazoa; phylum Chordata; class Actinopteri; order Cypriniformes; family Gobionidae; genus Pseudorasbora; species Pseudorasbora parva. Next base: position 27,759,360 of record NC_090174.1, on the reverse strand, counting down.
GGAGACCATCCTTCACTCCAGAGCACCGTCCACGAGGAAGTTGTATGAACTCAAATGGAGATTGTTCTGCAGGCAAGGTTCTCAGCAGGGTTGACCCCCTCCACAATAAAGGTTTTCGTGGCGGCCTTAGCTGCTTTCCACACTCCTTTGGGTGGAGTGTCTTTGGGAAGACACCCGCTAGTTACTCGTTTCCTCCGTGGCACTTTAAGGTTGAGGCCAGTGGTACACTCGAGGGTCCCGACCTGGGATTTGGCCATTGTTTTCCAGGGCCTATCTGGGGCCCCTTTTGAACCCATTGAGCAAGTGTCAGACAAGTTCCGGACACTCAAGACTCTCTTTTTGCTGGCAATTTCGTTCCTAAAAAGAATTGGGGATGTTCAGTCCCTGTTGGTAGTGCCCTCATATCTAGAGTTTGCACCTGGCTTGGTGAAGGCTTTTCTTCACTCCAGACCAGGTTATATCCCCAAGGTTCCTACAAGCCCTAGGGGACCTATTACTCTACAAGCCTTCTGTCCTCCTCCTTTCGTGACGTCAGACCAGGAAAGATTAATCTGCTCTGCCCGGTTAGGGCGCTTGATACTTATGTCCACAGAGCTGCCCTGTGGAGAAAAACTGATCAGTTGTTTGTCTGTTTCGGAGCCCCAAAAAGGGGGGCTCCAGTATCTAAGCAGAGAATGAGCAAGTGGCTGGTCGAGGCCATTTCCCTTGCTTATGAGGCGGCCGGACAGCCGTCTCCCTTGGCTGTCTGGGCGCATTCTACTAGGGTTATGGCTGCTTCTAAAGCACTTTTGTCGGGGGCTTCCCTCCAATATATATTTAATGCGGCAGGGTGGTCCTCGCCGCTGACCTTTGTGAGATTCTACGGACTGGATGTAGCATCTACAGTTGGGGCAAAGGTGTTGTCGTAGTCGTGTGTGCTACGGTTTCACACATACGAGCACTTGGTCCTATGGCGATGTGGGTATAAGCGTTCTCACAGCGTTTCGACGCAGCTCGAGTTCTCAGATAGGGAACGTCTCGGTTACGTATGTAACCCTAGTTCCCTGAGGGGAACGAGACGCTGCGTCGCCCGGCCATACTCCCGGCATGCCCGTGATCACTTACTTCAGGCTGTTTCAGAAGCTAGTTTCTGTTTGTGTTCGCGGATGCTTTATAGTTTCCGGTCGATGACGTCACCTGCCTATGGCGTTCGATCTCCTGCCTATGGCGTTCGATTGGACTGGTTCTACATGCGCTTCACAACGCAATCACGCAGAGGCATTCTCACAGCGTTTCGACGCAGCATCTCGTTCCCCTCAGGGAACTAGGGTTACATACGTAACCGAGACGTTTTTATATGAAGGCTAAATAAAGAGATCGGGTGATGTGTGCGTTTATATGTCACAAGCTTCAAATCTAAATTTTTGACATCCGCACACTGCAAAAATGAAGAGAGTTTCCCTCTGTTTGCACATACGGTTCTCCTACATTGCTACTTTCTTTTTTGTAAACACAAGACTTTCAGTAGTGAGGGCACTGATGAGAAAGACAGCACAATGCTTTATGCCCTAACCAGTGCCCTGACTAGTGGACTAGGGATCTGTTTGAGCGCTTAATGGTGTTTCTTAAAAAACGAAATTATCTACCCAATCATGATGTCATTCCAACCAGCTGTCAGCAATCAGTAATCAACACATCTACCAATCAGCTCAAGTGCTCTGGGTTCGGGCCAAATACCGATCAAACTTGAATTCAGATCAAACTCAGTCGGATTGATTATGGTGTTTACATGAAGGCTGTAAACGTAACCATTGAGAGGCATATCGTGGAGCATTGTTCTTTTTAAGCCTTTTCACAACATACAGTGTTTGGAAACTCCCTGTAGGCATGAATCCTTATTTCTTGCCTTGAGGCCCCAATATACAAGCGAACATAATCATATAAATTTTGCTCTCAGCAGTGTGGGTGGTGTCAGGATGTTCGCTAACAGTATATCGCCACACACATATTTCAAACTTGTTTTCACCCCATAGCAAAGAACGAAAAACTTGACCCAAGTTACTTTTTTGATCATTATTGGATGAGCCTTAGCTTTACTGATTGATTGCCAAGGTTAATTCACCTATTAGAGATTTAAGTATTTGTTTATATTGGCATTCACACTAAGGCATAGCATTTTACATGGTTAAACAGCGGTTGAGAACAATGTTTTGTTACAATCAACTGGTCTTTTTTTTTCAGATCCTCTTGCTTTCCTTTTAGACTTTATGATTGCATAATCATCAAGAAATTATTCCTGTAATAAATGGACATTCATTTACTTTTTATTTATGTGATTAAAGTGCTCAGTGCAATATTGTGCAAAGATACTCCCTCTCTGCAAGTCAAACAGTTTGTCAGTGGCTCAGGTGGTTGGTGCAGTGACCTGTGAGTCTGCATGGAAGAATCATGGGTGTGGAACATATAGGCATACTGATTCTGTATTCAAGCACATAAATTGCATGGCCTATTTACTGGCCTCTTAAAAAATAGTATGATTTTCATAATAATACATAATAATAATCTAGTGTTTTTGTGACTGATGGGTGCAGAGCGATACATGTGGTGCAGTTTTGCAGCTTTATGAATCAGTTACACGCCGGATACACTTTAAAATGTCATACAGTGCATCTGGAAAATCTTCACAGTGCTTCACTTTTACACGTTTTGTTATGTTACAGCCTTAATCCAAAATTGATTAAATTAATGATTTTCCTCAAAATTCTACAAACATTACCCTAAAATGATGATGTGAACGCAGTTTGTTTGAAATCTTTGCACATTTATTATAAATAAAAATATAGTATAAATATATAAAAAAATAAAAAATATATATAAAAAAATCACATGTACATAAGTATTCACAGCCTTTGCTCAATACTTTGTTGAAGCAGCTTTGGCACCAAGTACTGATGGTCTTTTTGAGTATGATGCTATAAGCTTGGCACACCTATTTTTAGGCAGTTTCTCCCATTCTTTTTTTGCTGGACCTCTCAAGCTCAACCAGGTTTGATGGTGGGCGTCAGTGCACAGCCATTTTCATATCTCTCCAGAGATGTTCAATCAGAGATGTTCAAGTCTGGCTCACAGAGTTCTCGCTTAGCCACTCTTTGTTATCTGGATGTCTCTGCACATTGCTTTCATCTTTTCCTCAATTCTAACTAGTCTCCCAGTTCCTGCCATTGAAAAACATCCCCCACAGCATGATGCTGCCTCCACCATGCTTCAATATAGGGATGGTATTAGCCAGGTGATGAGCGATGCCTGGCTTCCTCCAGACATGATGCTTACCATTCAGGCCAAAGTGTTAAATCTTTGTTTCATCAGACCAGATAATTTTGTTTCTCATGGTCTGAGAATCCTTCAGGTGCCTTTTGGCAAACTCCAGATGGGCTGTCATGTGTGGTCAGGCCACTCTTCCATACAGACCCTGGTGGAGTGCCACAGAGATAGCTGTTCTTCTGGAAGGTTCTCCTCTCTCCACAGAGAAACGCTGGAGCTCGGTCAGAGTGACCATCCATTCTACCCCGATTACTTTACCCTAGGAAGGGTCCTGGAACCAACCTTCTTCCATTTATGAATAACGCAGGCCACTGTGCTCATTGGGACTTTTAAGCTGCATAAATGTTTCTGTACCCTTCCCCAAATCTCTTCTTCTCTAAAATCCTGTCTTGGAGGTCTACAGACAATTCCTTGGACTTCATGTCTTGGTTTGTGCTCTGACATGCACTGTTATCTGTGGGACTTTTTATAGATAGGTGTGTGTCTTTCCAAATCATGTCCAATCAACTGAATTAATCAAGTTGTAGAAACATCTCAAGGATGATCATTTGAAACAGGATGCACCTGCGGTCAATTTTGAGTGTGTCATGACAAAGGCTATGAATACTTAGGCTGTATCCCCCATCCCCCCGACCCCCGTTTTTTAAGTGTAGTAAATTTGCAAAGATTAAAAAAAAAAAAAAAATCTTTCACATTGTCATTATGGGGTATTGTTAGTAGAATTTTGAGGAAAATAATAATTTGAATCCATTTGGGAATAAGACTGTAACATAAAATGTGTAAAAAGTGAAGTGTTGTGAACTGTATAAGCCAAAAGTGACATTTAAAGCATAAAGTTCTTTTGAAATGGATGGAGGCATGGAGAAAGGTAAACCATGTCTTCTTGAGTGCACAAGATGGTGCTGAGAAGAGGTGGCCAGGTTATGACTAGGAGAGAGTGGACTGAGAGCAAAAAGAGAGAGCACTAGTCTTTCAGTACATTCCAAAGCACGGCCTCTGAGAGGCTGTTCTGTGTCCAGGAGGCCGGCTCTGGGGCAGAAGGTAAAACTGAAAGACTGTTCAGTAGAGCAATGAGGTCGATCCATGCACACACACTTGAAGTACTGTACATTCGAACACTCACCCAATCACATGCACAGAGCCGAGTACACAGTTGAGCATATGGATAAACTTCCACTTCAGAGGGGATCACATATTGCATGTCAAGTTGGCATTTTCTTGATGGCAGTATGATTTGTAGAGACTTAGCTACATGCTTTATGTTGTAAACACACATAAAGCAGTAATTTACTATTGAAAATGCTTCTATTTTGTATTTTTTTGTGTATTATTATTATTATTTATTTTTTTATTTTTTTATTTTTTCTATTTATTTTGAATGAGTATTACAAATTATCACAATTATGGTCTGGGCATTACATTTCAGACACACATTTGAGCTGTTTGGCCAATCACAACACACTGGGATATCTGGCCAATCAGATCCCTCTAGGCTTTTCAGAAGGAGGGGCTTTGTAGAAATCAACGCATTTCAGACATACTGGAAATAGAGATACTGCAATAATTTACAATATGTGGAAAAAATGTGTTTTTAAAGCATGCTAACCTATTCTATTACACCCAAAAAACAAAAGAATGAAAATTATTTTTCTCACAATACTACACCTTTTTAGTTTTCATTAGTTATTTCGGTAGCACTTTTATTTACCGGTTTCCATGTATATACTAATACTAGTATAGTACACACTTACAATATTAATAGCAAATACTGTGTAATAATTAGTTACTAACCCTGAACCTAAGCTTAATCAAAGTAGTTACCATATATTACCTAGTACATTCTTAAATACGTGCACTTACTGTAAAATAAAATGCAACTGATGTTTCCATATTTTCAGGTCTAAATGATCCCTGTTTTGTTGATGTTTTAATAAGTTTGTGTAATTAAGTATTTCAGACTCATTAAAAGAATTTAGTCAGGGGAAATCTGATTAGTTTATTGAGTTATGCGGGAAAACCAAGTTTTATTTACAACTGTGTATGATAATGAGTTTTGTATCCTGAAAGCATTTTTGAATTAAAGATGCATTTGATTGTGAAACGAACAGGCTTATAAAAAAGCAGAGAAGAGATTTAATCTCCTGCTCATTTATTGATGAATGCATTAAACATTTAACACTCTAGTGCTATCTGGCCTTCTAGAAAATATTTGCTTGTGAATGCACACACTGGACTATGTTTTATCTGAAACATGTATGATTGCTTAACTCAGAGTAGAAGAAATGTTTGGAGTTGAGGCATGTGTTCTGTACCTGTACATATGCTGTGCAACTTACCGTATCTAACCATATGAAAAGATAAAAGTAAATGAGGGGATGAGGGTTGGGTGATAAATAGAACATCTGCTCTCCCAACAAGACCATAAGATGTGTTTTGGCAAAGGCCTTGCAATTAGTAGTGAGATTTATTGTAACCAATGACAGTCACTTAAATTTCAGTCACATAAATGATGGCCAAAGCCTGTTGTATACATGAATAGATTTAATTTGTACACTGTCTGTCATAGTTATTTATATCTGTCTGTCATAGATATTTATAGGTCTATTCCCTTAAGGGTCCTTGGTTAGACGGACTTAAATTTTCTGTTCATTTCAGATAAAAGTTGGTCTTTTTTTTGTTCTCCAAAGGCTGGTATGATTCGTACTGATTCTGATGAGTACTTCATTGAGCCTCTGGAGCGAGGAACACAGGAACACGAGGAGAGAGGAAGAGTGCATGTGGTGTATCGAAGGTCTGCAGTATTACAAGCTCCTTCAGATATCTCCTTGGATTACCAGCCAATCCGTACGTATCACAGGTTTATTAAAGTCTTGTGTGCATCTGTTGATTCTAGCCTTGTCCCATTTTCTGTGTATGCCTTTGGCTTAGGGTATTCCACCTCTTCATGTTGTAGATCATTTAATAATGCTTGATTTATGTGAAACCCTTCTGTCTACACTCCTAAAAATAAATGTTCCATCCATGTTGAAGGTTCTTTGTTAAACCATAGATGTCAACAAAGAACTATTCATTTTAAGAGTGTTTTCCTCTCTACTTTGTATAGATATATATCTTCACCTTTTTTGCTATTGTTTTATGCCAGTGATGGCACACGTGTCTACGGTTGCCGACTTGTGCTGCTTTGTCATATTTATGATTCTTTAGAAACTAGTTACATTATTCAAACACATACACTACCTGTCCTACATTACAGTTAATATCACATGCATTCTCCCCCATTTGAACGAATAGTGTTTGTTTGGAGCATATAAATTAATTTAGAATTATTTGAAAAACAAAAAAACAAACAACAACTATACTTTGCTCAAATGAAATCAAATGCGTCACAGCACTTTTTAGAAATGGTGTACTAAAGCATGCCAGAAAGTCTGAAGTCAGACATTCTTGTAGGTGGGCCAGCCCATTATTGCTTAACAGCATCTTCCCAACCAGATAAACCTTTTTACGAACCGCCATCAGAGCGTGTGAATGAATGACAGCACTTTCAATTCACAGCCAACTTTTTTGTTGAAGTAATTTTATAATCACGCTCGAACAGTGGGAAGCTCCGGGAAGTAAAGCCCTTTGTGCGGCCACGACCTTTCGAGATTTCCTCTCAATTCAGTCACTTCTAAAGAGTCAAGTGCTTGTGTGGTTGTAGCGGTTGCCATGGTGATGTGATGGCATTCCATTGTCCCAGGTGGGAAACATGCCGCAGGCAGAGATGATTACGCTCTCGCTCCTGTTGCTTAGATAATCACAGCTTTCTGCTTATAAAGATGAGGAAAAGTCTTCTCTGTCTGGCCAGTAGGCCTTAAAGTTATTGCCACTATCAAACCTATTGTGACATTTCATGTACTACTGGTAAAACCAGCAAACGTTTAGCTGTATGTCAATTATCATTTACTCACCCTCAAGTTGTTCCAAACATGTATGAATTTCTTTCTTCTGCGAAACACAAAAGAAGACTACATGCTTGAACATAACCATTGACTTCAGTAGCATGGGGAAAATACTATGGAAGTGAATGGGCTTTGGTTACAGATATTCTTAAAAATATATACTTTTGAGTTCAGCAGAAAAAATAAATTCATACAGGTTTGGAACAACTTGAGTAAATTATGACAGAATTTTCATTTTTGGGTGAATTATCCCTTTAAGCTGAGTTGGCATTGAGTTGCTTGCCCACTGTATGGGCATATGCATTTTTAGCTTAGTATCCTCTTTGTGGTGGCTGGTCTTGGACATTGGAAATACAAGGATCTAAAGAATCTTAATTGCATTCCTCATTCAGCTGTCTTTCAAAAAAAATCTTCACTGAGCTCATTCAAATTGTGGCCAGAAACCAAGCTGTGTAGGTCTAAGAGAAGAGAGAACGTTAATGCCACTTTATTGCTTATCCTTACGGTTATATGCTATCTGAACTCCTTCTGTGTGGTACACAGGTCAGCTCTCTTTTGACCAAAGTGAAGTTCTCCTTCCTAAGTGAATGTGCCTAGAGCTCTAAGAAAAGACCAAAGTGTCTATCAGGTTACATTTACAAGTGTCTGTCATGTAGCTCAAACAGTATAGCATGGTGAAGGCAACACTAGGTTTGATTCTATGTCTTGAATGTCATGTAAGACGCTTTGGATTAAATGTAAGTGGCTTTGTTACACACTAGGGTTAAAGGTGAAGTAAATAAATTGTGTTTTTGTGAAGAGTCATATGAGTAGTGTAAAATCACTGTACACATAATAGTACAAAAATATGTGTATTTTGCCAAGTTGAAATGACGTTATTTGTGGTTGATGATTCACTGCTCCTTGGCTGCTAAAGTACTATGGTAAGAAACAGGCTATTAGCGTATTGCTGTTTGACAATGTGAAGGGTGTAAATTGGACAGTGGAACACACTTATTAGTGTGCTTTACCAATGGAGACAACTGGTGAATCAGATCCTGCACAGCCGCTGATGCAGAAAAGTTCTGAAGCTAGAAGACATAAAGGCTGACAAAGAAAAAAACAAGCGTGAACATCAAAATGGAATACACAATATGAAAAGATTTAATGGCAGAAAATCCTGAGTAGTATTGGCCAAGTAGGTTCTTTTTTTTTGGTTAGACAGATAAGGAAATGAAAAATTTTCTAGACAACTCTCTAAAACTAGGCTATTCAGCATCTGTTCTAACACCACTGTGTTTTTTGTGTGATTTTGCTGACTTGGTCCATTGAATCTCATTCAGCAAAAGGAACCTTTATTCAAGTATTTTTGTTAATTTGAGCAGAATTAAAAGTTACATTTTCAATAGCCAGATTCCCCCGATATGTCTACATATACAAACTTTGATCATATTCACAAAAATTTTTTAAAAGGAAAATGCGGACAATGATGAATTATAAGACACAGACATGATTAATTCAGGGTATTCTGATCAAAGTTGTTCCTTTTTCACATGACAGTTGCACAAGCTCTGAGATTGTACAAGAAATAGAAATGATTATTTCTCCAGAGTATTATGGTCAGAGTTGTTTGTTCTTTTGTCATGTGAAGGCTTAAATCGGTTGTGTACCGGAAAAAGAAATAGGCCGCGTTTCGTAAAAGCATCGTAAGCCTAGGTAGATGGTAGAAAAATGGACACTGATGGTCTCGATCAACTTTGCTCACAATGCTTTTGAGAAACGCAGCCATAATTAGTTTGTTGTTCATTTGTCATGTGACTACTCATCTTTGTATATATTTACAAATGATCTTATTAATATTAACTGATGTGTGTAATAAACAGTTTTATAAAGACCATCCAAGGTTCCCATTCAGTCGGTCACTCTCCCATTCAGTCGGGCGGCTGCAGGAGCAGTAACACCGCTCGGCCTGCTTCATATGAGACCGCTTCAGCATTGGCTTCATGGCCGAGTCCCGAGGAATCTTGCTTGCGATAGCCAATCTACTTTGAGTCTAACTAAACGAGCCAATGCACATTGGCATGCAATGATTGCACCAGGTGCTCATGCAACGCCACGTGGGTATAAATGAGACACAGGTGATTGCATCAGATTATCCTTTTGCTTCGGAGCCGAGTGGTATAGGTTATGCCAGATATCACTCCTCACTTCGCAGTTCGACTAAGAAAGAGCCTGCCTTTTGGAAGAGATCTCTTTGGTCGGCGTTGGTGTGACGACACAGCAGTGGGTCGTGTGTTCTTCGGATCTTCTCTCTTCGTTGTCTATAAGAGCAACCACAAGGGCTGTTTTCACAGCTGGTTCGGTGCACTAGGTGGAGAGCGCTAAAAAGCCGTTCTCACGGCTTTTGAGAGCGTCCTGTGAGAGAGAGCCCGCACGACAGGCTGCACTACTTTCCTGTCTGTGTCGCCACGGCCCCAACCCCTGCGTGTTTCAGCACCAAGGAGAGCGTCCATCTAAAAGAGCAACACAGATAGAGCTTGCGTCTTTTTAAAGATGACATTCTATCTGTGTGTTTCTGGGTGCGGTGGTTACATTTCACCGCGGGATGGTCATCAGCGCTGTATCTCGTGTTTGGGCGCTCAGCACGCTGATGTTCTTACTGCGGGAACATTACCATCTCGGAGTTGCGGTTGCGGTAATGGGTTACACACAGGTTCCTCCCTAACTCCACATCAAGGGGGAACCCGTGTCTCCCCTCCCTTGCCTGTAGGTACTCCTCCGGTTTGATCAGGAAGGCCTACCAGGCTTGTGGAGAGGCAGGTTATGCCCTACACGCTATGGCGTTGTTCTAGGTCCATCAGGCCAAGGCACTGAAGGACCTGCACGAGGGTGGTCACGATCTGGCAGTTCTATAAGAGCTGAGGGCTGCGACGGACCTCACGCTTCGTGCGACAAAAGTTACGGCGCGGGCCGTGGGACGTGCTCACGCTCCCATATGGTGGTCCGGGAGCGCCATCTCTGGCTGTGTCTGGCGGACATGAGGGATACCGACAAGATCAGGTTCCTTAATGCTCCCATGTCCCAGACCGGCCTCTTTGGCGATGTGGTGCAGAACTTCGCCCAGCAGAAACAGACTGAGGCAATCAGTCACATCATGCCGCGGCGGTCAGCTGCTGCCTCCACCCCGCCGCCAGCAGTGCCTCAGCCAGCTCGTCGCCGAGGGCGACCGCCTGTGTCTGCCTCCGCTCCCGCGTCGCAGCAGCAGCCTCCACCCAAGCGCCGTTGTGGAGCCGGGAGGACTGCTCTTCAGGAGCCGGTGACCGCACCGCTCCATCCCCCGGAGGAGGGCCGGGTGGAGAATCTTGTGTTCCGTTTTATTTCTGTTCTGCCGGTGCCCAAATTTATTAATAAAAGAGCATTTTCCTTCATCTCCGGGTCCCCAGGGAACTCGGAGAGTTGTGGCCGGTCAAACGCCGGACCACACTCATCCCCTGTGTCGTTAGCGGGCAGCAGCGGACGACGCACTGACATCCCACATCCTCCGTGCGGACCCTCTGCCCAGCCGTGGAATCAGGTATGTGTCGCACAGCACACTCACACCTCTCTGCAGGCCGCCTCCACGAGACAGCCGCCCCAGACCTGTGCCTGTATTCCACCGCACTGCCCCACGGTGGGTACACCAGTGGTCACGATGATCACGCTTGTTCGGTCTCTGCGAGCCTGGTTAGAGCTTCCCAGTCCGTCTAGCTGGCTCATTCAGACCATCAGGCTTGGCTATGTGATTCAGTTCGCCCAGCGTCCCCCCAGGTTCACGGGCGTCCGCTTTACTTTGGTGAAAGCTGTAGACGTCCATGTCCTGCATGCGAAAATCGCAGTCCTACTGGTGAAGGACGCGATAGAGCCGGCCCCTCCAGCCGATATGAGGACAGGCTTTTACAGCCTGTCCTTCATTGTACCCAAGAAGACTGGCGGGTTACGGCCGATCTTGGATCTGCGAGTGCTGAATCTGAGCCTTCACAGGTTACCGTTCAGGATGCTCACGCAGAATCCCATTTTCGAATGCATCCATCCCCAAGATTAGTTTGCAGCGATCGACCTGAAGGACGCGTACTTTCATGTCTCGATTCTCCCCCGACACAGGCCGTTTCTGCGCTTTTTGTTCGAGGGGCGAGGCCCTTGTGCCCATGAGAGAACAGAGCGTTCGCATGCATTCTCAACTATCTTGACGACTGGCTCATACTAGCACAGTCCCGGGAGCAGTTGTGCAAACACAGGGACTTGGTGCTCAGACACCTCAGCACGTTGGGTCTTCGGGTCAACTGGGAAAAGAGCAAACTCGCCCCAGTGCAGAGGATCTCTTTTCTCGGTATGGAGTTGGATTCGGTCGAGCGGACTGCGTGCCTCACAAAGGAGCCGGTCCAGTCGATGCTAAACTGCCTGAACACGTTTCATGGCAGGATGGTGGTTCCACTGAGGCTCCTGGGGCATATGGCGGCTGCAGGAGCAGTAACACTGCTCGGCCTGCTTCATATGAGACCGCTTCAGCATTGGCTTCATGGCCGAGTCCCGAGATGGGCGTGGCAATGCAGCACTCACAGGGTGGGCATCACACCGGCCTGCCGCTGTACCTGCCGCTGTGTATCAGCCCATGGTCGGACCCCTCGTTTCTGCGGGCCAGAGTGCCTCTAGAGCAGGTGTCTAGGCATGCTGTGGTTTTCACAGATGCTTCGACCAGGGGCTGGGGTGCCACATACAACGGGCATGCAGTGTCTGGGACTGTGCAAGGTCAGGGAGGACGAGGAGCAGGTCCTGTTGGTGGCCCCGTATTGGCCCCACCGAACTTGGTTCCCAGAACTCATGCTCCTCGCGACAGCCCCTCCTTGGCTGATCCCTCAGAGGAAGGATCTTCTGACTCAGAGACGGGGCACCCTCTAGCACCCGCGTCCGGACCTCTGGAAACTTCATGTCTGGTCCCTGGACAGGATGCGGAGGTCCTAGGTGACTTACCCCAAGAGGTAGTTAACACCATCACTTCGGCTAGAGCACCGTCTACAAGACTATGCCTTGAATTGGAACCTGTTCGTCGATTGGTGTTCTTCCCGCCGAGAAGACCTCCGAAAATGTTCGATCACGTCAGTGCTTTCCTTCCTGCAACAGGGGTTGGACCGTAGGCTGTCGCTCTCCACCCTCAAAGTTTACATTGCTGCTATTTCCGCCTATCACGACCACAAAGAAGGCAAGTCAGTTGGAAGGCACGACTTGGTCGTCAAGTTCCTTAGGGGGGTGAGAAGGTTAAATCCTCCTCAACCTCCCTCCATACCCTCTTGGGATCTTGCTCTTGTGCTCCGAGCACTTCAGAATGCCCCATTCGAGCCCTTACAGTCAGCAGAGCTTAAGATTCTGTCCATGAAGACTTTGCTGTTGGCTGCATTGGCCTCCATTAAGAGAGTAGGGGACCTGCAGGCATTTTCGGTCGATGAATCGTGCCTAGAGTTCGGGCCGGGTGACACCCACGTGGTATTGAGACCCCAGCCTGGCTACGTGCCCAAGGTTCCCACTACTCCCTTCAGGAACCAGGTGGTGAATCTGCAAGTGCTGCCTTTGAAGGAGGCAGACCCAGCCCTAGCTTTGCTCTGTCCTGTCCGCACTCTGTGGATCTACGTGGACAGAACCCAAAGCTTCAGGACCTAAGATCAGCTCTTTGTCTGTCACGGAGGCCAGCAGAAGGGAAAGGCTGTCTCCAAGCAGAGGATGGCTCACTGGATAGTGGCTGCCATCACCTTGGCTTACCAAGCACAAGGTGTGCCCTGCCCGCTCAGGGTGCGAGCACAGTCTACTAGAAGTGTTGCATCCTCCTGGGAACTGGCACGTGGCGCCTCGCTGTCAGACATCTGTAGAGTGGCAGGCTGGGCGACACCCAAGGTTCTATAGCCTACGTGTGGAGCCGGTCTCCTCCTGTGTTCTCACCTCAAACGGGTAGAAGCACTGAGAGGCCCGGCTCCTGTTGGCTTGCTGCGCCTCTGTGCTACTCTCTCCAGAGATGAAACACTGACACTCCTCCACCGCCCTCAGTGCCGGATGTGGCGGAGCGCACGACATCAGGCCTTTTGCCGCTGAATCCTTGAGAACCGGTATTGGCCTAGGCTATGTGAGTGACCCCTCGGGCATCCCACATTTATTCCACGATTGCTCCCCTGGAAGCTCGTGTCTTTCCCTTGGGAGAGCCCTCCCTTCTTGGGATGGAGCCCACCTTACGGCGGCGGGCTATGGCTCAGCTCTGTCTCCACATAACTCCTCTTGGTATGAAGTGGTTCCGCAGCGGCCCCTTCGGGCCCGCTTTCCCAGTGTTATCCAATAGTCACTGAACGGGTCAGACGGAACAGCAGTGATGGTCTTCTCTGTGTGAGCCCTGTCTCATCAGGTAAGAGAGCTCAGGTGGCTTACACAGGGTACTGGAAGGGGGCAGAGTCCATGGCGCTTTGGTAGGGATTCCTATTCGTTGGCAACTCCGACGTGGCGTCGAGAGTGACAGACTGAATGGGAACGTCTGGGTTACATATGTAACCCCCGTTCCCTGAAGGAGGGAACGGAGACGCCACGTCCCGTTGCCATGTCCTCTGTCCCTGCCGGGGTGCCAGGCTACCTACTCGGCTCCTCAGCATAAAAGTTAATCTGATGCAATCACCTGTGTCTCATTTATACCCGCATGGTTATGGCATGAGCACCTGGTGCAATCATTGCATGCCAATGCGCATTGGCTCGTTTAGTAAGACTCGAAGTAGATTGGCTCTCGAAAGCGAGATTCCTATTCTTTGGCAACTCCGACATGGCGTCTCCGTTCCATCCTTAAGGGAACGAGGGTTTCATATGTAACCGAGACGATATATGCGGCTGTCACATAGCGTGGCAAATGAACAAATGAGACAAGAGACTCGAGGTGAATTAATAATTTATTTTATTGTGTCAGACTCTGAGTCTATGCGGCTGTCATTTGAGAAAAGGAATGACTTGGACCTGAAGACTAACCAATTCTGTTTCCAATTTTGTTTCCTGTCAATGTGCTTTTCACGTTTGTTACAAACAAAAGGATGTTGTGAAAACACAAAATGAATGAATCACTCTCTGAGATGACTCATTGCTCAAAATGGACGAATCATTCATGGACGACCCATGACTAGTATCTGCTAACTCTAGTTAAACAACTACTGACTGCAAATTTAACAGGGTTATTAAATTTACTGGTGTTTTTATTGATTAACGGTGGGGATTTGATGATGCTAGTGGTGATCTAAATGTAAAATAGAGTAAATGGGAATATAAAACCTTTGTTTATATCCAGAGGCCTCGTTTATAAAACTTTCCGTAGATTTCATCGTAAAATTGTACGCACGCACAAAAGCTAGATTTTGCTTACGCACAAAAAAATTCAGGTTTATTAAACCATGCGCATGCCAGAACCTGCGCAACAATTCTTTTATAAATCACAGCCAGCAGAAGATTGTACGTACGTGCTTCTCCACCCTGTCTCCTCCCCGAAATCACCATATATGGAGCTTACAACGCCTAGTTTTACTATGCATGACCTCATCCACATATCATTTGCATGCATATTCCCATCCACGTGACACCATGTTTAACACTGTCAAAGATAAAAGACATTGAAAAATATTAGATACGGACTATAAATGCCATTTGTGCCTTACACATTACATTGCTGAATTGTTTTTTTTAAATAAAGTGTTATTTTAATATAAAATATATATTTTTTTAATTTTAAACACTTCAAATCAAATAAAATTCATGCAGTTTTGGAGATAATGGCCCTCATTTATCAAAAGTGCGTACACCAAATTTCCAGCGTACACCTTGCGTACACCCAAACCCACGGTGACTTTGAGATTTATCAATATGGACGTTGGCGTACGGCACGCTCAAATCCTCCGCCAGCTCAGGAGGTGGTGTACGCACGTTTGAGTTAGTGGGAAAATGCGCAGGAAAACAATTCCTAACACCACAAAATTCACTGGCAAGATATGCTATATGACCCACTGTTAAAAACCACAACAACATTCAGTGTTTATTTTTGTGCAACATGAACGTCAATGTTTAATTTGTGTGACTTTACCAAAGCGTT
Organism: Pseudorasbora parva; assembly: GCF_024679245.1. NCBI lineage: Eukaryota > Metazoa > Chordata > Actinopteri > Cypriniformes > Gobionidae > Pseudorasbora > Pseudorasbora parva. The sequence continues at coordinate 27,744,006 of NC_090174.1, read as the reverse complement.
TGATTTGTAGGAATATGTAATCCTCCAGTCGCGAGCCTGTGCGCTTTATCTGACGTTTCAGGCCCGTCTGGCCCGGCAGCTGCGCACGGACTGGGACTAAAATAATTCAGACTGACAAAATAATAAAAATGACCTTCTTCTTTTAAATAATAATAAAATCAATAAAAACGACACTCTTCTTCTGAATAACAAGCGTCATTAAGAATAATAATCATAATAATAATAAGAATAAGAATCTTACAAATCGTCATGTAATTATTAATGTGAATGAATCTTACTCCACATCACATCATCATCACTATTGTACACCCCAATACATGTGCCGTGATACGAAATTAAATGCTAATTGTTTCAAAACGTGCTGTAAAATAATGCACTGTGATGGTAATTTATCATCCAAACAGCTATTTAAACTGCTGGAGTGCACTTCTCAACCTCCACACTATTAACAGTAATTTGGGTCCATATTTTGTTTTTGTAGGTGCCTTTAATTCCACTCTTTAAACTCCCAAATAAAACAATTTCGTTTTTTTTCCCACTTCCCTGGTGATCTCGATGGGCGCGTCTCAATCATCTCACTAGTTCAGTAGTCGGAGCACTGATCAGGGAGTCAGCCCATTGACTTATGTCCTAATCAGTGCCCTGACTAGTGGACTAGTGAGATGATTGAGCGCGCCCGATCTCCACGTCGGAGAAGTTTCGCTTCTTTGCCATCTTCTGTTTGTCCATGGCGTAAAATGAGGGCGTGGGGAAGGCGGAGACTTGAATCTATATGGGCGTGTTATTCTAATGACGATCGTTTTCAGCCGCCGCATTTATCAAGGGCAGGTATCGCGTACACCTGGATTGCAGAGGTGCGCACAGCTTCATAAATCAGGCAGTGAGAGGAGTGTAAGCATAATCTTACGCCAACATATACACCAGTTTCTACGCAAGATTGATAAATGAGGGCCAATGTCCCTGAATGAAAACTTGTTCTCTCCTTATTCTGTTATTGGCGTAATCCTCCAACAGTGCCAGCAGTGCCATCATTAAGCATTCCATACCCGGGTCACCAGAGGATTTATATGTTTCTAACAAATAGTCTGATCGTTAACACCTTGACAAAATCACAGAAATAATTTGTGGGCGAAAATTTAAGACAAAAATGTTATAGTGAACACATGCTTCTTCATGATTCTTCATTGTAATGAACACTGTAATAATTAGTACTGAAAATAAGTAGCGATTGTGCTTCATGACTGTATTTGCAGACTTTTACATTTTATACTATATGTACATATATTTCGTTTTTACACTGTGTTCTGCAGTTCTCCAATAAAAGGGTATTTCTGTCGTGTGCGCTAGGAGAAAGAACAGAGGATCCAATTGCGAATAAGATAAAAGGTTTATTCTCTCAAGATACCAGGTGAAGATCAGAAAGTCACAAAGGCTGATAACAGCAGAGTCACAAGGAGATTCGCTTGGCCCTGAGATTCAAGACACCGTGTAAAGATCAGAAAGTCAAAAAGGCTGATAACAGCTGAGTCAGAAGGAGATTCATTAGGCAATGAGATGTCCGTGAAGCAGGGAGGCAATAGGGCAGACACGATCGGTTGGAACCGGAGCGAAGCAATCCCCACGAAGAAACACGACACCCAGGAACACCAGGTTAGCCCGGTTAACCCTCTGAACATGGCGAACGCGTGTTCTGCTGGACTTTTCCTCATGACAGCGTGTTAGTATTAGTGTGTGATCGGTCTGAATTTCGCGCGGGATTGCACATAATTCTACTAATCCCCGCAGATGTCGTGCTCACATCTTAAGCAAACACACAGAACGTTATAAAGCTGCCTCTGACATACAAGTGCAAACATTTGCTTCTTTTTTTAGCTTATTATTGGTCAAATATACAAAAAATAAATAAAAAAATCTCAGTGCACATCTGAAGAGTATTAATGTAAACACACAGTCATAAACAGTTCAGGAAGAAATGAAGAATGAGTAACAGGAACAGTGTTCAGGATCCATGAGTTCCGCAGTTCTTAAAGGGACAGCAGTTATTCAAAGTCAAACTACAAAAAGACAAACGATCGCACTGCTCTTGACTGATCAACTTGTGTAACTTTAATGGTTTCATATGAAGCTATTAATTTTTTTTTACAAAAAACATTATCCAATGTTATTTTAAATTTAATTAGCCTACTTCGCGTTTTTTATTCAGTTTCTTAACCTGAATGTTAGACCTACCTGAAAAAATAAAGCAGTCTATTTAATTTGTATCTTTTATTCTATTGCATTTATTTGTACTATTGTTTGTAATATGTTTATTTGTTCTTATTTTATTACTGTTTATTCGTCTTTTTAAATTCAATTTACCATTCAAAATCAAGCTTACTTGTGCTGTGTGTAAGCTATTGCAACACAATTACCTTGTTGTAAAAAATACATTTAGTTAGAAAATATTTGTGAGAATTTTAATAGTAATTGATCAATGTTTATATATGAGGAAAAGCTTAAAAGCTTTATCATATAAAGTGATCTCTTCAGAAGAAATTTTTGATGACGGAAAAAAACATTTTTTATATAAAAAAATATCTAATTGACAGTAAATGCAGCGTTTTCCCCCACTTGGAATCGAAAATAGCATTGAATATCGATGTGACATGTTTTGACTCCACCCCTCAAAGAATCGGAATCGAGAATCGAAAAGAACCGGAATCGAAAGTAAGAATCGGAATCGGAATCGGAATCAGAATCAGAATCGTTCAAATCAAAACGATGCCCAAACCTAGTTACGAATGAAATGTCAATAAAAATTGGCAAACCCCAGAAAACTCTGCAGGGCCTTGCGGGAATCTGGGGTTGGCCAATCTATCACAGCCTTAACTTTGTTGGGATCCATGCGCATTCCCTCGGACGAGATGATGTGCCCTAGGAACGGAACAGACGGTGCTTGGAAAGCGCACTTCTCCGCCTTGACAAAAAGCCCATTCGCTAGCAAACTCTGGAGCACTAGTCGGACGTGCTGGACATGTTCCTGGAGAGACGAAGGAAATATCAAAATGTCATCCAGGTAGACATAAATGAACTGATCTACCATGTCTCCCAGCACATCATTGACTAGTGCTTGGAAGACTGCTGGGGATTGGACAGCCCGAATGGCATGACCAAATATTCAAAGTGCCCCCTGGGGGTATTAAAAGCAGTCTTCCACTCATCCCCCTCTCTTATGCGGACCAAATGATAAGCATTACGTAAATACAGTTTTGTGAATATTGATGCTCTGTGCAACCTCTCAAAGGCTGATGACATCAACGGCAAAGGATAGGTATTCTTTACCGTAATGTTGTTCAGCCCTCGGTAATCAATGCAAGGTCACAGGGGTCACCCATCCTTCTTACCCACAAATAAGAACCCCGCCCCCGCCGGAGAAGAAGAGGAGAATGAACTTGGAGGCTAGTGAATCAGAAATTTATTTTTCCATGGCCTCCCTTTCTGGAATAGAAAGTGAGTATAACTTGCCCTTAGGCGGAGACGTACTTGGCATAAGATCTATTGCACAGTCATAGGGACGATGAGGAGGAAGAGAAGCAGCCCTGGACTTACTAAACACTTCCTTCAGGTTGAGGTACTCCTTGGGCACGTTTGACAAATTCACTGCATCCTCCTGTAACACAGAACTAGACACAGACGCACGAGCAGACACAAGACAAGAGGCATAGCACTGATTACTCCAAGCAGAAACCGAACTGGGTCCCCAGTCAACCCTGAGATTATGCTTGACCAACCAGGGATGACGGGCATAAGAGGTGTGTTTGCTTAAAGGTGCGCACATTCTCCTGTCAAGTTTGTTTTTTATAGATCACAACATATGAGTGGGAACCGGCATACATACGTTTCCAGCCCTATTTTGTGCGTACACACGCTTCATAAATGAGACCCTTGGTGTTTAAGATTAAGATTTAAATTGTCCATCATGCTTACCTCTGCCTACATATTTTAGTTCATAATGAGATTAGCAATAGGTCGTCTCACCCTTAGAGCTCTTTTTTAAACAAGCTTGATTGCACAGGGGAGAGAAGTAAATCTTTTGAATGATACATATTTTCTGAGCTGCTCTCTACAAATACGTTTTTTTTTTGTGTCTGTGTGAATAATGGTAAGTGTTCCCCATGGCCACAGAATAAAAAGTGAAGCTTAATGATTTTTGCTTTCATGCAGATAAGTACCTGCAAATTGAGGATCATATTAAAAGCGGATGGAACAACTACATTATCTGTTTAGCAGCAAAGCTTTTTCAGCATGTCAGTGTGCAATGACAGCAAGGCCCATTAATTACACAGAAACAACATCAAGGGTCATGAAAACCTAAAACAAATTGCCTGAGATTTAAACAGAAGTATGTGTGTTGAACATCATGTTCAAGACACTGTTATAAGTTATAAGTATGTTATATATGTTATAAGTTTTATGTGGGAGAAAACTATTTAAAGTTGCACTAAAACATTCAAAAACCACTAGGCCAGTGTTATATTTTGTTCAGTTCAGTTCTTACAATATCCCAAATGTTTCCAACTATTTGTAAATTGTGAGGAAATTGCTATTTTAACTAAGGACCCGGGACATCTGAGCATAGCGTCTGAGGGAGTCGCCTGTCAATTGCGTCATATCTGCATTACCCTCTGTTTCCTATTTTATTCTGCAGAAACGGTTTACTCTTAGCAGTGTGAACAAATGTCACATGCAGTCACTGAGCGAACGCATATTTGCTAAACCTGTCATTATGTCCTGACAGTAGAATATGAGACAGAGATAATCTATGAAAAAATCAAGCTCCTCTGGCTCCTCCCAGTGGCCCTGCCATTTGCAGAAATACACCGGTCCCAGTAAGAAACAAACAATCAGAGCCAGGAGGAGTGTCTTAGCAGTGTCAATCAAGCTTGTGTGCGTGCTGATTAGACCCCTCTCATGCACAGCATGTGTACAGTCGTTCAAATTCATGATTACAGGTGTGCCGCAGCTTTGCTTATTATGGCGGACAAACAATACAAACTGCAAATTCCTCAGGTGGCACCTGCTCATAAAATAAAGACGGGTAAACGGAAAAAAGACAGATGACGACGATAAAAAAGACAAAAAGAAAGAATTAGAGCCTGAAATAAAACGAGGGTAAATATCGGATCAGCTTTTCCCAGGTGGAAGGAGCTATGTGTCCTGAAAGGATTAAAAACCAATGCAGAGTTAGCCACGTTTCTGCTTGACAAGTAATTATCCCTGCTTGATTTGTTTCATTCCTCAAAGTTGCTGTAGGGGTGTGAATACCTCATCGGAGTCCATTGACTGATCTAGCCCATCTAGCCGCATAACATACAGATAAAATGTCACGCACTGTGCAAAGCAACTATTGAAACCTACTAATTTACTGGCTCGTCATGCTGCTGAAATAATGTAATAGCAAACCTTATTTAGCATTACATATCGATAGCATAATTACTTGCATACTGTAAGTTACCGTTATATTATCTTACTAGCTATTTATTACTTATAGAAATAGTGCAACGTCATATAGTTACATTACATTTATTGCAAAATATGTAATGTTTTGAGGACCAAGATTGTATTCAAAGTATGGGCAGGCCATAGTCATCAATGTAAGTCATATTGTTGATGTTTTGTCCGTACCAGTGAATGTGCCATAACTGTTTATCTGCTGGTGACCCTGTTTGCTTTACTAACCTGCGCGTTTACGGCAGGCTCCGTTGTGATGGGGAGGAGCTTTAGAGGGATGGCTGTAGTGCAGCAGAGAGCAAGGGGGAGTGACCTGTGTGTTGTGCTTGTTCAAATTTTCAGGCTAAGTCAAGACAGAGCTGCATTACCTCATACCTCATATGACTAGAAATGCGAAAATAGCGCAGGTGCCTGGCGACTGTGTCCCGTCCCATCATAATAAAAGTCCTGCTGCTCGCGAGGCATGTGTTTGCATAACAATCACTCCAGCTGCCATGCTCAGCTCCTCAACACTTGGTCCTGCTCTACTTTATACTACAGTAACGTTAATAACCGCATCCATGAACATGATTTCTGCCCGAGTCCTATTTTCCACTTGCTGTAAGGTGAAGACTACATGTCCCAAGGGTCTCAGGATGCTGTGCTCAAATTTGGCGCCATCACACTAGGCCTTTGTTTTGAATAGGCGCCCTCTAGCGCAGGGGTTCCCAAACTTTTCAGACTGCGACCCCCAATATTAGACTGCTGAAGATCCGCGACCCCCCCCCCAACCCCCCCTGTTTAATTGTAATAATCTTTGCACTTTATTATTATTGCCTATAATAAACCTGCATGGCATTGTGTATTATGACTGACTTTTCATTTCTTTGTTCCTCTTTTCTTCTTCTTAATGCATGTAGCCTAAATGCAACACTATGCAAAAACTAGGTCTAACTACGAAGAAATTCTTCATATTTTAAGTGTTAAACATGGATCTCCCATTTTGTAAAATGATTATTTATTTACAATAGCCTATGCATCGCACCGTAGGTGGCCTGGTTGAATCTGCCGCAAAGATTGGAGATTGTGAAAGCATGCGCACGGATTATGAATTTGTGGGAACTAATTTAAAAACCGAGGGTAGGCCTACGGTTTGCAAAATCTGAGCGCACGGATTGAAAATTCGGTTTGTTAAACCGAGGGAAAAGTTTAAAAATTCATGATCACGGTTTATAAACTGAGGGAACGGATTGCAAAACCATTGGCATGGATTGTTTTTTTTCTCCTGTAGGTGACGTCCCAGGCTCTGTAGATTTGCGATTTGGTTACAGACTGACAGAGATAAAACAAAAAGGAACACATATCTAGGCCAGGCTATTTTATTAACAAATTATGGACAAAAAGAAACATCCCATAACTGTGAAATGCGTACAGAAAGAATACGAACGAGCTGACTGTAACACGCGTAGCCTACGTTGCCTGGCACCTTGGAACAATTATAACTGTAGGCTACTATTCAGTAAAAAACGCCTAATGTGATGGATGGGCGCTGTGCGCGGAGGAAAGCAGGTCCACTCTAGGTTCAATGTTGGAGATCGCCACCCGCAGATCATCTTCCACGTTAAGCCGTGACCTGTGTTTATTCTTAATGTAAGTCAGAGCAGAGAATGTCTTTTTTGTATAAATACGTTGAGCCAAATTGCATGAGTAGATCCACCGCGGCTTTCGACAACTGTGGATATTCCAGCGCGACAGAAACCCAGAACTCATCCAGTGTCTTGCCATCAAATGCCGTCCTGATGCTGGTGTTGCTGTTAACACTGAGTACATTTTCCTCCATGATTTCTTCCAGTTTAGAAAACATGTCTATGCGTCCCATTTCCATCTCTCTCTCTCTCTCTCTCTCTCTCTCTCTCTCTCTCTCTCTCTCTCTCTCTCTCTCTCTCTCTCCAACACACCAGCTTTCTCGCAAATGACTGCACTTTATCATTAAGGTACAAGATGTTTGTGTTTTCACCTTGCAGGGACACATTAAGTCCATTGAGTTTTTCAAAAATACATGACAAATATGACAGTCTTGTCACCCAGTCAGGATCAGACACATGCTCAGCAAGTGGGTTTCTTTGGTCTGTCAGGAAAATGCGAACCTCATCCCGCAGCTCATATAGGCGCCTCAGCACATTTCCTCGCGACAGCCACCTGACTTCTGTGTGCAAGAGCAGGCCTCTGTGCTCTGATCCCATTTCATTACAGAGAGTAGAAAACAGTCGTGTGTTCAGTGGACGTGATTTTATGTAATTAATAATCTTCACAGCAGTATCAAGAACATGTTTAAACTCTGCATTCAGCGTTTTGCACGTGAGGGCTGCTCTGTGTATGATGCAGTGCGTGAAACTGATGTGAGGTGCAACTTGGAGGACTCGTGCCTTTAGTCCTTTCTTTTTTCCCAGCATTGCCCCAGCTCCGTCTTTGCACACTGATATGCATTCACCCCAAGCCCTTCATCTTTAAGTTTTCTGTCCAGTTTATTGAAAATGTCCTCGCCCGTGCATGATCCCTTCAGTTGCGTACAAAATAACATTTCCTCATTTAGTTTCCCCTCAAAAATATAAAATATAAAAGACAAATACAAGGAGTTGAGCGGTGCTGGACACGTCTGTGGATTCATCCAGTTGTAAGGCATACCTCCCACTCTTCTTCATTCTGTCAATCAGTTGACACTTGATATCCTGTGCCATGTCTGTAATGCAGCGGGATACAGTCCCATCAGAGAGCGGCACTTGTTCCAGCTCAGCGGCCAGTTTATCTCCATGCATTACTCGACTCATAACTATTGCTGCTGGTTTGATTAAAGTTTTAAACCAGCCAATGGTGTGTGGCTTTTTGGTCTTTGCAATTAAATATGCAACTTCATATGAAGCCCTCTGAGCTTTAGTGGGGATGGTTGTTTGTTTAATTAGGACTTTCTTTTGTCCCTGTAACTCTTTTTCATTTCTGTGGAAAAAGTCAGTGGGTTTATCTGTGAGGCTAGGGTGTTTGGTATTCAGGTGTCTTTGCATTTTTACAGGCTTTAGACTCTCATGTGCGAGGACTTCGGAGCATACAACGCATTGAGGGTGTTGTACCTGATTTATAACAGTGCACGTGAAACCATAGCTTATGTATTCCTCTCTATATTTTCTGACTTTCGAGGAGGGATGGTCCGTTTGCGGGACATGGGTGTGGCGGGCTGCCCTTCCAGAGGTGGGGGGTAGTTCTGGCGGCTCATCCTCTTCTCTGCCCTCTGCATTTTCCGCTGATCCCGCTCTCTTATCAGCAGGCATCTCTGCTTCCTTCTCTTTTTCTTTTGATGATAATAACCACCGTTTCATTTTTTTAAATCAAGTTTAGATCTCAAAATAGACTGATCGCTGTTTAGCAAAACACTAAATATATCTAGCGCATGTTGTTGTACTGTAAATTGCAGGGTTGCCAGGTTTCACAACAAAACCCGCCCAATTGCAACTCAAAACTAGCCCAAAACAAGCCCAATCGCATTTTTAGAGGTTCCGGGGTCAACAAATGCATTCCGGATGTTTTTTTTTTTTTTTGCCAGGGTTTCCTCCTAAAACGAGTATTTCCGGCGCTAAATATAACATAATTGTATAGTCACTTCATCCCACGGACATGAAAAACAGCCCGCGGCAACTGTGTTAAAGTTGCCCGCGGACTTGGCAACACACCATCACTTAACTGTCAATCGGATTAATCGGAGCAAACAAAGTTTTACTAAGTTTTACAAAGTTTTACTTTCAGTTTATTTTAGTTATCCTAAATTTATACTCGCATCATTACAACCTTTTAAAAAATATATTAAAATAATAATCATATAAAATAAAATAAAAATAAAAATTGGAAATCATCTCCCGACCCCCCTGCCCCCCTGCTCTAGCGGACAGAACATTTGCATAGTGCTAGCCTAGAAATCTAGATGCACCCTAGTGGCAGCAAATAATCTGCTGCGAGTGTCGTCTAACAACTCTCAATACATTCTGAGCTGTAAAAACCAAACTCTCTTCAGGCCAATTACATTGTGTATAGAGTCGGTGGGCGGGGCTTAACATAATGACGGCAGAGTTGCGTTTGTGTGCTTCTAGTAAACACAGAAGCTGGCGAATGGCAGTCTTTCGAATCAGCTTTGACCTCGACTCTGGAACACTTGGAGTTAAGCTTTTCTCAGAGAAAAGAACAAAGAACGGCACTGAAGTCATTCTTAAAAAGGGAAGATGTGTTCAGTTTTGTCGACCGGATACGGCGAAAGTTTAATCTGTCAACTAGCTCCGCTTCACCTTTTTCGTTGCTCTGGTTGGTTGTAGTGCTATCCAATTGCATGCAGAGGGAATTTGAAAGACAACCGTTTATCCCACCCCTTGGATTGAGTCCTGTCAATGGTGAGTTTCCAGACCACACATCTCGATGTGGGTTTGGCTTGTCAGGCTAGTGCACCTTTAATTTTCATCCTTTTTGCTCTATTTTGAACTTCCTGGTTTAAATTTGTCTACAAGTCAACGTCATAGGTTGCGACTAGTCATAGGTTGCAACCTTTTCTAGTTCTATAGTATGGAGATGACTCATCTGTGTCTCATAATTATTCATAAGGCTGCATTTCTTTATCCTATGAGAAGATGCCTTGCTTAATTCATGACAGCACGCGCGTAATTATTCATGACAGCACATTCATGATAGGCATTTTCCTCTGACTGGCGCTTCAAACTGTGAGATTGCATACAGTAAGTGAGAGATGCATTAGTGGATGAAAAGCGAGTGTTTTTTCCGCTTTGCATGAGTGTCTGCATTGTCTGCATTGTCTGCGTTATCTTCAATAGATCCTGAGTCTACGACACATTCGCAGTTCATTCACACTGAGTGTAAGCATTTTTTCGACCATTTTACAGACCAAACGGCATATAAAACTCACAGCCACAAAAGTTATCAAAGTTATGCAACAGCATTTTCATATATATTTTCGATGCAGAGAACAAATTGTGAATACTTGTGCATTGAATTGTGCTTTTAATGAGAGAGAAATAAAATTGTCATTGATGTGCTGTCAGTTTCCCCCTCGTCCCCATCTCCTCCACTGCTAAACCACAGCCACTTTTATAGCATTTTTTAGAACTTTGGTGAGAACTGACTGCTGCTGAAACAAGGGGTTTCATGACCCTTTAAATCACAATTGTGAGATTATAATAGACTTGCCACTAAGTTCTCGCTTTTGATAACAAATCAGAAATTGCCATCTTAATCTAGATTCAGTCTCCCTCCAAAGAGTGTGAGTAATCCATCTGAAAGGTCGTGAGGTCTGGGGGAACAGATAACATCAGGACATTGATGAACCCATTTAGTGTAAATTGCAGGCCAGGCTGCTGGATGCCTACTTTGTCTTGGTTGCAGTGCATGTTCCGTTTACCCTTCAAGTGATTTGTCACTGGTTGTAAAGATTGGCTCCAGCCCCTGGAGAGATGAGTTTAACCAGGGGAATAACAATTATGGTGGTTTACAGCCATGGCATACCATGCTGGGTAAGGCACCTATTAGCATGCTGCAGTTGCTGGGCTTTCAAATTAAACATGCAAGATCGAGAACAGAGGAAGAGAGAAAAAGACTGCAGTACCTCTGATAACCCATGTCGGATTGGTTTAGAAAGGTAGAGGTGTAGCACTTTCAGGCTTTTGTCTCCAACCTGACAGCGTCTTGAGGGTTTAATCCAGTTTTGGCAAATGGAAAAAAGTTGTTTATATTGGAAACAATGCCCACTGAGCTTGATGGAATTGGGGAAGCCTTCAGTACAAACAACTGAGGAAAAATAAAAGCAGCCACTTAAACACATAATCCCTTCTCAATGCTCAGGTGTATGTTTCAGAAAATGTCAAGCTGAATATAAAAGGTGAGACGACATAGTGAGACAAAGAGTGCTGTTATCTGAGAGCAACTTAACTGAAGACTGAGACTTTTTTTGTCAATGTTAATCCACTTATAATGGTAGTACTACAATTTTCCTTTCTGCAGTTTAAACTCTTCAGATAAGGATTGAATTGATCCTTAATTAAATTTATGTGCTGATGTCATCATTGCTGTGCTTTGTTTTAGAGAATGCACTGACATTTCGACAATAAAAACCTTAAAGGGAACCTTAAAGGGAAATTTCACCCAAAAATAAAGAATCTGTCATGTACTCACCCTCACATCATTTCAAATGGTTTACAAATTATAATTTCTTCTGTGGAACACAAATCACAAATAAAAAAAATATTTTAAAAAGGTTTCTGTCCATACACTGTAAAAAAAAAAAAAAAAAAGTGGCTCCAATTGAAAAATTTCTAGTGGCTGATCACATCTAATTTTTTCAGTTTGACGAATTGAAATTCTGTGAATTGATACATTTTTCATTTGGCCGAATTGAAATTCTGTGACTTGAAATTCAGTTCGGCCAACTGAAATTTTTTAGATGTGAAATTTTTTAGATGTTTAGATGTGACAATATAACTCATTATGGCCCTTAAAATATAATATATAATATAAAGTATCCCTTAATTAAAATAATCCTAATAAATGGAAATGGCTGCTAATGATTATATTTTACAGGAAAAGCAATTGCATTTGTGAATCTTTAAGTAATAGCAGTTTGTAAAACATTAAGTTTACAAAATTAAAATTGTGTACAAATTGTGTGTCCATTCAAATATTTCATAATATAACATAACAAGATGGCTTATTTAAAATTAGAATTTTTGGTGTTGCCTTGGCTCCAGAATTTTTTCCGGCCATCTTTATATTTATTTATTTATTTATTTATTTATTTATTTATTTATTTATTTATTTATTTATTTATTTATTTATTTATTTATTTTCCCATAGTTTGTTTCATCAGGCTGGAAGAGAGAACAAGGTTATAGTATTGTGTACAGTAGTGCAAGATTCTAAAGCTTTTTGCCCATCTGTTGTCTCCAATGATTTAGTTCACTTAGTGCTTGTGTTCACCTAGTGAAAGCTCCAGAAGCAAGGACAGTTGGCTTTCCTGGCACATTAGCGATAAGCAGAGTAAAGCTATGTGGTTACACAGTGAACACAGGGGCCTAAATTTTGAGTGATGGCATCCATGAAAAAGCCAATCCAAAGTCCCCTCCTTTTCCTTTGTGCTGTCAAAGACTTCCACATAAATATGTTCCCAGATTAAGAATAAAAGGCCGTTAAAGTGCTTTTTCATTAGGTTAAATAGAAAGCTAGCTTCTTTCCCAGCCTACATGACCACAGTGAAATCCACCGCTGACACAGACAGACATGTAAGCATGTCAGATTTGCACCAGCACTTCTGAGTAGGAAGTTCTTAGAGTGTTAATTGGTGTAAACAAAGTCATAGAAGATGATGTTTGCATTTGCCTGGATGCAGAGGGCATCATCGTAAGAAAACACTTTGTAGCTGATTAGCAATCTGTTGCCATCTGTGCGCAATTGTCAGAGATTTCATCATGACATTATTGGAGATTTATTGTTCAGGAATCCTAGCAAAGTAGATGATAAAAGCAACTTTGTTATTAAGCATAATTCTTATATTCACAAGATAGGTAATATTGTATAGGCTTTTTTAGCTCCTGCTATTTTCTGTTGTAAATTAGCCTGAACTCAAATGAACAAGCAAAGGGATAAGATGAGGCATGTCATGAAAATATTGTGGCCTATTAAATAATGAAACAGGGCTTCTAGCGTTCTTTTTGGTCCTGCATGATGTGTTAAGATGTAAAATGTCATGGCTAAGAGAATCCAGAGCCCGTTGAGACAAGTATTGCCAGTTGCAGCACTTAATTTGCATGATACAAATAATGGCACACATAAGAAGTCTTAGAATAAGTAAGTCTTTGATAAGTGCAAATTCAGCATGTGGGCCAACTTAAAGCTACACTGTGTAACTTTTTTTTAGTTTATTCTTAGCTAAAAACACTTAGTTCTTTCAAAAATATATGTGCTCATTAATGTATATTTACTTCTTTCAAGTAATAAAGTATTCTCGTAAGTTCATAATATGCCATTGAAAATACATACGGGTGAGGGGTTCGAATGCTGGTCGCCATGTTGCTCCTACATCTTGAAAGTACATTAGCCAAAGAGGGACATACCCGTAAATTCAAGCTTCGCCTTTCGCGTTTTAACACTCGATGGCACCGTGTCGAATGTGAAGAGGGGGATTACCGTGTTAATCTGGGGACTAAATCGGCCGCAGTAGGAGTTCAAATGAAATCAGAATTGAGAGGAACAGAAACTATTATTCCCTGGATGGTCATATACCTTTTCACTGCTAGATGGGGGAAAATATCACACAGTGTAGCTTTAAGATGTATACTATTTGGTTTAAGTATCTTACAACCAAGTTTAACTGTGGATGTATTGCACTGAAATTTTTTAAAAGTAAATTCTTTGGAGAAGAAAACCGGAAATGTATACCTATTACTGCATGATGAGAGTGAATGAATTTGGTTTTTGGAATTCCATAATTCTTCCTTAAGGTTTGAACCATGAACAATTCTGATCCTTGAGTCAAAGAAAGAATTGCGTGCTTCCATCATTTATTCTTGGCTAAAGCCTCCATTTGTAATATTAATGTTTAATTTAACCCTGCATGATGGGAAATGGACTTCTCAGCTTAGGAGCTACTTGTGTGTGTGTGTGTGTGTGTGTGTGTGTGTGTGTGTGTGAGAGAGAGAGAGAGAGAGAGAGAGAGAGAGAGAGAGAGAGAGAGAGAGAGAGAGAGAGAGAGAGAGAGAGAGAGAGAGAGAGAGAGAGAGAGAGAGAGAGAGAGTCAACAGGAGAATCATCTTCATCAGAGATCATCTTCAGCCAGTCAACAGGAGAATATTGTGTCTAAAGTGTCTAAATAATTTGTAAGAGTTGATCATTTTTCTTCTATGAGCCTTGTTATAATTATTCTAAAGTCTTAGCTCTGAAGTGTGGGAAATCGAGGACAACCTTGAAAGCAGTTTCACAACATTTGGATGGTGTCATTAGAGTGGGGAAGTTACTCTGTGAGTCTTGGTTCCATTGAGTCACCCCGTGCAATGCCATCTGGAAGTGAAACAGTACTGGTTTTATTACCATCCCATAATGCCCTTCTTCTTTCCTGTCTGTGCAAGGTTTGCTGGAATTAGATACTGGCAAATAGATGGAATTCTTAGAATTCTTGGCCCACAGAATGATGTCATAAATGCTGCATATTTTATTCCATGAGTAATTTATTAACAGTAATAAAAAAAAAGAAGGAAATCTTAGAAGGAAATTTTAGAGCTGACAAAGATGATGCCCAGTGATCGGAGTTATCACCTAAGAATGTATTCCTTTTGAGATAATAATGTGGATATATTATGCTTTGGGTTTCTTTTTATGCCACTGGTTAAATAGCTTCTGGCTTGTATGTAGTTTTAAATGAGTAAAAACAACCTGCAAGGCAGGAAGACTTTGCAGTTTACTTTATTGAAAGGTCTTTGTGAATGTAAATGGACTGTTGTAAATGTTTACTCTGGAGTTAATGTTTTTTATGGTCTAAGGTTTATCATGTGCAGCTCCTAATGACATTTTCTTATTTTTAACATATTTCACATGCTTTCCAGCAAAAATGTTACGTTTCCAATGCTCCTGGCTTAACTTATTCAAGGCTTAATATTAGGGTCTATCTGCATTTTCGTCAATGGGGCCACATCTGTTTTTGTTTTTGAGGAGGCAAAATGTTGTATGGGAAGGAACTTCATGGCCTCTCTGTGTGTGTCTGGGGTGTTTACATCTGGGTTGTTAGGAGGTCATCCCCAAGGGCCATTCCATGCCGGAAAACAAAGTGTAAAAGGCAATAGAAGTGGCACAGTGTCTCTGTGTAGTCATCAAACATGACATATCCCATCATCCTTCAAGCTTCCTGTATTCAATAAAGCGTAATGGGCAGTAGTTGTAGAGGATATCACACCGCATGAGGTTTTCATCCTTATGAATGAATTATAGACATTCAATCTTTTACTTTTACAGCGCACTGTGCAAGACTGACAGAAGGCCTTTGAGAGCTGAACTCAATGACACCGACTGTTTTTATATTATATTTATGTCATAAACAACAATATATCAGCATGACAGCAAATTGCCCTCCTCTTTCTCCTCCTGACTATCAAGGATACTGTGTATTGGGGTGAGATTTAGCTGTCATATGTCAGTTTCCAAATATCTGAAAGGCTGTCATGACAGCTTGAGGACACTTCTGATTTTAATGAAAAGCATAACACTCAAACAGTATCATATGAGCAAAAGTGCTGTCCAAAATATTATTTGATTATATGCCATATGCCTAAAATCAAATCGCAGGATTAATAATTAAAACAGCACAAATATTAGTGGGAGGTAGCCTAGAAATCATTTTGGTTATGTATGTAACCCTCGTTCCCTGAGGAGGGAATGGAGACGTTACAGACAAAGTACTCCACTTAACACAGGAATATCAAGGCACTCTGGGAAGCATATCCCACGTAGAGAAATGCAGCACAATGCTTGCCTACACATATGCCCCATGTGAGGGCTGCATAAGGAGCACCCTCAAGTATCCAACCATAGGTGGGATCTTTCAACCCCAGGAAAGGCAAGATGTCTTGCCAAGGAAAGACGTGCTCGGAGAGTCTTACCATGGAAAACACATGTGGGGTTTGCCCAACAGGGGAACCATGCAAATAGAGGCCCCTAGCCTAACACGAGGGCTGACCATCCGGACATGTACTCTGGAGTCGGCATCAACAGTGCTGGAGGAACTCCGGGCTATCTGAGAAACTTACCAAAGTAAATATGTGCACACATCCAGTCCGTGGAGTGGAATGATGCAGCAAGCGATGACACCTTGTCTAGTTACTGGCCCCTTGGCCACACTCAGAGATTATGAAATCTAGCGGATGTGTTGGGTGTCACCCAGCCTGCAGCTCTAAGTCTTTTAGTGAGGCGCCATGCGCTAAGCCCAAGAAGAGACAACACTCAGTGGAGTGTGCTGAGACCCATAGGGAACATGGAATGCCCTGAACATAGATCAAAGGAGTGCAGACAAACACTGGTCTGAGATCCTGAACACTGCGACCAGCCTATGGGCACAAGAGCATATACTGGACAGCGCAGTGCTAAGGCTGGGTCTGCCTCCTCCAAGGCATCGCTTGCAGGTTCAGCACCTGAAGAGGTGGGAACCTTGGACACATATCCAAGCCGGGGTCTCAGGAAACACGTGAAAGTTAGCCTGCTCGAATTTCAGGCAAACTCAGTCACTAAATATGCCTGCATGTCCCATACCCCCTTGATAGAAGCCAGGGCAATCAAGATTGTCACTTTCATTGAAAGGAACCTACAACTCAAAAGGACTGCAAGGGCTCAAAGGGAGTACTCAGCAAGGTAAATAACACCACTGCGAGGCCCAAGAGGGCATCTAAGACCTGCAGTCCACCAGGTTGTGATGAGCCAATACAGTGGCCACCTAAACCTTCAGGGTAGAAGAGACAGCCATTGTTCCACCTTACTTGGAAGAAGGAGAGCACCGAACAGGCATTTCCTGGGGTCTTCACACCGAGAAGATCACCAGGTGATGTGAGGTTTCTACTTCAACACATAGATCTGTTGAAGACAAGGCCATGGCGGAACCACCTATGGTAGGGTACAAAAACTTGCCGTCCCATCAGGGCCCACATATGTAGGTTTCCACAGACTGGGACATGGTTGCCAAGGGTGTCCCTTCTCTTGAGAAAGGGGGTCCTTCCTCAGAGGGATTGATCAGGGAGGTGCACAAGTAGTAAGAGTTCATAGAACCAGGTCCAGCCAAGCCAATATTTGCTGACCAAGGAGCTGCTCCCTGTCCTTCGTGATCTGAGTAAGAAGGCTCACTGGGGAAATGCATGCTTGCGTAGGCCCCGCGGCCAGCTGATCCTAGTAGGCAATGGGAAGAGTTGAGAGAGGCAAACAGAATTACCAATTCGCTGAACTGTTCCTTAATCAGGTGGCTGTCTGGGGATGGAGTCTCCATTCCCCCGGTTAAATGGCTGAACCCATGAGAGCTTGTTGGCTGCATGACTCAGTTTCCCCTGGAAGAAAATAGGAAGCGAGATGGCGGCCGAGTTGCGACATCCGGTGGGAGTGTCGACCAACTTATCGGTTGGTGTATGCTACTTTCACCTTGATGTGAGAACAGACCAGTACGTGTCTGACCAGTACGTCGTCTGTAATAAATAGTTTAACATTACTTTATTTCAACACCTATCACTTCTATATCAAAATAGCTCTTTCAATCTTTCCCTTTCCAGTGAGTGTGCCTGTGTGCACAACACATACTCATACCTCACTTACATGCACACACAAACATAGTTGAGCACACATCACATACACACACATTTATGGGCCAGGCCAGGCCATTTTCTTGTCTCAAAATGAGGTATTGTCCTGCTCCTTTTTGCAAACTCAGACTAATAAAGTGATTTGCTAAATGTCAAGTACTGTTATGGCAACAGTTTGAAATTATTTGTAGCCATTGACTGTTAACTTTTAAAGAGATAAGGCACTCAAGCCTTAAATGGCCAATTTTACCTGATTGCCCAGTTTGCCTGATATCATCCTGTAGCATAAATAACATTATTACATTTCGTTATATCCAATATATTTTAGTAATATGAGAACTAAAATATTTTGCTCTTTCCATGAGTGTGCGACTCCCTGTCTGAGTCAATACGGAAAAATAAAAACTATTAAAACATTTATGCTAATTAAAATATAAATATTAGCCTAGTTGAAAAACTTAAACTGAAAATTAGAAATGCTAATTTTTGTCAATAAACTGTATTCATGCTTAATTAGAATAATCAAGATTATGTTAAATCAGAATTGAATAAAATTTGAATGCATAAGTGTCTGTGACCTAATTAAATAAAATAAAAAACTAAGGGGTTAGTTTTAGCCTATGCACAAATAGCAGCATAAACAAAAGAACATAATGATTCATCATCACATGCCTGCGGTGCTTCTGTGAATGGAGAAAAAGCAGTGTAAAATCATATAAAAGGAGTAAATAGCCTATGTCTATACACAAAATGTATTTCACTTAAATAATTAACAGATTTACAAAATTAATGAAAGAAACTGAGACAAGTTAAAGGCTAAATGCTGAGTTCCGGTTCATTTTTGAGAAACAAGTTAATGGAAAGGAAAGCGCCAGCTGTTTGTTTTCTTAATACAAACATACAAAAAAAAATGTTTTTATTGTGAGTTTACACAAATAAAAGTTTACTATGACCATAAATTACAGATTATTTTAAATTGTTTCTGCTGTTTTAAGAAAATCAAAGTAATCGCATTGGCGCTTCACGCACAACCACAACACACACAACATCTTTCAGTTCTAGTGGCATCGCAGCCTGTTTGTTGTCCAGTTTTGTCCAGTTATTTACTAATGTGAAAAGTATCTGTATAATAAGTTGAATACATGGGGTAGGTAGGATAATTGATGAACATAAAATAGCAATTGGTTGTGAACTTCATGCAGACTGGATTCATAGCTGCTTTCACTGCAGAAGAAAATGAATCAACACCAGAGATCACAGATAACACAGATAAGAAAGTATTTTTTTCTCTCCCATCTTAATGGATTCAGTTTATTTAAAGTGTTAGTTCACATAACAATGAAAATTCTGTTATTAATTTCTCACCCTCGTGTCATTCCACACCCATAAGACGTTTGTTCATCAAAACACAAATGAAGGTATTTTTGATGAAATCTGATAGCTTTCTGTCCCTCCATTGGAAAGACAAATTTAAAGTAATCCATGTGACTCCATTGGTTTAAACTAGATTGTATAAAGCAAAATGAGTGATTGTTTGCAAACACACACTTTTTTTGCCACTTTATTTACTTAATTTGCAATCTAGTAGGGGGAGCACCAAGACATATGCATGTTGTGCTGACTCAAGACTGGAAGTTGTTCCGTGAACGTGCTTTGTATAATATTATTTTGTAAATATAGGTGTCAATTATGTTTTTTTGTGTGTGTGCAAACAAAGCACTTGCATCGCTTCATAAAATCAGGTTAAGCCTCTAGAGTCACATGGATTACTTTAAAGGTCCCGTTCTTCGAGATTTCATCTTTCAATCTTTAGTTAGTGTGTAATGTTGCTGTTAGAGCATAAATAATACCTGTAAAATTATAAAGCTCAAAGTTCAATGCCAAGCGAGATATTTTATTTAACAGAAGTTCCCTTTCAAAGCCTACAGCGAACGGCCGGTTTGGACTACACCCCTACACTTCCTGCTGTAATGATGTCACTAGAACCGTTTGTTGACTAACCCTCCGCCCACAAGAACACGCAAAATAGGGGGCGTGGTCTTGTTTCTCTCCCACGTGGAGAAGAGCTCGCATTCAGTGCTTGCATCTCCCCGTTATGGTAAGAGGCGGGACCTTTCCGGGCAAAGTGCGCTAAGCTGCTGTCCAATCACAACACGGGAAGCGCTGGCCCAATCAGAACTCGTTACGTGTTTCTGAAGGAGGGACTTCATAGAACAAGGAAATCATCAGGCCGTTTTTAGGACAGAAAAAACAGCGCTGTACAGATAAGTCAATTGTGTGAAAAATACTGTGTTTTTTTTACACGCAAAACATGAACTCATGTTATATTGCACATTGTAAACATAACCAAAGCTTCGAAAACACGCAAGGAACGGGACCTTTAATAATGTCTTCATTATTGTTCTGAACCTTCAATGTGTAAATTGCGTTGCTCCCAGTGGAGGGATTGAAAGATTTTGGATTTCATAAAAAATATCTTCATTTGTGCTCTGATGAACAAAGGTCTTAAGGGTATGGAACGACATGATGGTGAGTAATAATGACGGAATTTTCATTTTTAGGTGAACTAACGCTAACCATTTAATAACAAAGAAATATCATCTGTTCCAATTATTGTCTTCAGAGAACTTTACAGAGATATACAGATAAATATACAGTGACCATTTGAACAAACAGACAAAGATAATAATGAATTAAGCTCACAAGAAGATACTTTTCACCCTCAAATAAGTCCAAGCGTGTTCATGAAGTACAGTAAACCCCCCAGTGCCATACTCCAGCTTTAGGAGGCCAGCATTTGCTAACTCAGCTGCGCTCGTTTACAAGAGTTCTCTTATGTCCTAATAAAGAGTTAAAGTAGCTCCTGGCACATTAGATCACAGCTAGTGGTGTTATTCTTTAACGCCACGTGGAAGAATTCCATCAAAACTGCCTCCTGCAGCATCTTTTGATCCTGATGCTATTTGCTATTAGCACACTGTTGCTTGCTAATTCTTTATTCTTCCAGGGGAGTAAAACCACATTCGTCCCTCATTGAGATGGTTCTTAATCCTCATACAAGTTTTCTTTAAGGAAAGCAGAGGGATCTATTTTCTAAACCAAGAAAATTTGAAATCCAATCGCATAGCTTTTGTCGAGATACACTGATCCCTTTTATATCCTTGCATAAAACGGTTATTGGATTCATAGATGGTTTTAGCATGCCCGATTTTGTTTTTCAAATAATTTCAGAGTAAGCGGATTTCATGGTGATAAAGGGGCTCTGCAGTTGTCATCTCAATTAATTTTGTCCCACTAAGAATGCTTTCATCGTGACAGCATGTGCATTTTTACATTCAATACACTTACTGTAAAATATTGCTTTTATGTAGAATCTTTCTATTTTAAGCCTCCTTTGCAGACTTTTGCTCTAGGAACAAAATTAATGTAGTTTTCAGCACTCTGAAATATGGTCAGCCCATCTAATCAGAGGTGGACAAAGTACAAAGTTGTAAAAACTTTTTAAAAAAAGTATTAAAAAAATGCCATCATTGTTTAAGCTAGTCATTGATGCTCCATCCGACATACTAGCATACGACTAACTTAAACTAATTTAAATACATGTATAAAAGTTACCAAGCCCTTTACAAAGCTGCCGTCACTTTAAGGCAGAATGCACCAATCCAATACACCGATACACATCTGATATTCTCCCAACTGTTTAAGTTAGCTTAAGACAATAGACTTTTTGACATCTGTCTTCTTCCATACTTCCATTCCTGCTTTCTGCAAACACCCAAACACCTTTTGAAGAAGGAAAAAATCATCCACTGACTTTCAAAGCTGTTACAGAAATGACTTTTGACCTTGATAGAAATGTAGTGGAGTAAAAAAGTATGATATTTGTCTTTCAAATGTAGTGAAGTTAAAGTTATAAGTTTTCAGAAAAAATATGACTCAAGTAAAGTACACTCAAAAAGTGTACTTAAGTACAGTATTTAAGTAAATGTACTTAGTTACTGTCCACCTCTGCATCTGATAATAATGTAAAATGAAAAAAGAATGTAAAACGAGTTAAACCAAGGCTCATGGTGCTCCAAATGTTTCTTTGTGCTATCATTTTAAAAGATGCCATTTATGGATCCTGTTTCTTCTCCACAGCAGTCTACCACCTCCTGAATTTTTATTGTGTGGAGCGTGGCTGGAAAGTCAAACCCTATTATGTTTTATGACTGAAGAATCGAAATGAAGTCTAGTTGAGGTGAACACAAACACAAGTTTTTTTTTCTGTCATGGTGGGAAACTTGCTTTGTCTTCTGTTTGTATTTTACTGAGGTAATGATATTTTCTGTCCTCTATTTAGTGGTCTCGCTAGACAAATCCTTGTCTGATAAATATAGCTGATAAATCCTTGTCTGGTGATGGAGAGATTTAACGTATATATCAGTAATTTACCCTGACAATATATTTCAGCAATTTTATTGTGCGGTTCAGAATATGAATGCCAGATTTGTGAATGAATCACTCGGTCAATCAGTGTTGCAAAAATGTCATTAAGATTGTTTGCAATTTAGTTCATTGTTTCAGACACTTTACTCATGCACTGAATTATTTTCATAATTTTCTTATACCATAACGGGAAACTAAACACAAAACTACAGATTGAAGAGAGGATATTTATCTACATATATGAATGAATGTAGAATGTAGAAGGCATTGTGTGTCAGTGATGAATTAGCTCTTTTTTAAATGTGCAGTGAACAATTTGCAATTTGCACAATTTGCACGGAATATATACAATTTATATTTATATATCCAAAACAGTTTTAAAAAATGAGTATCAAAACATAAGGACACCTTTATGATGCTGCAATACTAATGAAAGGCTAGAAACTCTAAGACATTTAGTATGTTTATTAATCTGTTTTCATTCGTAGGCCTGGTAAAACTTGAAGATATTAAGAAGTTTATATTCTGCCCACAGATAGAATAAACTGTAGTCTGACGTGGTCATACTCAATTCTAGTCAGAATATGAGTCTGATAATGCTCCATTGAGCTGTAATTATAGGGCGTGTTTCAACCAAACCAGGAAAGACATCAATTGGATAGACCTACAACCAATCAGAGCAACGGAGCGACGTATAACGTTAGCTGTCAAATATCAACAGAACTAAACTGCACTGTGTTGCCAAGTCTGTTTTTTACCCGCACGTTGTCCCAGAGGAAAGGAAAATCAAACATAAGATCTCCTTCTCAACTCTCATCTTTCTCCTAGACAGAAATGAGATCAAGTGAACATCAAATTGAGACATAAGGCAACGTCTCCTGCTTCTCACATGTTTCTCCTGAGACAAAGAATGACATTCTCTCACGTTTATCTCCTCTAAAGCTCCATAAGAGATCTCAGTAACATCACTCACTGTGCTCAGATTATTCTCCTTAAAGGGGAACTTCAGCGCGGGAAAGATGAATCTGTATTTAAACTGGGTCATTAATGTAGTAGAAATGAGAAATTATTTTTGAATTTTGTGCCTTCTAGACTGAGAAAAGACAGAAAATGTATTTTTGTCTCATGGGGATGAAAGACTACAATTCCCAGAATGCTCCACTGCCCTGTGAGGCCACTCCCAAAGCCACCGCTACTGGATCACTGTGACTGAGTTAGAGAACAGACACTACAATTAAATACTTAACATGTCTGTTCAATATAATGATTGAGTCGCTGCATGAGTCTCACAGCACAAACGCTGCTGGAGTCAGATTACATTTAACGTCATAAATGAGCTGATGAGCTCTCCTGATGAGAGCTGAGGTAATTGCGACCACACTCGCGGCAAAACAAAAGCCATATGCTAATCGTTGAAATAACCCTTTAACCAGAGATGCTTACACTCTCACATTTATCTAATCTAAAGCTTCATAAGAGATCTCAGTAACATCACTCACTGTGCTCTGATTTGTCTCCTTGGCTAGAGAGACAGGATTGCTCATATTTGTCTCCTTTGACGTTTCAGAAGAGATCTCAACAGTATCACACACTGTTCTCAGACTTTTTTCCTCAGCTATATACTCTGAAACTCTCACTTTTGTCACCTCTAAAGTTTCATAAAAGATCTCAATAACGTCACACATTGTGCTCAGAATATTCTCCTTAGTTAAAGACTGGGCACTCTCACATTTGTCAAACAAATGATGTGCCCTATGCACATAAACTGTACAGATTTATTATTGTATCAACAATTAACCTTATTTACTAAGGTCTCTTCTAAAACTATAGGGGAGACAAATGTGAGAGGTTCAGAGTCTTTAGTTTATGAGAAAAGTCTGAGCACAGTGTGTTATTGAGATCTCTTCTAAACTTTAGAGGAGACAAATGTGAGAGCTTCAGACCTTGCCATAGTGAAATAATAAGAGTTCAGTACATGGACATCACATACTTTGAGTCTCAAACACCATTGCCTCCTATTTCTTATGTAAATCTCGTAAATCAAAAACTCAACGGAAAAAAATGCTTCTCAACATAAACCCAACCATGACATAAGTGTTGGGGATCATTTATATGCACGGCCCCAACATTTGCATCTGTCCAACAAGCCCAAATCTACTGATGGTAAACTATGGCTCTCATGATACAGGGTTGAGGTTTATTATAATAGGATACCACAACAAATCGTTTGTTTGTTCGGCCCATTTCAAGCAAGCTTCGCTCATTGTCTTAAACTGAAGAAAGGGGCAACTATATTCCTTCAAGCAGTAATTTATTTAAGTTATTAATTTATTGATATTTAGCTGTTTTAACAATTTCTGAAAGTTTAAATTGAAAAATTAATTTAAATTGAAAGTTTCTTACAGAGACCGCATTGTCTAGATGACGCAAGATGCTAGTACAGTAGGAAACTCCAAGTACCATACAAAACTAAATAGTGTGTCTAATGACAAAGGTTAATATTATTTTGTATTACAAAATATAACCGTAGATACTTTGCTTACATATCGTTCACGTGATCCTTCTAGCAAACGTCACCTTTTCCACAATATAAGTTAAAACGATAGTCAATGGCGATTGATAAAATGCAGCTTACTTGTTTACAGGGAGTGCAGAATTATTAGGCAAGTTGTATTTTTGAGGACTGATTTTATTATTGAACAACAACCATGTTCTCAATGAACACACAAAACTCATTAATATCAAAGCTGAATATTTTTGGAAGTTTTAGTTTTTAGTTTTAGCTATTTAAGGGGGATATCTGTGTGTGCAGGTGACTATTACTGTGCATAATTATTAGGCAACTTAACAAAAAACAAATTTATACCCATTTCAATTATTTATTTTTACCAGTGAAACCAAAATAACATCTCAACATTCACAAATATACATTTCTGACATTCAAAAACCAAACAAAAACAAATCAGTGACCAATATAGCCACCTTTCTTTGCAAGGACACTCAAAAGCCTGCCATCCATGGATTCTGTCAGTGTTTTGATCTGTTCACCATCAACATTGCGTGCAGCAGCAACCACAGCCTCCCAGACACTGTTCAGAGAGGTGTACTGTTTTCCCTCCTTGTAAATCGCACATTTGATGATAGACCACAGGTTCTCAATGGGGTTCAGATCAGGTGAACAAGGAGGCCATATCATTAGATTTTCTTCTTTTATACCCTTTCGTGCCAGCCACGCTGTGGAGTACTTGGACGCGTGTGATGGAGCATTGTCCTGCATGAAAATCATGTTTTTCTTGAAGGATGCAGACTTCTTCCTGTACCACTGCTTGAAGAAGGTGTCTTCCAGAAACTGTCAGTATGACTGGAAGTTGAGCTTGACTCCATCCTCAACCCGAAAAGGCCCCACAAGCTCATCTTTGATGATACCAGCCCAAACCAGTACTCCACCTCCACCTTTCTGGAGTCTGAGTCGGACTGGAGCTCTCTGCCCTTTACCAATCCAGCCACGGGCCCATCCATCTGGCCCATCAAGACTCACTCTCATTTCATCAGTCCATAAAACCTTAGAAAAATCAGTCTTGAGATAGTTCTTGGCCCAGTCTTGACGTTTCAGCTTATGTGTCTTGTTCAGTGGTGGTCGACTTTCTGCCTTTCTTACCTTGGCCATGTCTCTGAGTATTGCACACCTTGTGCTTTTGGGCACTCCAGTGATGTTGCAGCTCTGAAATATGGCCAAACTGGTGGCAAGTGGCATCTTGGCAGCTGCACGCTTGACTTTTCTCAGTTCACGGGCAGTTATTTTGCGCCTTGGTTTTTCCACACGCTTCTTGCGACCCTGTTGACTATTTTAAATGAAACGCTTGATTGTTCGATGATTACGCTTCAAAAGCTTGGCAATTTTAAGACTGCTGCATCCCTCTGCAATATATCTCACTATTTTTGACTTTTCTGAGCCTGTCAAGTCCTTCTTTTGACCCATTTTGCCAAAGGAAAGGAAGTTGCCTAATAATTATGCACACCTGATATAGGGTGTTGATGTCATTAGACCACACCCCTTCTCATTATAGAGATGCACATCACCTAATATGCTTAATTGGTAGTAGGCTTTACAGCCTATACAGCTTGGAGTAAGACAACATGCATAACGAGGATGATGTGGTCAAAATACTAATTTGCCTAATAATTCTGCACTCCCTGTATTGGTGTTTTCAGATCACCCGTGCACGAGAGAGAGCTAGCATGCATATGATTGCCAGATTGGACCAAGCCTGCAGTCTCCCTCTCATTTACTGAAGCTTTCGCGCCTTGATCGCCCCCCGGTGACCGGTCCCAGTATAGCCGCCCCTCTGTGTTTTCTAATGGACGCGAGGCAAACTAAATAATAAAATTACACTTCAAATATTTTTTCCCCAAAGTTAGTTTATGTCACCGAAGGCAGTTATCATCACAATGATTTCATTTCAAGTGTTTGTTTTTAAAATAAGTTTAGTTTTAGTTAGTTATTTGATGCTATAAAAACGGCTGTGTGACGTCATGATTGACAGCTGAGACTGACGGCTTCTCTGAGTGAAGTTGTCACTGAGGCACTAACGGACTTTTTTCGACATTTTTGGGAACAGATTGGAGCTTTAGCTTTAATTTCTACATTTCCATAACTGTTTATTTCACACCAACATAATTAATTGTTCTGCATCTGCGAGAGTGTGGGCGGGCTTTTGATATCGCAGCTGTACTTCCTGCTCTACTGCGCAACTCCGGTCCCGAAATCGCTACTGCGCAGACTCGGTCCCAAGATGTCAGCGCCGTGCAAGGCCGCCTAAAAGCTTCAAATCTGCCAAGCGGAAACGGATGATGTCGAGTCGTCCATATTTTTTTACGGTCTATGGATTGGACATGTTTAGGTAAAACACTGGATAGTATATGTGTTCTTTTCACAGAAAAGCTCTTTTTGGGGGATTTCATTACTGAAATCTGGCCACCGCACGAACGCGAGCTCTTTCTCATGCACGGTTGATCTGAAAACACCAATAAACAAGTAAGCTGCCTTTTATCAATCTCCGTTTGAGATGTTTTGCTTAAAGTGTCATTCAGTCGGTCTGTGTTCTGTCAGGACTCACGAGCTGAACAGCTGAACTGCTTGTGAGCTGTGAGCTGCTGAAATAAGTCAATGATTACATTA
Source organism: Pseudorasbora parva (assembly GCF_024679245.1). NCBI lineage: Eukaryota > Metazoa > Chordata > Actinopteri > Cypriniformes > Gobionidae > Pseudorasbora > Pseudorasbora parva. The sequence goes on along the minus strand of NC_090174.1, from coordinate 27,716,565 downwards.
TATAACTAATTGTGTTAATACTGTATCCTGAATTGTGAATAAGTAAGCTATATATCATATGCTGAAGTAAATTTCTGGAGTGTTAACGAGTAAAAGAAAAAACAACAACAACAACCGTACAGAACCGAAAACCGTGACCCTAAAGCCATGATACTAACCCAACCATGGCTTTTGTGAAACGTGCCACCCCTAATGTGTACCTAAAGCAGTTTTCATCCATTCTATTTATTGTTTTTTTTTGTATTTATTCAAGTGCATTTTTTGTTAAAGGGTGGGTGAAACACTCAGTTTCAGTCAGTGTCATGTCAATCTTGAGTACCTATAGAGTAGCATTGCATCCTGCATATCTCCGAAAAGTCTTTATTTTTTTTATAATTATATAAGAAAGATGCGCTGTTCCGAGTCTTTCCGAACAAAGAAATACTCCCATCAAACGTCCACCTTAACTTTTGAAACTTTGTCTATGTTTAGTATGGGATTCCAAGTCTTTAACAGTGTAAAAAGATCAGTATGCATGAAACAGCATTTCACCCCCCCTTTAACAGACTGAGAGTCCATTACTTTTATTTTTTTTTATTTTTTTTTATTGGTTGTTTTGTTCATTTATTGTGGATATTTAAAATGTTTTCCATTTTCAGTGTAAAATAGTCTTTAGAAATAAAAGTTTATTGATCTTTAAAAAAAGGTGTACCTGCATTATTATGCCATTATCATTATTTTAGATGAAAATGGGTTTAGAACGAAAAATATTATCATTTATCGCATATTATCTCAATAATTTCTTGGCCAATTTCTTGTCCAGCAAAATGTGTTATTGTGTGCTGTTTTTGCCTTTTAAACTCTGGTGTCAATTAAAAATGTTTCTTTGATGGTCAGTGAAAATCACTTTATCAGTCTTTTTATTCAGCAAGTTCATCCGTGTGTGTTCATTGCACTGCACTGCCATTCAGCTCAGTGGTATCATAATTTTCCTGTTAGACATCAAAGATGGAACTCAACTCAAGAACTCAAGGTCTTTTATTGTCGTTCTGTACATGTTGCCACATAAGAATGAAATACGTACTCAGGACCAGCAGCGTAAAAAAGATAATGATCATACACTAGGCTATACATAGAATAATTAAAACATAATTTAATAGACTACAAAATGTAAAAGTAACATAGTAGATATAATATGTACAGGTAGTCATTGCTTTTCTTTAGGCCTTACTTAAAACGGTCAAAAGGCCCCCCAACCAAATTTTGCTTAGGGCCCCCAAAGGTCTAGGGCTGGCTCTGATCAAGCACAATACATGCAAAGGACAAAACAACCTATGTTTACTTGCATGCAAAATGGGTTGTATGAGATAAACTAAAGGTTAAACAGCAACCATGAAGGACTGGTACACTATAGTATTACCTGATCATTGTTTGGAATAAGCGATGCATATTAATTTCTGAGCACTGAAGATTTCAATTCAATTTTAATTAATAACCCTTGATATTCTGAAACACATAATGATTTTTGAATGATAATTTCAGTATTTACAATATTAGTACAAATTTAAAACGTAAGTTTATCCTAAAATAAAATTTAAGACATCTGGGGTTGGTTGAAAAACTTCTTAGTCTAGTCTTAAAAGGTAGTCAAGAATATTTTCCCCCCAAGCCTGGTTAACTTATTTAAGTCAGTTACATAAAAAGGTAATTTAATTTTAATTGGAAAAGTAAGATTGATTGCCCTTTGGTTAACTACTACTTAGCATAGTTGCATAGGAACTTAGGGACGTCTTTGACAAGGTTTATGCAGCTGGAACCAGAAGGCAAAGCTGATACCTAAATGAGACATATAAGAGATAATAACCCCTTAGTATCCTGAGCTTAGGGAAAGCTCTGTCAGAGCCATAGTCTTGTGGACAGCACATAAGTATTGAGGCAGAGCAGCACCTCAGACATAGCACGAGTTCAAGTCCCAGCTAAAGGTATACTTTCCTGCTCCTGTTCCCTTCTCGCCTCTCCCATTGTTTCTGGTTGCTTATCGTACGGTTCTGTCCATTAAAGGTGAAAAACCCCAATATCATAAAGAAAGAAAGGAAGAAAACACAGCAAAACAATAAAGAGAGTGCCCATGTTTCTTTTTCTCAGTTATTTCTCATGTCTCAGTTGTGTCTACTCTTATTTCTCCTAATGGATTCTAGGAGAAACACCTGAGACACTGCTGATACTACAACAAGAGCTAAATAAGAATCTCAATTAAGTCTCAGATATTTCTCATGTCTTAGTTGTGTCTACTCTTATTTCTCTTATGGATTCTAGGAGAAACATCTGAGACACTGCTGATACTACAACAAGAGCAAAATAAGAATCTCAATTAATTATCAGATATTTCCCATGTCTCAGTTGTGTCTCTTATTTCTCCAAATGGATTTTAGGAGAAACATGGGAAGACAAAGCTGACACCTAATTTAGACAATAAAGAGATTTTCCAAGCTTCTCTCATCACAATCTCAGTTTTGACTCTATATTTGGTCTATATTTGGTTCTCCTAAGGAATTTTAGGAGAAACATCTGATAAACAGCTGACACTTAATCAAGAAACATAGGAGAATCACAATGTATCCTGAGCTTAGAAAAAGCAACCAATCAGCAAATAGTTTTTCCTCTGGGGTTTTCTATGTCCGCGGGTTGAAGCGACCTCAATTATGTGATATAGACCCAGGAATGCAAATTTTCGCATTCCTGGGTCTGAATATATTCAGAAACACCCATATATTATGGCTGTCAAAATTAATGCGTTAAGGCAAATTCATTTTAACGGCACTAAATTTATTAACGTGCGTTAACGCAGCGCACATTTTCTGTTTGATTCATGGCGTAGCTCATAGAGAAATTGAGATCAGCCATAGACGTAAAAGATGCAGCAAAAAACATTAATAGGGAAAGAAAATGGTTAACATTAATATTCTAAACCAAAAGAGCAGTTATTGCCTATAAGCTACCAAATTTTCTGTTTAATCATTAAACACCAGGTCAAAAGAAAAGTTTACATTGAGCACATTCTCCACAGTCTGAGCATGATGCGTGAATACACTGAAGCTCACTCTCGCTCATGTCTGAGGTAAATCATTGACACATCACCACTTACAGTACATGTGTTTCATTGACTAAATGCATTACAATCGTCTAAAACGAATGCACAGGTTACTTTTCTGAACAAGAGCGCTCCCGAGTCGGTGTTCTTCACACTGTTAGCGTGAAACGCGGCACAGTTCGGTGCGCACGCAAAATACCAGTAGTTCAATAGATCTCAGGGCGCATCTCTTAAAGGGGCCGCACTATATTCCTAATAGTTGAATATGGACCTCCTCCAGGTATGGTGTGGGACCAGGTTCACATGACAGCGTACCAATTTTTCATACGAACTGTGCCCTGCTCTGCTCTGAACTAAACTGCCAGTAATATTACCTTTATTTATATTCTTAAAATGAGAGAAATCCCTGCTTATTCAGAATTTTTAAGCTTATGCTTAAGAGACATTTGACACTTGAGACAAAAGACATTTGTCATTTGTCTCAAGTTATTTGATAAACATATATGACCTTTGATACACATCTAGTCTTCATGCTTTATTATTGATTATTACTGAATAAGTATGGTTTCACTAATGATAAAGCGATAAATATAAGCGATATATATTATTATATAAGTTACATCATTTATATATATATATATATATATATATATATAGTTATAAGCAATCATTAGGTTTAATCACCATTGGTAGCGCGATTTATTGTAATGTTTTGTTCCCAAAAGTGGCAGACATGTTACTTGTTCAGATTACATTTTCCAGTGAAAATTCTTATTTAGTTTATACTCAAAAACGTAGAAACTGTGATTCTGAAGTACAGTTTCCACACCAGTGTGGTCTCTGACATCAAAGCCGCACATACTCCTCAAAACATTAGATTCATCCGCACTGAGGAGCTGTGCCAACACACAACTCATGTACAAATGATAATGCCGCAAATAACTGCAATCACATTTTTCAAACAGAGTTGGCAACATAGAAGCAAAACTTATGGACAGCAGCTTTAATAAATATAAGCATGGCACGCCAATAGTTTCATAGCATAAGCCTGTTAACTATTTCATGTCAGTGTTTTTGTATAAAGCATTCTTTAGAAATGTTGGCCCATATTGATAGGATAGCATCTTGCAGTTGATGGAGATTTGTGGGATGCACATCAAGGGCATGAAGCTCCCGTTCCACCACATCCCAAAGATGCTCTATTGGGTTGAGATCTGGTGACTGTGGGGGCCATTTTAGAACAGTGAACTCGTTGACTACGTTTACATGGACAGCAGTAATCTAATTACCGACCTTATTCTAAATAAGACAATATTCTGATTAAGGTGTTTACATGAGTTGCTTTTAGAGTACTCCGTTCATGTTCCCGTTTTACATGTGATAGAACATAGATCGATTATGGCACGTCATTACATCCCCATGCCACGCTATGGTCAACATCCAATCATAGCGTGACTTTGGCAGGTCTGTTAATTTTATGGGCTCAGGCATCCCGCTGTAACTTCACCTGCGGGTGTCGCTGTTGGACAGTGTTACTTTACATTAAGAAGTATTAAAAAAAACATGCGTTTTTATAAGGTTTTATATACATTTACGTTGATTTATTTTTGTAATATTATGTATTGTCTCTTTCTGTTTTTTTTTTAAAGAGACACTACCCCTCTTTCCTCCTTATTGACAGCCTACATTTAGAAAAATAGCTTTGATAAATGATGAAAAAGGTTTATAAATCATGACTGTTTGGATTGTTTTTCCTGCCGTCGAGCCACAGGCGTTCACTGAATGACCCATCTGGTTTGCAATTACAGATACAAACTTATTGTATTTTACTTTTACAATGAGCATAATAATTACACCAAAATAAAAATATAGAGAGAGGACGCAGTGTTCAGAATGAACAGTCAAGTAAAACACACACCGCCCATAGCAACGCGTTATGGCAACGACATTTCAGACTGACAGATAGAAGTAAAAGATAAACAGGACTTTTCCGCCATATGTTAAAGGGGTACTTCAGCGCTGGGAAGATGAATCTGTATTTAAACTGGGTCATCAATGCAGTAGAAATGTGAAATTATTTTTGAATTTGGTGTCTTCTAGACTGAGAAAAGACAGAAAATGTATTTTTGTCCCATGGGGATGAAAGACTACAATTCCCAGAATGCTTCGCTGCCCTGTGAGGCCATTCCCAACGCCAACAACTTCATTACTGTGACTGAGTTAGAGAAGACACTACAATTAAAAACTGAACGTGTCTGTTCAATATGATGAGTGAGTCACCGCGCGAGTCTCACAGCACTGAGCACTAACTGCAGGAGTGATGAGAGCTGAGGTAATCGCGACTACACTCGCGGCATACATTCACAACGCGAGTTCAGTCTGGCGCGTTTCAGTTCATGCCTTTGCAAGCTTAACTTTCATAGAAATGAATTTGAGAAGTTAAAAGACTTACATTGCTCACCATAGCTCCGTTTAAATGATCCTGTCTGCAAGCTGAGTGTTATCTCCCATCCCCCAATGCCGGATTCAAAACATGCGGAAATGGCTCCCTCTGCTGGCTGTAGTCTTTAGCCTCTGGGCAAACATTCCTCCTATGATGCAAAAATCATCATTTTGCATCATAGGAGGAATTTTTCCAGAAATAAAATGCATAAATCTCTCGTCTCAGGGAGATATGAGAGGGGAAAGCACAATAATTTGAATATTCTCCAGGGTTTCTACTGATACAAAGCCATATGCTAATCGCTGAAGTAACCCTTTAATGTTTTGTAGACGTTGTTATATTAATTATAATTCCAATTCTGTTTTATTGGCCACAATATTATCGATGATTGTTGAAAGGGGCACTTTTGATTAATTTTCAAAAAGGGCAGAGGCTCGAACCCACAAAGCCTCCCCTCTGCACTTCCCTGGTGTGTGTAACGTTATGTGTCCTGTCACAAAATGCGGCGAAATCTCCGACACGACATTAATAGTTAGATTAAGGTATGTACATGTCTCCGATAATGCGACTAAAATAGGCATACTCCACATGTCTTAATCCGATTTATGTTTAGTTACATTATGACTTTTTAGATTATGTTAGATTATGACTCTGATTATGACTAATCAGATTAAGGTAATCAGAAATCACTGTCTACATGGTAGCCTCTTAATCAGAGTATTGTCTTAATCAGAATAATATCGGAGTATTGTTGTCCATGTAAACGTAGTCATTGTCATGTTCAAGAGACCAATTTGAAATTATTTGAGCTTTGTGACATGGTGTATTATCCTACTGGAAGTAGACATCAGAGGATGGTACATGGTGGTCATAAATAGGGTTGGGCATCATTTTGATTTGAACGATTCTGATTCCGATTCCGATTCTTACTTTCAATTTCCGGTTCTTTTCGATTCTCGATTCTGATTCTTTGAGGGGTGGAGTCGAAACATGTCACATCGATATTCAATGCTATTTTCAATACCACGGGGGGATAAAGAGATAAAGTTTTTAAGCTTTTTCTCCTATATAAACATTGATCAATTACTATTAAAATTATCTCACAAATATTTGCTAACTCAATGTATTTTTTACAACAAGGTAATTGTGTTGCAATAGTTTACGCACAGCACAAGTAAGCTTGATTTCGAATGGTAAATTAAATTTAAAAAGACGACTAAACAGTAATAAAATAAGAACAAATAAACATATTACAAAAAATAGCACAAATAAATAAAATAGAATAAAATATATAAATGAAATAGACTGCTTTATTTTTTCAGGTAGGTCTAACATTCAGGTAAGAAACTGAATTAAAAAACGCAAAGTGGCTAATTCAATTTAAAATAACATTGGATAATGTTTTTTGCAAAAAATTAAATAGTTTAATATAAAACCATTAAAGTTACACAAGTTGATCAGTCAAGAGCAGTGTGATCGTTAGTCTTTTTGTAGTTTGACTTTAAATAACAAATAACTGCAGTCCCTTTAAGAACTGCCGCACTCATGGATCCTGAACACTGTTCCTGTTACTCATTCTTCATTTCTTCCTGAATTGTTTTTACATTAATACTCATCAAAATGTGCACTGAGAAGCACCGGAAATCAGGTGGCCATCAGGAAACCAAAACTTGCGCATTTGGAACCGATGATCGGAACCGAAATTTTTTTTCTAAACGATTCCAATGGAATCGTTATTTTTTAAACGTTCCAAGTTGGAACCGGTTCTCGATGCCCAACCCTAGTCATAAAGGGATGGAAATGGTCAGAAACAATGCTCAGGAAGGCCGTGGCATTTAAACGATACCCAATTGGCACTAAGGGGCCTAAAGTGTGCCAAGAAAACATCCTCCACACCATTACACCACCACCTGCCTGCATGGTGGTACCAAGGCATGATGGATCCATGTTCTCATTCTGTTTACGCCAAATTCTGACTCTACCATCTGAATGTCTCAACAGAAATCGAGACTCATCAGACCAGGCAACATTTTTCCACTCTTCAACTGTCCAATTTTGGTGAGCTCGTGCAAAATGTATCCTCTTTTTCCTATTTGCAGTGGAGACAAGTGGCACCTGGTGGAATATTCTGCTGTTGTAGCCCATCCGCCTCAAGGTTTTGTGTGTTGCGGCTTCACAAATGCTTTGCTGCATACCTTGGTTGTAACGAGTGGTTATTTCAGTCAAAATTGCTCTTCTATCAGCTTGAATCAGTCTGACCATTCTCCTCTGACCTCTAGCATCAACAAGGCATTTTTGCCCATAGGACTGCAGCATACTGGATGTTTTTTTCCCTTTTCACACCAATCTTTGTAAACCCTAGACATGGTTGTGTGTGAACATCCCAGTGACTGAGCAGATTTTGAAATACTCAGACTGGCCCGTCTTGCACCAACAACCATGCCATGCTCAAAATTACTTAAATGACCTTTCTTTCCCATTCTGGCATTCAGGTTGGAGTTCAGGAAATTGTCTTGACCAGGACCACACCCCTAAATGCATTGAAGCAACTGCCATGTGATTGGTTGATTAGATAATTCCATTAATGAGAAATTTAACAGGTGTTGCTAATAATCCTTTAGGTGAGTATATATATATATATATATATATATATATATATATATATATATATATATATATATATATATATATATATATATATATATATAATATTTCACTATCTGCCTTTAAAAAAACTAACAACAACAGCATTTTATTCTAGCTTAATACATATATTCTTTTTTATCAAAATTTTAATGTGGGAATGTTTCATAAAAAGCTACATTTTGAGCAAAAGCAAAGAAAAAGACTGGATTCAGAAGGATGATCAAAACATAGATGGAATTGATCGAGTCCATCAACACCCACAAAGCTTCACAGTCCTATAGCTCGGTCTGGGTCGACATTACATTCAGTAACATTAGGCAGTTTTAATCTACATGGTGTTTAATATTGATGATCACATTATTTTACACATGCATCTGCTTACATAGGCTATTGCTTGTTTCTGCTTCTTATTTACATGTTTTTGGTCAGGAGTTTCAGTACTCTTTCAGAAGATGTGTCATAGCCCTACTGTATAATTGTCAAATCATAAATTATGGAAATTACAGTTTAGAATTGTTTTAATTTCACAGTTAATCATAACCAAACAAATATTAAATGTATGACAGTCATGAATGAACATATGTATAGCATAAAAAAGTAAATACTGTAAAATCCTGACCCACACACACTTACACGTGAAAAACCTAGATAAATGTTTTTTTTTTTTTTTTTTTTTTTTTTTGCCTACTTCATGGTTTAAAACATGTTTGAGCTGCAGTCACAGTTTTGTAGTCTAGACATTGTAGATTTCCACTAGTGATCTTGATCTGGTCTCATTTGCCATCATAAGTAATTTTTAGAATTGGGGCCGGTGGGTTATGCAGGTTTGCCATGTGTGTGCTTTCCTCGCTTTGCCATTTGTGAATAGCAGCCCCTAAGGAGAATGTGGGTGTTCATGGAGACACTGTGGACCAGGGAACCTGCGAGGGACACACGGCCCGTCTGCACGTGAGGGGAAGCCCTGTGCTTTTTGAAGTGGGACCTCAGAGACGTGTTTACTCTTCTGGGAGCTAGGCCACACAAGAATGCGTGTCATGACGGGATGTAGGAGCCGAGGAATGTTCCTCACAATCCCCACACTGTAGGCCAGAGCCAGCCAGAGAGCAAGATGTTTGGAATATTTATTTTAGCATCAGCGTTTAAAAAAGACATTGGTTTATAGCCTGGATTGATGTTGGATTATGAAGAGGTCTTGTTAGGATTGCTTTCTGTTGTTTTTGGCTGGCATCCACTTGCACTCTGTGAAGAAGAGAAAGAAAACTTTGCAAGACGCTAGTTCGTAGTAATGCAAAGAGGCCCTTAAGAGGTTTAATATGGTCTTCTCGTCAAATGATAAAGATAAAGTGCTTTTTGAGACTAACTGTTCTGTCTTGCAGAGCCTGAACTGGATGTGCCAAGGGTGCTGGACAGTATTGGAAAACAAGTCAAAAGGACAGGCAGGAGTCGGAGGCACGCTGGTGACGATGACTACAATATTGAGGTGCTGCTTGGAGTAGATGATTCTGTTGTTCGTTTCCATGGGAAAGAGCATGTCCAGAACTATCTCCTCACCCTCATGAACATTGTGAGTATCATATCATCCTAAGCAGGGCTCATCAGGATTAATTAATTAATTAATTAATTAATTAATTAATTATATATATATATATATATATATATATATATATATATATATATATATATATATATATATATATATATAAATGCCCAGTGCTGTGATTGGCTGACATCTTTGCTTTTGAAATATGTGTTACATGTGAAACCCTCACAAATACTTTCACTACATTTCTTACTATCACAGCTGTCGAGATTAACAAAAAGTGACAAGTGTTGATTACAGGATTATTTTTAGATATTTTTCCATCACATGAAAGGTTGCAGTGATGAGCATAGAATAGATGACAGAAAGTCAGTTGATCGCATGAATCCACTTGCCTCTCATCGGCTGAACCCCAGTGGGTGGGGACAATGATCCGATGAGGCAGGCGGGACGGTGGGCAGTGCTCGGGGTGATGACTGAAGGCGGTGACTAGTTGTAGTTGAGTAGTTGTGACATCATGGCTCGTTTTTTTACTTTATGCAGGCTGTGTGCATTAAACTGTTAATTGACTGTTTTTAAACATGTATGGTAATTACATAGTCCCTAGACCTGAGTTATCTTGAAAAAAGCCAGGAAATTTCAGGTTTGACAATATGAGACCTTTAAAATGCAGATTTAAATCGCCCAAATGTACTGCCATTCCCCTTAACTGGCCAAAAAACTCTCACATGGCGCCTGAACATCAGGGCATCTTTATTGTTGAGCAACCAGTTATCTTCTCCCTCATAAAACCTATTATCCCTCTCCTCCTGATCCAGTCCTCTGACATATGTAAATGGAAGGCACAGGTGCTTAAGTGTTTTTACTATTTTACAAATTCATTTCAAGATGATTGCTGATGACAAAATACCTCTCTACTGGACTACAGAATGTGGATGTGGCAGTCAACATCCACTTATACGCAAATATATTATTAAACTTAACCTGTAAAGAGATTGACCTCGTACGAGGGGTGACATTGTCCAGATGTGGTCCTCCGGTCTATGACAGGATGTCTATGTCTTTTTTGGAGGAAAAGCACATTTTTAGGCTAGCACAAGACACAAATTGAATATCATTGTTAAAACAGAGGACCCCATTATCTCTACAAGATTGACATATTCCTTATTATTTAAATGACGCCTGCTGTGAGGAGAGTTTTGAAACGTGACCACAGATGCACTGTGTAATCTGTGGAGATAATAGCATCAGTCATCAGGCTTTATCATTTGAACTATGGGCTTCAACTATAGACACGGTGCCTGTAAGCTCCTTATGTCTAATGTATTTATGTTACCCTTGTACTGTTTGCCTAATGATACAGGATCAAGTGCAAACTATTAATAGTTTTACTTGAACAATTTGAAAAAGAATGAATGTCAATTTAATCATGTACTTGATAAAGATGTACTTTCTTTTGTGGAGGTATTCTTTCTTTGCCTTTTCGATGTGGCACACACCAAGGCATAGACCACATATGGTGTACTTGAGGATGTGGCTGAGAAATAAAGTAGCTTATTTACTCATACAATTATATAAAAAGCTGCTTTTGAGAAATTTAGAAGTCCCTCCTCCAATAGATGTCCCTGCTGCTCTGTACGCCAGAACATTGATGAGATGTACACTATAATTTTTAATAAAGCCTCACGAAAGATTTTCCCAGCAATGTAATAAGCTCTGTATAAAAATGTGACATTGCTATAACTTTCACACATGCAGACTTCTGTGGTTACTCACCTTGCATGCTTATTTAAAGCCCTGTTGCCTGAAGAGGACAATTTTCTGTATCAAAACGAGCTTCTATTTAATTGCATGAGGCGGCTGGGGTGAAGAGAGGGATGCAGTTGGTAAGGGACTAACAATCCTCTACTGATTTAGAGAGCTGTTTAGGCAATCTGTGTTCATATGCCAGTTGAGAATTTAATAATTTTTCATGGGTAAATCTTTGCTGCTCCCTACAACAAATCACTACAGCAACACAGATCTGCTGAGGCAAAGTTTTCTTTCTGTGCCCCTCCCCTCCTTTTAAAAGCTGTCTAAACATGCATATAAAAGTGTGCTTTTTATTTCTGCAACATAATTGTTTTTTCTCACCTTTTCCCTTCTGAGTGTAATGTTTGTGGCAGACTCGACAGCCTCTGCCATTTTTAGGGAGCGAAGAAACTGGGGGAAAAGTGTTTGCAGTATTAGCAAGATAGTTTTTTTCAAGGAACTGTAAGAGTTTATACAGTAAATTCTATATATATATATATATATGAGAGAGAGAGAGAGAGAGAGAGAGAGAGAGAGAGAGAGAGAGAGAGAGAGAGAGAGAGAGAGAGAGAGAGAGAGAGAGAGAGCTCTGGGGAAAATTTTCATTGATTTCTGAACTTGGAGTGGTTTCTTAATTTTGTCCAGAGCTGTATATAAATGTTCCCATTCAGTCTGTCACTCTCAAGACCATGTCGGAGTACCGACAAATAGGAATCCTATTCTTCAGTAATCCGACGTGGCATCTCCATTCCCTCCTTCAGGAAACGAGGGTTATATATGTAACCAATACGTTATTGATATAGGTAGAACACTATGTGATATGGTTCCATTAATGTTAACATTAATGAGCAATGAACAATACTACTAATACTACAATGAACAATACTACAGCATTGTTTTTATGTTAGTTAATGTTCATTTCACTAAAACATTAAGGTCAAAAGTTGCATCTGATCATACAGAAACTCCTGAGCACAAATTTTAGAAGCGCAACTTGACGTCAAGTGAGAGAAATGTAAGCAGCTAAACTAAACATTCATGTTTGACAGCTGTTGCTTTAAGTCAGAAAGGTTAAACAAAATACAGAAATATTCAGGCAAATTAATAAACTTTGAGTTGAAAATAATGCCTATGTGATTCATAATGAAGGCCTAATTAAAGAACAAGAATATTAACAAAAGCCACTTTCATCATATTAGGCATAAGATTGATAATGAATGTGTATATATTGAAAATTAAAGGCCCCGTTCTTCGCGTGTTTTTGAAGCTTTGATTATGTTTACAGTGTGCAATAACATGAGTTCATGATTCATGTGTAAAAAAAAAGGATTTTTCACACAATTTACTAATCTGTACAGCGCTGTTTCCTCTGTCCTAAAAACGGCCTGATGATTTCCTTGTTCTATGAAGTCCCTCCTTCAGAAATACGTAACGAGTTCTGATTGGGCCAGCGCTTCCCGTGTTGTGATTGGACAGCAGCTCGGAACGGAAAGGTCCCGCCTCTTACCATAACGGGGAGATGCAAGCGCTGAATGCGCGCTCGTCTCCACGTGGGAGAGCAACAAGACCACGCCCCCTATTTTGCGTGTTCTTGTGGGCGGAGGGTTAGTCAACAAACTGTTCTAGTGACGTCATTCCTGAAGGAAGTGCAGGGGTGTAGTCCAAACTGGCAGTTTGCTGTAGGCTTTGAAAGGGAACTTCTGTTAAATAAAATATCTCGCTTGGCATTGAACTTTGAGCTTTATAATTTTACAGGTATTATTTATGCTCTAACAGCAACATTACACACTAACTAAAGATTGAAAGATGGAATCGCGAAAAGAACAGGACCTTTCATATAATTCCATTTGTAACCTTCAGTAAATTAAAAAAACTCGGGGCATAAGAAAACTAAATCATAAAAAACTATTGGGCATAAGATTAGTAATGAATGTGTTTATATTGTGAAATTAATTTAATAAACTTAAAACTTTAATAAACACTAAATTAACGTGTCTAAGAAAATTATTCATAAAACATATACATATCAGTATGTTAATATGTAAACCATATGTTGAAAAACTAGCCTATATCAGTCAAAGCTCAGCATTATGAGGGGAAGAGACAGGGCTAGATAAAAACAAAGAAAAGGAGACATGTGGAGATAGGAGACAAATAATCTACTGCCCAGTGACATAGTTTTCAAGCTATTGTTATCAATTTTTCTGGCCTTCAGAACATCTTAAAATGCACATATGTAGATCATAGAAATCAAAATTTTCTCTGGGGAGCATGCTCCTGGATCCCCCTAACATGTGGGATCTTAATGATTATAAACCGTCTCAGGTTACGTATGTCACAGCCTCACAGCCACCACCTTCGGACACAGCCACGCCCACTTGTTCCCAATCACCAGAATTCTAGTCACCTGTGCACCATCACCAGTGGCCCACATAAAGTACTCCTCATCCCCACAGTCTTTGTCTGGTCTTGCAACGCTGGCCTGCATGATTGGATGGAATGAATCGGCCTTCATCACCGCCTTCCACCACGGCCTCCTCAATGAGATCAAGCAGTTGATCGTCTACGTTGTCTATGAGGACACCATGGGGTTGGAAGCCCTCATCCAGAAGACCATCTGTGTTTCATAATGACTGTCTGCCTATGGTATTCACGCACCCGCTGTAGATCCTCTGCCTGTCCAACCACCTGTCGCACCTCAAGCACCTGAACCCATGCAGATCGACACACACCATCTGTACACAAGCAAACGTCAACGCAGAATTGCGCAATACCTCTGTTTGTATTGTGGGGGAGATGGACATGGCATCACGACCTGCACTGTGCGACCTTCTCGGCCAGTGGTGAGTACCATCCAGTTGTCTCCTCTTACTGCCAATCTTACCAAGACCACAGTATCTGTTAGTATTTCCCACCCCTCTGTTTTAGCACAAGCTCTAATCGACTCAGGGTCGGCTGGGAACTTCATCAGTCAGCAAACCCTCGAAAGCCTAAATTCTCAACGTCAACGTTGCCCAATCAACTTTCGCATCACCATCATTCAGGGAAAACCACTGGGCCGAGGTCTTGTCCACAATTTCTCCCCCACACTTACATTACATGTTGGAAACCTGCATGAGGAGACCATCACGTTCATGGTGCTGGAGGAGTCAACTACGGACATCATCCTGGGATGCCCTTGGTTAATTCTAAACCAACCGCATATCCACATGTCCACCGGAGATATCCTGCGATGGGGTGAGAACTGTTTTGATCGTTGTATTCATCGTCCTCTCCGTAAAAAACATCTTCTTCGTCAGTGCAACCATCACTTCCTTTACAATCCACTTCGGTAGAGAGTCCTAAAAGCCAGATCAGTTTGACCATCCCTACAGCTTACCGGGTGTTCCAGGGTGTCTTCAGTAAGCGATTGGCCACCAAACTTCCTCATCGGCCATGGGACTGCGCCATTGACCTCCTGCCTGGGGCAACTCTACCAAAGGGCCGCATCTATCCTCTGTCCATCCCGGAACAGAAGGCCATGGAGGAGTATGTGCACAAAGCACTCCAACAAGGGTTCATCCGTCTATCTACATCCGCCTTCCAGTCCGCTACGATCCTGGTCCACCCTGACCCTCATCATCCGTTCATCGTGGAGGAGGATGCCTCCTCCCGGGGTCGGAGCAGTATTGTCTCAGCGGCAGGGGAAATCCTCATGGCTCCACCCTTGTGCCTTCTTCTCCAAGAAGCTATCCCCGGCGGAGCAGAATTATGACATTGGAAACCGGGAACTCCTTGCAATCAAACTCAATTTGCCAGAGTTGAGACATTGGCTGGAGGGAGTGGAGCATCCATTTGAGGTAATCACCGATCATCGTAATCTAGAGTACCATCGAGACGCCAAACGTCCTAATCATCATCAAGCCCGATGGGCCCTCTTCTTCACTCAATTCAACTTCAAGGTGACGTATCGTCCAGGGGACCAGAATAACCGGGCGGATGCCCTATCACTCCTGTACCAAGCGGACCCTGAACCAGAACATCTTGAACCTATCCTCCCTCCAGCCATGGTTGTCAGCCCAATCCAGTGGGCTCTCCACCAACAGATTCAACAGGAGAATGCCCAACAACCTGCTCCGCTGGGAGGTCCAGAGGGGTGTCTGTACGTCCCGCCTCATCATCGCCTGCCTCTCTTGGACTTAGCTCATTCGTCACCGGGCTCTGGACACCCAGGCAGGAGAAGAACCCTCTCGCTCCTCCGTCAGGAATACTGGTGGCCTACCATGCCTCGGGACATCTCCTGATATGTAAAGGGATGTTCAGTCTGCGCCATTGCAGATACTCCTAGGAGACTACCCGAAGGTAAATTGGTGCTGCGTCCAATCCCCGAACGTCCCTGGACTTCCCCTAGGTGTCGACTTCATGACGGACCTTCCTCCCTCTCAAGGGTTCACCTGTGTCTTAGTTGTCGTGGACCGTTTCTATTGTAAATTATTATTATATTGTAAATCTCCCCTTCAAAGGCCTACCGACCGCATTGGAAACTGCGGAGGCACTCTTCTCCCAAGTCTTCCAGCACGTCGGGCTCCCGGAAGACATCGTATCCGATCGAGGACCTCAATTCATCTCCCGGGTATGATCTGCCTTCTTCCGTCTCCTAGGAGTATCCGTCAGCCTGTCTTCCGGTTACCACCCTCAAACCAATGGCCAAACTGAACGGAAGATCCAGGAAATCGTGAGATTCCTGAGAATTTACTGCCACCAGAACCAGGATGGCTGGAGCCAGTATCTGCCCCGGGCAGAATACGCCTAGGACTCCCTCTAGCAGTCCACCACAGGGCTCACCCTATTTCAATGTGTCATCGGATTTCAACCACCGCTCTTCCCCTGGTTAGTTGAGCCCTTGGAGGTCCCAGCAGTAGATTACTGGTTCCACCAGAGCGAGAGGGTCTGCTATCGTGCGTCTGCTAACTCCAGCAGGCAGTCTGGAGGCACAAACAGCAAGCTGATGTCAAATGAGAACCCACGCTACAGTACCAGCCGGGCCAAAAGGTTTGGCTCTCCACACGGGACATCCGCCTCTGGCTGCCATGCCGTAAGCTGAGTCCCTGTTATATTGGGCCGTTTACCATCGACAGGCAGCTGAACAATGTCACCTACCGTCTTCACCTTCCCTCACATTACCGCATTGCACCTTCATTTCATGTCTCCCTCCTCAAGCCCTTCACTGACCCTTTGTCTCCTTCCCCCACAGAACCTGGTGATGGCACCGTACCTCCTCCTCCTCCCACCATCGACGAGGACACCAACGTCTATCAGGTGAGAGCTATCCTTGACTCGCGACGACGGGGTCTCGGCTGGAGTACCTGGTAGACTGGGAGGACTATGGTCCCGAGGAGCGGTGCTGGATCTCCAGGAACAACATACTGGACCCCAACCTTCTGACACAGTTCCATCACTACCGCCCTGAACGACCCGCTCCTCTGGGCCGTGGCAGACCCCGTCGCCGCTCATCCCAGCCATCAGGAGCCACCTGTGGAGGAGGGGGTACTGTCACAACCTCACAGCCACCACCTTCGGACACAGCCACGCCCACTTGTTCCCAATCACCAGAAATCTAGTCATCTGTGCACCATCACCAGTGGCCCACATAAAGCACTCCTCATCCCGACAGTCTTTGTCTGGTCTTGCACCGAACAACACTCCTGTTACCCGCTACTACCCGAACTCTATCTCCCCGTCGTTCTCATCATCGTCATCCTTTGTCTTCGTCATCTGTCTTCACCCAGGAAATTCTGTTGTCATTGTGTATTCACTCTACGTGTCAAGATTTACCTTTAAGTTCATCCTGTGTCCGTTACCTCTATTTAATAAATATCACTGAGCACTAACCATCTGTGTCCTCGTCTGTGTCTGACAGTATGTAACCATGGTTCTACCCAAAAGACCCAGAAGAATATCATATATGAAATGATACACTTATTTGGCATAGGCCCCGTCCATAGTCTGAATCCGGAGAGTAAGGATGCTTGCAGTTCCTGCCTGAAGATGAAGGCTGGAGCGGACTCTAGCCCCAAAAGAACTTATAAATCGAAAGATACCCACCCATTGGAAGATTCTTTGGATGAAGTACCTGAAATATTTGAAAAGAAAATAGACTATATTATTAGAGAATGGAGATTGCTATGTGGGCATTCGGTCGCTTGACGACACCCATAGGAATAAAGTGGGGTGCGGCGCGACAGAAATGTTGTACAGTCAAGTGGATCTGAACCTTTAGTCTCTGAAAACTGTTGAGGGTAGACATGTATCATGCGTTTTGCAGTGTTAAACATAGCCAATCACAGACATCTCTGTTGAGCACTTAAATCAATGTCCTATTGAAGACGCAACACAAAATGCACAAAATAAAGAACAAGTGGTTCAGCGCTTGTTGGCTAAATTCTGCTTGCTTAGTGTGAATACATTTAACCACGAAGAGTAGAACATGTAAAAGATTCATGGTGTTGTGCAGTCAGATTAGACTATCACAGTTTCCGCTAGAGTGTGGGAGTTTAGCTGAACTGGAGCCTTTACCGGTTTCTGTGCATTTTTAAGGGGTGTGCACTCTGCCCGCTTACTGTACTCCCATGCTGCGTTTTCAGTTACTATACTGAATGAATATATTTATGTAGACCGGGTCAGATTAAGTGCAGAATTATATTAGTGCTGCAGTCGAATAACTAGGTGAACCTTGTGTATACAACCTTTAATATGACTGGAATATGGTGTTGTGAGCTTTAGTGAAAATACATATTTCTGTTTGATTCATAAACATAACCAAGGGTGCCCTAGCACAGAAAGATGAGACGAAACACTATAGTCTATAGTTCTGAAATAGACAGGCACCCAGATATCACAGTAGCTAACAAAACGCAGGTAGATTTACTGGATTGACACAGAACGAAAACACTGAACTACTATATGGTCTGTTTAAGCTGAGCTAGATGTAACCAGTATTTATATGGAAATAAAGCGCACCGACATGGTTCTCACTGTAAATAAGAAACAAGATCGTAGGAACATTTATATTCACCTTTTAGATAATTTAACCTTTACTTATTTTAGCCACTTGGGGGAATATTGTACTAGGTCAGTGTGTTTTTTTTTTTTTTTGGGTGAGGCAATCAGTTAGGGAAGGTGTGGATACAGGGAACACACGGTTCTTACCGAAGAACCCCACCCACTCCACTGACAGCACTTTATTAGTTAGCACTGGGTGAAGTATCTTTATGTAAAATACCTTTTCTACCTTTATAATAAACAAGAACACCACCCAAAGAGAGCATATGCCTGGACTAAGGATCTTTTTGCTACGTGTTGAGAACACCATGTCATCCAAGCCGAGGCTTATAGAATAGCGTCCACAGTGATTTACCAACAGACTGTTGTGCTATACAACGATCAGTTTCAGTGATTTGTACTCGAGACTCGGACTCGGTCTCGAGACCATATTTTAATGGTCTCGGTCTCGTCATGGACGCATTTGGACTCGGAATTGACTCGTACTTGAACATGTTAGGACTCTGACTTATTTCCGAGTCCACTTGAGTCCCATTCAAAATATTCATGATTATTACTCTGTTAATATTTCTAGTTAATAATTGACGTTTGACACTTCCAGTGATGTGTGGTTTTCTTAAGCGCAACTGCACGTGACTCAGGGGCGTAGTTTATGGGGGATGGGGGAGATGTAACCCCCACAATATTCAAATTCCTTTAGTTACCCAGGAGTCGAAGCCACACCCAGGTTATAACCATACTCCGAGTTGAATGGGCTCAGATTCTTGATGAAGAAGGTTGACCAGCCGACTCATAAGCCACTAAAATAGCCTCAGATATCCATTTGCTCAAAGTCTGCTTAGATGCAGGCTTCCCCTTACTAGGGGACTTAAACCATACAAACAACTGGTTGGTTCTACACCACAGAGCAGTACTGTGGCTGTAAGCATCTAATGACCTTACTGAGCAGGGAAGATTTATCCTGGTCTAGATTCTGAAACAGATGGAGCTCTGAAGTGAAGAATAGTGTCTACCACCTCAGTGGAAGGACCTGAATCTATGAGCCCCTCAGAAGCCAAGCCCACAGTTTCCATAACTCTGGGTGGGGGTGAAATATTGACCCCATCCCTTAGAAAAGAAGGTCCCTCCTGACAGGAACCTCACCTGGAGGGCTGTCTAGGAGAGATACTATGTTCTGATGTATATCCGACCAGAATGGGGCTGTTAGTAGCAGACGAACCCCGTCCCGGTGTCTCTCTCCAGAACTCCTGGGAGCAGCACCACCAGGGGAAAGGCATAACTTGATAACATTACATCTATAATTTACTGGCCTACCTTTAAATGCATCCATCGTTAGTATCAAGTGACGACAATGAGCCTCCGACACCGGTCCTTGGGACAGAGACCAAGGCTTCTTCCACATAACCAAGGCACGAAGGCATCGCTGTGTGACCTTGATCATACAAAAAGGAATTCCCCTCGGGGAGAAACCCTTGGTCTTGAGTCACCACTGCAAGGGTCTTATGTATAGGAGGCCAAAAGTTATCACGTTGGACGCTGCTGAGACTAGACCTAACAGTCTCTGAAACTGTTTCACAGTAAGTGACTGGCCTAGCTTTACCTTTTTTATGTCTATGAGAATCACTTCTACCTGAGCGGGCATTAGATGAGCCTTCATGGTCTTTGAATCCCAAACTACACCTAGAAATGTGGTACTCTGTATTGGAGATGAAACACTTTCTTGGCGTTTAGCCTCAACCTTGACACTTTCATGTGAGCGAGAACAGTACCTCGATGCAGAAGAGTCTGTACTTCTTGTTCCAAAACCAGAGCATGCTTGGGTGCTGGTGTTTGTTGACCGGTCAGCTCGGTGTCCTGAAACGGCACACCGGCAGGGAGCAACCGAACCGACCCTCTTTGAGCCCTCCTCAGAGGGTGCAAGCTTTCCCATGCCGCTACATTTCCGGGCAGACATGGAGATATGTGCTCGCTGAGGACCGCTGCGTCCTGAATGAGAGGCTGCATATAGTAAATAGCAGTCGCGTACCTTGGGGTTTCAGTCAGGGCATTCACTAACAATCAACACGCCCCACGTCATAACAACACACACACACACACACACACACACACACACACACACACACACACACACACACACACACACACGCGATCAACAAGCCCCACGCCGTCGCCATAACAACACACACACACACACACGATCAACAAGCCCCACGCCGTCGCCATAACAACACACACACACACACACACACACACACACACACACACACACACACACACACACACACACACACACACACACACACACACACACACACACACACACACACACACACACACACACACACACACACACACGTTTTGTGACATATGGGGACATTCCATAGGCGCAATGGTTTTTATACCGTGCAAACCGTATTTTCTATCCCCCTACCCTGCCACTTCCCCTAAACCTACCCATCACAGGAAACATTCTGCATTTTTACTTTCTAAAAAAACCCTCATCCTGTATGATTTATAAGCATTTTGAAAAGTGGGGACATGGCCAATGTCCTCATATTTCACCCTCTCCTTGTAATACCTGTGTCATAATACACATTTGTGTCCACACACAAACACACACAGATACAAAATACAATAATGCACTGTACAAAATACTACTACGAAACTTTGCTTTCATAGTGTTCGTTGGGAAGGGGGCAAGCAAAAAGTACACGCGAGACAAAAAGCCAATTTGACTATTTATTGATGATACTGCACTCACTTGTCACCGTTTAGGCAAATGGTGAAAAGAATCAAAATCAGCTGGCACAAATACTCTTAAACAAACAAAAATACGGACCAACAGAACATCCAAAGAAACAGAAAAAACACCGCTTGTTAGCTAACATTACCGGCTTGACATCAGGATCGATCATTCGCACGCAGCCTGTCATCCGCAGCGGCCATAGTTTATTTCACACAGAATTCTCACAACCCGCGAAAAGTTCAGACGGCTGATGACATCAGCAGGGGGTAGCCGACACTTCGCTGGGCCTCTGGGCCGTTCTATTACTACACATCAAAATTCGATTGGCTAATGACCCACGTCAGTCAAAGTCAGTCAGGTCCAATGGAAAATAGCAGCTTCAATGGAAGGCAAGCTGTTCTACTAGTGCTGGTCCTCGGGGCTGTGATGCGTTTAGATGATGACATATGAAAAATACACCAAAAATAAAAACATTCTTTCTGGAAATATGATTTTGACAGGGCCAGCAGAGAAGGCCATGATGGCCCTGACAGTCTACCACTAGGAAAATAGTATTTATCATTTAATTCCTCAAAATTAAATGCAACAAATACCAACCAGACAAGTAAAAACAGTCTGGATGAGAGGCTGCATATAGTGGATAGTATTTATAATTTAATTCCTCAGAATTAAATGCAGCCGAATATCAACCAGACTAATAAAAACAGTTTGGATGAAAGGCTAAATATAATGTATTAATACAGATTATCTTCTAGAAAGTATTTATCATTTAATTCCTCACAATCAAATGCAGCAGAATATCAACCAGACAAGTAAAAACGATCTGGATGAAAGGCTGAATATAATTTATTAATACAGATTATCTTCAGAAAAGTATTTTTCATTTAATTCCTCAGAATCAAATACAGCCAAATATCAACCAAACAAGTAAAAACAGTCTGGATGAGAGGCTGAATATAATGTATTAATACATATAATAATTTAATTCCTCAGAATCAAATGCAGCCAAATATCAACCAGACAAGTAAAAACGGTCTGGATGACAGGCTGAATATAATGTATAAATACAGATAATCTTCTGAAAAGTATTTATCATTTAAATCCTCAGAATTAACTGCAGCCGAACATCAACCAGACAAGTTAAAACGGTCTGGATGAGAGGCTGTATATTGTATGAATACAGATAAACTTCTGAATTGAATATATCATTTACTTCCTCAAAATTAAATGCAGCTAAAGAAGAGACTGAATATAGTGTTAATACCGACATCAACTCAGATGAGTATTTAACATTTAATCCATCAGAAAACATTTACAAAACTTGGTCTACCATAGACATAGTCTGCAAACACATAATTAGTTTGCATGATCATAAGAGAGAGAAAGGGAAATTCCCATCTGCTGAATTCCCCATGTATATATTGCGGACCCATAATCTACACCTAGCAAATGTGAGATCTGAGCCGCAATCTGTAGCAATTAGATTCTTATTGTAGATGCAGACCTATAATCTACGGGATGCCTTGGCAAACGCGCGATCTGAGCCACTAGACTCAACCCCGTGACTCGGCAAACGCAAGATCCGAGATCGAGTCACAGCATCTATATTGCAGACCCGTGATCTACACACTGCCTCTGCAAACACAAGATTTTTTTCTTTTGTTTCTTCTTTTTTCTTTTTTTTGGAGTATCCCCACTCATAATGAAGCAAGGGTAGGGAGGAACACACAATCAAAAATGCTGTCTTCTTGCCATTATATCTCCTGTCTATATGCATTCTTATGCTTTTTTTTTTTTTTTTTTTTTTTTTTTTTTGGGACAAACAACAATACATAGACAGAGTTTTTTTCATACAGAGCGCTTGCTGAAGACATCAGAAGCTAACATGGTTTGGGTCAGGGGTGCTTTATGGTTTCCTGTTCAATGACGTCACCCACCTATGATGTCCCGTCACGCCATCGGCCTGATTTCACAAGTGCTTCATGACACAGTCCCGCAGAAGCGTTCTCGCAGCGTTCCGACGCAATACGAGTTCCCTCGATAAGGGAACTACATTACTGGGTACGATTAATGCATGTAGGCTACAATATGGCCATGCAATAAGGTATTAATATTAGCTTTATATGTAATAATTAACAGCCAATTTTCTATGGGCATGCATGTTAGTAAGCTACTAGTTAATAGCGCAATTTGAACCCTAAACTAAAGTGTGAATTTATTTTCCTACCCTCTCTGGGGCCTAAGCCCTCTAAAATGCTAGAAATTCCCCTGTATCTGACTAAGAAGAACATGGACATTTTTCTTCAATGACACACAAATTCAATGAGAATTTACTGTAAAGTGTTACTATATGACAGAACATAGACCATAAGGGTGGAAATGTGTGAGGCATTACATTTACATATTCAAAAGCATATAGCATATGTAATGGGTGTGTGAACACTTTTGGTGATATTTGCTGCTAAGTGTGGCCAGTTTTTGAAAATACCTCCAGAAGTTTCGATTAAACATTTGTACCATTTGGATGGAGTCATTCGGTACAGTATTACACCCTGCATTCAAACAGCAAAAATGTGCCTCTAAAACGCGGCTCCCCACACAGCTACATCTTAGCTAGGTGGAGAAAAGAAAACATCTGAACCTTTAAAAAAAGGCCTCTATATGGCCAGCATAACACTGGGCCCTTTTCATTTACCAACCTTTCATAGGCTTTTCCATGCCAACCGTAGACCCAAGGCCTATCTAAAAATGCCTTCTATGCCTCAGAGAGCCACTCTTACAGGTCTGAGATACCATTTCCCCCCACTCTCTTTATCTCGATTCTGTTGTCGAAAAATCTTTGCTCTCTCTTGCTTGTTGTCAGTCATGGTGAGCTTTCAGAAATGGGATGTAGCAGCATTGTTTGTTTTCGCAGTTCCTGGAGTTGATAAAATCAGTAGCTGTAATAGATGACTAGGTGGAGGATGATGCAACTGATATCCTTGCCGGATATCCCTTTCCCCCCCTTTTTTTGGTTTCATGATCATTGTTTTGTTGTTTTATTATGTTGAATTTAAGGAAACACTAATGTATTTTTCATCATGTATTTACAGGTGAATGAGATCTACCACGATGAATCACTGGGAGTGCACATTAATGTTGTGCTTGTGAGGATGATAATGCTTGGATATGCTAAGGTAAATTATCGATAAATATCTCCTTTATAAACCATACTGGGTCATATTTCTTACATAAGATATAATCTTTGATATCTTTATTTTTATTTTCATTTATTTTCATTTTCCATTTTCCACTCTCTCTGACTCTATATTAACACAATAATGGACTGAATTCGTTTTTTTTTTTTTTTTTTGTATTTCTGTTTTAATTATAAAGTTAGTATTTTAAGTCAAACGTCTCAGGTTACGACTGTAACCTTTGTTCCCTGAGAACAGGGAACGAGACGCTGCGTCAGCTGACACTACGGGGGGAATGCCTCCAGCGTGACCAGTGTCTGAACTACTATCAAATCAAAGCAATCCTATTGACCGGCGACAGCCTATGATGTCATCAAGGTGCGACCAGGAAGTATATAAGGGCACCTTGCAAACATGACACTAGCTTCTTCGTCTGAAGGGACTGTTTGGCAGGTAGGCCTTGAAGCATGGCAACCTGACGCAGCGTCTCGTTCCCTGTTCTCAGGGAACAAAGGTTACAGTCGTAACCTAAGATGTTCCCTTTCGAAAGTGAACTCGCGCTGCGTCCGCTGACGCTACGGGGAACGATATACCCACGTCGCCATGCTACCCACGCCGCCATGCTGAGGGGAGTGCATGCCCCTTACTAGCAGTGACAACTGCCTGGACAACAGTCCGAAAGAAAACTCTGAACCACTCCCTCTCTGGTCACACTAGGCTGTCAGTGACAGCATTCCCTACAGTCATAGCCCAAGCTATATGCCTAAGAGAGGATCTTATTAAGTGTTTAATCTGAGGTCTCTTACGCTCGGCTGCTCAAAGGCCTGGGACCAACTACTTCAACAGAAGGGGTCCCTTTAAGGGAATGTGGCTAGGGGGCCCGACAGCGCCCCCAGCCGGCCACTATTCGGGAAAACCTTCACCGAATGCCACCAGGGAGGCCTGACCTAGCATCACTTATGTGGGACACCCCGGCTTGACCAACCCTGTCTGTTTAGAAACAGAGCCTCCGGACTTTTGCTTACTCATGAACATCCAGACTGAGGGATTGCAAACTGGCATTGTCTTCCTCAAACCGGAACTGGGAGACGGGAATCCTGGAGAGCAGTACTCAGCATAGTGCTTTCTAACCCTTGCCAGCGAGGAGAGTCTCTTCTGCTCGATCCTAGGATCTACTGAACACATATATTACAGGGGTGCTCAGGAGGCCGGACAGGCCTACGGGCTGATCTAACCGGGAGGCCCCGAGTAGGGCCTGACCGCCTGATCAGGCTCAGGCGGCCGTAATCTCGCAGACAACCCTCAGTGAGGGGAGCTCTTAATCCTGCCTGGTAGGTAAACCATGCTGTAAGCTGGCAGGTCCCTGTCCTGAAGGGACCGTGCAGCAGAAACGGCATCTCTTCGTGCTTGGGCATGAGCCCGCTCTCGGGTATTGCCGGCTAAGGCCGGGATCCAACAGCGGGCAACCACTAGCTGTCAGCATAAAGCCAGTTATGTGTTCACGTCCAAGGGACTCGTTCCCCCCAGGGAGGCCTGAAGGAGCCTCTACCTGGCACCGTTGAGGCTAGCTGTTAAAGGCCACAGGGAGGTGGCTTTACTGGTCCCCTCAGGGAGGCCCATGAGGCCATCAACACCAGAAGCCACCCATGCTGGCTGTGCGAGTGTCCAAACAGTGGAGTTCGCCCTCAGGAAGGCCTGGCGAGGCCTACTACCTGGCAGCAAGGCCTGCTAATGGCTAGCTTGTCACTGAGACCGGATCCGGGAATCCCTTCCCAGGGAGGCCCAGAGGGGCCTACCACCTGACAGCACATTACACTGGCTAACCGAGCGTCCGAGCTCGGAGGCTCACTCTCAGGAAGGCCTGGAGAGGCCTGCTACCTGATAGCCAGACGTGCAAACTGTTGGAAGTTACTGTGTTCCCGGAGCTCGCCTCCAAGAAGGCCTGTTTGATGCCTCACGTACAGTCGAGTCTTTAGGGAGGCCTGGAGAGGCCTATTGCCGAATGGCAGCTCCCTGTTAGAGGCCCGGTGACAGACGGTGCTTATCCAATGGCAAATCCCACCGGGAAACCCTGCAGGGCCGGGGAACGACCTCAGGAAGGCCTGGTGAGGCCTGCCACCTGATACACTGCATGAAAAGTGGGATTTTCGTCCCCGTAAACGGCCGGAAATCTCCCTGATTTTCGACAATTAACGTCAGTTTACAGCCTGTGAACGTCGCGTTCGTCTGTGCCACATATTGACGGAAACGAACCATGACGTATGTGGAGCTTGCGGAGGCATGCTGGCGCCGGCGCTAATGGCTCTAATTAGCATATGAATAGCAGCTCTGGGCGGCGCCTTGCCGGAATGGCTTGAATTTCCTCATTCAGTATTGGTTGAAACTACTACATTGAAACAAGAAATATCACTCGTGATTGGTTGGCAGATCTGTTACTATTGGTCAACCTGGGTAATAAATTAATAAATTTAAACCCGCAAATTATAATAATTTTACACAAATATATATATAAAATTATGATTTGCATATTATTTTTTAATTGTATATATTCATATTCATGTGATATGCTATTATGTTTTATATTCATGTCATTGTTATCCTATGGATTACGCTATTATAACCATCAAGGACATTCATTTATTGAGGAAAGGAAAATATGCCAGGGACGTGCAGTTTATTCAAAGAAAGAGCTTTATTAGAACAAACACACAACCAAATGCAAAACGTTTGAGATCTGCCCACACAACAATAGGAAGCTCACGAGAAGCCCAAAATCCTACAGCACCATGAAGTCTCTGTTTTCCGCTTCAGAGCTGTAGGTAACTAGCGCCATTCTGTCTGTTTTAAGTCCATTTTTCAGACGTCTGTCGTGCGTTGCCCTGTTCTTTGGAATCGCCTCTAATCTCGATTGCAGCGTGGCACAGAGCTCGGCGAGCTCCTGGCTGGTCGAACAGTCCATCCAGACACCGCGCGAACGATACCGTCTTCCTCATCAGACATCAGGTCTATGGTAGCGCACTTCCAAAGGCCCAGCTCATCCTCAGCTAACACACTCTTTCTTGCTTGTAGCAGCTGTAAAAACAAACAATAAAGACAATCAGTATTGCGCGATGTACTGCGTAAAATGCACCTGAAAAATAGTCACACTGACCAAAAACGGATCTAATCTAATAAATCTTACCCTCTTCTCAATCGACTCTAAGCTGAACTCTTCACAGCTTCTGCTTGCGATGCAAGAACTGGATGTTTGTACCTCCTGCGTACTGTCTCTATGTCTTACATGCAGCTGGAAAACAATTAAATGAGTGTTATGACGAAGTTGTGAAGACGGCGTACTGCTTCCTGTAAAATGACCAGAAAAAGAAAACACTTTTATAAAGCAACTTACATTTGTTCTTTTACAAGGCTAATTTCAGCTTGTGCTACTTAAAAAGCTTTGCTTTAGGTTACTTTAGCTTAGATAACAGTCTTACCGCAATCTTAGGACTGGTCTTCTCTTAGGCACTCGTCTTCTCTTCTTAAAGTTAGTATCTTCCACACAGTTTTTCGACTCCAAAGCAAGCAACCTATCATCTATGGACAGCAACCTGGAGATTACTAAAGTGAACTGCTCGTTAAAATCGGCAGCAAACTGAGCAAGCTGACGAGATAGCCCACTGATTGCATTCAGCTGTTTCTTCCCGCCGGTGTTACGGATCAACTGGGGATCATGTTATCTGGGGACGGGCGCGTGCACGCAGCTAGTTTTACCTGGATTTACAGCAGATGTTAGACGAGGACAGATTCGTCACAGCGGATTTTCCACTGAACAGATTTAAAACGCTTTCCACATTATTGGTAAATGTTTGCATAATATCAGGCTCTGTGTTTTCCTCTGTCGCTGCTTTGCTGTATGTTTCAAACGCAGTTTAAGGGAATTTTTAATGTGGTTTCATTTCACAACACAGACCACGCCCACATTTTGTTACATTCTTTTCGATGAAAGTCGTATCCAATGACAATTACATTCAATAAATTACATTGTGTCGTATTAGTATCGGAATTTTTATTTTATTTTTAATAACTATTGTTTTTGTAATTTGCTTAGGGTATTTTTTAAAAGATAATTTTAAGGGCACTACATATATATATATATATATATATATATATATATATATATATATATATATATATATATATATATATATATATATATATATATCCTAACTAAAATAACTCAAAGCCTGTCATATTACCTTTCTCATATTAGCCTATTATATTCTATTATAATCTATTATATTGCCCACCCCTTGCCCACCTGCACATCCCAGCTGATATACAAGATTTGGGGGGTCATTCTGCATTTGAAAGTTTGAAAGGGTTTTAAATCTTCTAAATAAAGTAAAATGATTCAAAATCAAGTAATTTATATATGCCAAAGTCAACTTTAAACATATACAATGTAATTTCCAAACAGCAAAATTGTGGCCAGTGAAAATGCTGAGTGGCTAGTAACTTTGGAAAACCACTAGCCATGGTGGCCGGTGAGCAAAAAAGTTAATGTCAATGTATAATATGTGTATATATATATATATATGTAGCCCTTAAAATTAATTTGCATTAACACGTTAATTTTGACAGGCAATGATATATGATATATAAAGTTTGCTGATGTATGACGCCGCTTATTAGCAGGAGACCGCAATGATTGGTAAAAGTTGTGGTGTTTGGTCAAAATTGCGAGTCGCACTGAATTCACGGGGACTGACTG
Source organism: Pseudorasbora parva (assembly GCF_024679245.1). Lineage (NCBI taxonomy): Eukaryota > Metazoa > Chordata > Actinopteri > Cypriniformes > Gobionidae > Pseudorasbora > Pseudorasbora parva. The sequence goes on along the minus strand of NC_090174.1, from coordinate 27,687,362 downwards.
CAAAAAACACACAATAAATAATCTAGAATACTTTCATCAAATATATAAATTCAAGCTTAAGTTTAAGATTTTACAATTAGGCTATACTGAGCCTGATCTATCTAAGAGATTTTTTTAGAAGGAAGTTAATACCTTTTAGAAAAATGTCACATGGGTTAAAACTCCTGCTACCCTGATTTGCATTTGTATAGCTCACAGCATGTTCATTTACATGTTAAAGCCTCCCCTGGAGTTAAGGGAAGCGGGGTCTTGGGGGGGACAACTGCCAAGCAAGGCCCACGTCAATTTCTGACAATTCACGGCAGTTTTCGGTGTCGCCTGCAAACTGCCGTGTACAGCCGTAAACCTGATCTTCCACGACAATCTACAGTGCCGCTTACTGACGAAAATCCCACTTTTCATGCAGTGATAGCAGAACATGTTAGCTGCCTTGGCTAGCAACCATGCTCACTGTCATATAGAACTGCCTGCTAGCAGCTTGTGCTAGCCGTCCAGTGAATGGTGCCCAAGCACATCCCCTCGGAGGAGGCCAGAAGAGGCCTGATCACCTCCGGCAGACCCTTGGGGACTGCTGCCGGAGCGTGCTGGTCCAGAAGCCCGCCTCCAGGGAGGCCTGCCAGATGAGGCCTGCTTTACCCCAGCAGGCCCTCAGGGAGGCCTAATGAGGCCTACTACCTGTCATCCAGTGACTGAAGCCCAGAACCACCCCCTTGGGGGAAGCCAGACGAGGCCTACTGCTACCACAGCAGGCCCTCAGAGAGGCCTGGTGCGGCCTACTACCTGCCTCCCAACACCTGAAGCCCGGGAATACCCCCTCAAGGGAAGCCCGGCAAGGCCTGCTGCACCCCAGCAGGCCCTCAGAGAGGCCTAGTAACTAAATGACTAACTGGGCTTGTAGCCATGCCAGCGATGAATGCTCGCTGGCAGGTTGGATGAATGCTGGCCGCTCCAAGTCGGGCTGACAGTGGCTTGTCTGCTGGCTGACGAAGAACTGGACATCCAGTAACCACCCGGGGACTCATAATGGGCCAAAACGTCGGAACTCACTCACAGGGAGGCCTACTTAGGCCCACCACCTGTCCTGGAGTTAACTGCCCGGACTGCCTCGGCTGGCGTCTCCCCGCCAACTGGCCTTCTAAAGTCGGTCCGTCCCAGCGGCCTGTAGGGCCCTCTGTGCGACGGCGCAATTTCCCAGGCAGCGCCTACCAGCGTGGACCTAAAAACACATTGCCAACAGCAGTGCACTCAGCAAAAACGCCTTGAACCCTCTAAAGCGAGAGGAGTACAACTTACGCCACCTGCCTCCAGGGCGGCCATCTGTTCATCCAGCGGCCCACCGTCCGTGCAAGGGCGTCAGCCATGGCAGTGTTTCAGCTCCAGGGGAGCATCCTACCAACCCATGCTAAGCAGATGGTTGTGAAGTACAGCTAAACCCGAGCCCTAGAAAGGTGGAGCAGAAGACACAGAGCAAGAAGTTAAGCATTCAACACATACTACCAACCGGCCATCCCTCCCAGGATAAGGCCAGGGGCCGCCCAGAAGTGGCGGCTACAATAAGCTCTGGGCGGCGGGTTAGCAAAGCTAGTCTAACTGCGCACAAGCGAAGAGATGCCTACCCCGTCCCACGACCACTGGCAAAGTCGCAATCCATTCTGCTACACACCATTCTGCTTAAATACAGCCCCCAAACGCAGAGAAAGGGGGGTGGGCATTGGCCGGACGACCCTGAACCGAGGGGAGGCCGGGTAGGGATATAAGCTCCTGCAGATGTACTGACAGGAGCCCAGGGCAACTTACCAGAGCACCTTGCCACGCAAGATGCCACTGCCATCCCACCAGCAGCCTAGGCCAACTTTTTGCAGTGCCCTCGTGAGGGCCAGCCAGCATCGATCTGATAAAACCCAAAAACCAAGGCCCTAAAAAGGGCTGGGACAGACCTTACTGCAGTTCATGCGCTAGCCTGACCTCATACACTCATCTAGATATTTCACTAGCAGAGGTGCTAATGCTACCCAGGGGTGGCTATGGGCCTAACAGTTCGACTAGGAGAATGCACATAAGTCTATATCGACGCTATATGCCCGCGGGCATGCGCGGTGGCCTCAACTGCTCATATACACATATCCAGATGAGAAACTGCCTACCACAGACCACAGTGCTGCACTAGCAAAACATACAGCCTAACATAAACACACAGTGTTTATCACAAACATAGTTCTACCCACCCCACCGGGGAACTACAGGCCCAATCTTCTCTGTAGAAACTTGTTTCCCACATCCATCATCCCACAAAACCCCTCAGGGAAGCATAGAGTCCAAACGTACGGGAAAGAAAGAATGTTTGCCCTATAAAGGGGACTCACCCGCTCTCCTCCAGTGCCTCATCGCTTTCATGTAACATGCATGCTTCGGCGCACCAAACCTGAGGGGGGGGCGCTTCTCACATACCTGCCAGGCGGGACCTAGAGTATCATCACTTCACGGCCCCACCACAGGCCGATTGCAAGAAGCGCCTGGGAAGATGCTGAAGAAGAGGAGAAAAAGTCAGTTGTAATTCTTAACTCACCCACAAGAGGAAGACCATATCATCCACGCCAACCGCGTTGTGATAAACCTTTCCTCTTCTCTGGGAGTCCGCCTCTTTGCGCCCCGCCCTCAACCACGGGGCGCACGAGAGGCGATGTTGGCCCTCAGGCCCCGTCACTGGTCTATGACCGTGACGCCTCCCGCCTGCCTGGGACCGGGATCTCAGCGGCGTGTGGGTCCGCAGACACCACCGCACAGGCTTTCTCGATGCTGGCCCTCGGGCCCTGCTATCGCTGGTGTGGGGCGTGTCCGCCGCCCTGCATCAGGTTTTTTTATTTATTTATTTATTTATTTATTTATTTATTTATTTATTTATTTATTGCCCTGATTGAGATCCCTCAGCAGACCCTCCCAGTATACTTTTAACACCGACATTGTGTATAAAGTAGCACCAGGCTGACCCGCTGCCGTGTGTGCCCTGCGATCTAATAAACTTATCGTTAAAAAATCTCAGATGGCAGGGTTGGAGCTCTCGGTGTTCCCGCCTACCTGGCCCGGAGATTACTCTTAGCGACAACCCGTGGCGAGAACACCTACCCAAATCCACTCATCCTCCAAACATCAGCATTCATACCCACTGATGTCAGTGTACAAACTGGATATGGGTTCTTCCATGCCCTCCCGATCTCAGTAAGGAGACAAGAAAGGAATGGAAAGCTCAACTGAGCCGATGATTTTATGGCGGTGAGAAATCAATCGTAAGTCTAATACGAGTGATCTCTCCTCTAACGCGCCCACATGGCAGCCGCAGCTTGGAGCGCATACATAACATTCATCGGCTCCGCATACAAATTCAGGATGGCTGCTAACTAGTTTATCTTCTTCCCAGCCATCCCTAAGAGCATTTCTAATAGATCTCGTCAGCCGCCAGATCACCAGAGGGAACCTTGTGGGAACCTTGTGACGATCGGCAAACCACATCCGAGGCAATCATGATGTGCGTCCGAGCTCAGCCTCGGCGTGAGTGGGACCATTCGATCCTTATATACTTTATGGTCGCACCGTGATTACATCATAGGCTGTCGCCAGTCAATAGGATTGACGTGATTTGATAGTAGTTCAGACACCGGTCACGCTGGAGGCTTCCCCCCGTAGCGTCAGCTGACACAGCACGAGTTCCCTTTCGAAAGGGAACCAAATGAAAATGACAAATGTTGCTTTGACATCAAACAGAAATAAAACACAGAGGTCCTTTATTTTTATTTTTTTGTAATGCACAAATTATTGCAACATGGTATGTTCTTTGCCAAATACATGTTTATTTGATTATTAACTAAATATATATTAGGAAAAAGCAGCAACAAATAATAATAATAATTTTATTTTATTGTTCTGTAGTTTGCAAATTAAAACTACAGAACAACAGATCTTGACGACTCTCTTGACTTTTGATTATCTTAAATATGTTAATTAAACAGACCCACTGTGAACTCTGGGAGTCGTTTAAGGTGTTTTATAGATTAATGAATGCTGAAAGTGTCCCTTAATGAGTCTCTAATCTTTTTCTCAGTCCATCAGTCTCATTGAGCGTGGCAACCCTTCACGAAGCCTGGAGAACGTGTGCCGCTGGGCATTCGTCCAGCAGAAAGAGGACCCAGAGCACTCAGAGCATCACGATCACGCCATCTTCCTGACCCGGCAAGGCTTTGGCCCCACCGGCATGCAAGGTTTGACCTTTTTGGTCTTTAATATGCCTCAGACTTTCAAACACTTCCTGCCATGTCATGTATAACATGTTTCACACACATAATTGTACATCTTAAATATTTTCATGTTGTGAAAAAGGTCAGTCTCTCTCTCTCTCTCTCTCTCTCTCTCTCTCTCTCTCTCTCTCTCTCTCTCTCTCTCTCTCTCCCTCTCTCTCTCTCTCTCTCTCTCTCTCTCTCTCTCTCTCTCTCTCTCTCTCTCTCTCTCTCTCTCTCTCTCTCTCTCTCTCTCTCTCTCTCTCTCTCTCTCTCTCTCTCTCTCTCTCTGTGTGTGTGTCTTTGTGTCTCTGTATCTCTCACTAATACTCCCTTGCCTTCCCCACGGGTTTCTGTCAGCACCTCATCAGTGCTGTAAGAAATGTCTGACAGAATGCTGCTCGGTGAACAAGCTTCTCTTCAGACAGATTGTGGATGTGTAAAGAGGTTCACGCCAAAAAGGATAGAAGAGAGACATGAAAGTGCACTTACATAAGCAGATAAGAAAAAGGGTTTTGTTGTCTAAGGCATGAGGCAGCCGCTGAAGCAGCAGTCCTCTCAGAGCATATCTCCTTCAGCACTAACAAAGTTCACACAGTGCACATTTAACGTCTATTCAACCTGACAGGAAAACTCAAGCTTTTCTTGAGAAGAGCACTGATCTCAGCATGAAGTGTTTATGCTGTCACTGCGACTCTCACATTTCCCTTATCATGCCACTGTATGTATTCACGGCCCTCGTTAATCATCCGAGAAGAGCTCTTTGGCCTCTCTGCCTACCTGCGGCACATTCGTTGTCTGGCAGTGGCAATATTGAGCTAATCAGATCCGATGTGCTTTATTGGCTTATTGACACCAGATATGAATGTAGCTATAGAGCTGAGATCTTCAGTGAAGCATCTGTCACTGTTTTGTTGACTTGCATCAAAGTATAGTTTCATTTTTAGTGATGCATAGAGCTTCTGATTGAACAAACATAGCCTGTCTGAAATCGATCTCAGTATACTATTGCTCACTACAAGTGATTGATTTTGAATTGTAATCCACTTTTTCAGTGCCAGACTCCTTTTTCCTACATCATGAACGACCCAGAGCATGCAGATGAAACGCAATAAATGCTGTTATCTTGCCATCAGATGGCTGCTGTTTGGGAATGTAAAGATGTGAAATACTTCTGTTAAGTCCATATTAAAATGATAAATTCGAACAGGAAAAATTCTACAAAAAAACAAAAAAAAAAAAAAAACACCACACATGAATTTATTACAAATATATGTTTCTTTAGGTATAACTTAGAAACATGTATGTGAATGTCAAAGGTAACAGACTGCAAGTCCCATTTGTTAACGATGTATTAGCTTATTTAGCTAGCTTAGATTAACTAAATGCATTATTCAGTATACAGTGCCTTGCAAAAATATCCGGCCCCCTTGAACTTTGCGACCTTTTGCCACATTTCAGGCTTGTGTATGTAAAATGTAATTTTTTGTGAAGAATCAACAACAAGTGGGACATAATCATGAAGTGGAACGAAATTTATTGGATATTTCAAACTTTTTTAACAAATCAAAAACTGAAAAATTGGGCGTGCAAAATTATTCGGCCCCCTTAAGTTAATACTTTGTACGCCACTTTTTGCTGCGATTACAGCTGTAAGTCGCTTGGGGTATGTCTCTATCAGTTTTGCACATCGAGAGACTGACATTTTTGCCCATTCCTCCTTGCAGAACAGCTCGAGCTCAGTGAGGTTGGATGGAGAGCGTTTGTGAACAGCACATTTCAGTTCTTTCCACAGATTCTCGATTGGATTCAGGTCTGGACTTTGACTTGGCCATTCTAACACCTGGATATGTTTATTTTTGAACCATTCCATTGTAGATTTTGCTTTATGTTTTGGATCATTGTCTTGTTGGAAGACAAATCTCCGTCCCAGTCTCAGGTCTTTTGCAGACTCTATCAGGTTTTCTTCCAGAATAGTCCTGTATTTGGCTCCATCCATCTTCCCATCAATTTTAACCATCTTCCCTGTCCCTGCTGAAGAAAAGCAGGCCCAAACCATGATGCTGCCACCACCATGTTTGACAGTGGGGATGGTGTGTTCAGGGTGATGAGCTGTGTTGGTGATGACATAACGTTTTGCATTGTTGCCAAAAAGGTTAATTTTGGTTTCATCTGACCAGAGCACCTTCTTCCACATGTTTGGTGTGTCTCCCAGGTGGCTTGTGGCAAACTTTAAACAACACTTTTTTCTTCTTGACACTCTTCCAGAAAGGCCAGATTTGTGCAGTATACGACTGATTGTTGTCCTATGGACAGAGTCTCCCACCTCAGCTGTAGATCTCTGCAGTTCATCCAGAGTGATCATGGGCCTCTTGGCTGCATCTCTGATCAGTCTTCTCCTTGTATGAGCTGAAAGTTTAGAGGGACGGCCAGGTCTTGGTAGATTTGCAGTGGTCTGATACTCCTTCCATTTCAATATTATCGCTTGCACAGTGCTCCTTGGGATGTTTAAAGCTTGGGAAATCTTTTTGTATCCCAATCCGGCTTTAAACTTCTCCACAACAGTATCTCGGACCTGCCTGGTGTGTTCCTTGTTCTTCATGATGCTTTCTGCGCTTTAAATGGACCTCTGAGACTATCACAGCGCAGGTGCATTTATACGGAGACTTGATTACACACAGGTGGATTCTGTTTATCATCATTAGTCATTTAGGTCAACATTGGATCATTCAGAGATCCTCACTGAACTTCTGGAGAGAGTTTGCTGCACTGAAAGTAAAGTTGCCGAATAATTTTGCACGCCCAATTTTTCAGTTTTTGATTTGTTAAAAAAGTTTGAAATATCCAATAAATTTCGTTCCACTTCATGATTGTGTCCCACTTGTTGATTCTTCACAAAAAATTACAGTTTCATATCATTGGGCCCTATTTTAACGATCTGAAACGCAAGTGTCAAAGCGCGGAGCGCAAGTAACTTTGTGGGCGGGTCTCGGCGCTGTTGCTATTTTCCCGGCGAGATAAATGGCTCTTGCGCCCGGCGCAAATCTAAAATGGGTTGGTCTGAAGTAGCTTCATAGGTGTGGTTTGGGCGTAACGTGAATAAACCAATCAGAGCGGCATCCAACATTCCCTTTAAAAGCAGGTGCGCAAGTTCCATTATGGATTGCTATTATTATGGCGTATTTACCAGGCGCACGTCAGGAGCGGTTCACAGCCGACGTGACTGATGTTCTTGTAAGAGCAGCCCTTACGAAACAAAAATATATTGCAGTATATTGGAAAATTTCATGCAATACATTAGGAAATATATTAACATATATGGGAATTAATATTTATATCTTTCAATATATTGCAATATACTGAAAGCGGCAATCATTTGTATATTTTGCAATATATTACATGAATATATAATATATTTTATAATACCATCAATATATTATTCCATATATTTACAATATTTTAAAATATATTTCAACTAATATATTGGTAAAAATATTTTCCTTTCGTAAGGGAGTGAAAGACAGAGAAGTTGTGTTGTATGGGGATGAGAGAAACCCACCCAAAATAGCGTCGGTTGAACAGGCTTCGGTTAAACAGTTTTTTATTTTTTCAGTCGATTTTTTTTCCTGGTTCTTGACGGACAAACCAATTTGTCAGATGTCCTTATATATATATATATATATATATATATATATATATATATATATATATATATATATATATATATATATATATATATATATATATATATATATATATATATATATATATATATATATATATATATATATATGTGTGTGTCTTGCTACTATTGGGCAAACAGGTCTGATCCTTAATTACTACAATAAGCCTGAATAATTTGTAAGCTAGATTTATGCCTATTTTTTCACATCTTCGTGGCACACCACAATGTGTTAATATTTTTTTTTTTAGTGTAACAATTTATGATTTGCAAAAATAACTGTTGCAGATTTCAAATCTTACTGTGTAGATTTCATGAGCAAAGTTTATGAGCGTTGTGCACGCTATACATTTTGGTCAAGCATTAAAATAGCATAATGAACAACGCGCAACGCGCCACTGACTTTAGACCAGGTTTTTTCTGGTCAGTGGCGCAACTGTTTAATCGAACAGCAAAATAGCACCAGGGATTGTTTGCGCCGGAACACGCCTCCTTTTTTGCGCTGAACCGCCCTGGGAGCGCAAGTTCATTCACTAGTTTAGCGACGTGCTTCTGTGGAGGGAAAAGCGCGCTTTGCGCGGGTGCAAAATAGGAATGACACATGCGTCGGTGTACAAAGTCAATTGCGCTGGGTGCAAGATAGGGCCCATTATGTTTGAAGCCTGAAATGTGGCAAAAGGTCGCAAAGTTCAAGGGGGCCGGATATTTTCGCAAGGCACTGTACATTTTACAGCATGTATTAATATTTGAGCAATATAATTGTACCTTAAAGGGTTAGTTCACCCAAAAAGGAAATTGATGTCATTAATGACTTACCCTAATGTCGTTCCACACCCGTGATACCTACGTTCATCTTCGGAACACAGTTTAAGATATTTTATATTTAGTCTGACAGTTTTCCAAGTGTATACACACTATACTGTCCATGTCCAGAAAGGAAATAAAAACATCATCAAAGTAGTCCATATGTGACATCACTTAAATAGAATCTCTCGAAGCATCGAAAATACATTTTGGTCCAAAAATAACAAAAACTACTACTTTATTCAGCATTGTCTTGTCTTCCTTGTTTTTGTTCAAACCTCAAATAAAGATTCAAACGGTCATGCATCAGCTTATCAATTCATGATTCGGATCGTGTGCCATACTGCCTAACTGCTGAAATCATGTGACACACACGTGAATCATCGATTTACTGATTCATAACCTTTTGAATCTTTATTTGAGGATTGTCTTCAGGCCAACAAATGTATTTGATAAAAGCATCTCAAAAAATCCAAACATGGTCTTAGAAAATGTTTAATAAAATTCAGTTTTGGACATAACAGCCTCAGATTTTAAATAAAGCATGACCTCATGTTTGCCTTTACTTTAGTTGTAGTAATAAGTCGTTATACTACATTCACATAATATTTTTATACATGAAGAAAAATATTTAAAATATTTACATTTTTAATTTTTATGTTTTAGCCTATATATATCACTATATTAATAACTGTCTGAGTAATTCTGAGTATTCAGCTGTAAACTCTCAAGTGTTGGCTTTCTAAATATACATTGGTTATGTGTATATTCAGACTAATTTATGAGCAGATGTCTTAATATGTCTAAATGCTCCATGTCTAAATGCTCCATTTGCCAAATCTGGGGTTGACAGGCAAGGGGTGAATGTTAAAAATTGAATATTATTGTATAATATTAAGTGTTATCATTTCATATCAATCCAAACAGTTCTTTTTTAGAACACTTGACGGTTTTCTAATCAAAAAAACAAATTATGTATTGAAATCGAATGCGTTTCTGATTTGTTTATATTTCTGTCGGATGCCTGGCGATACAGTTTCTCACCACTAGTTGATGCATCGTTTTAACTGCTTGAGGTAGCGTTACTGCTAATGTTACTGTCTTGTCATCCTAGACGACAAAGTACATACATACTGCTGTTCTTTCCCTGCTAAAGCATTATAATGATTTGGCAACATGCACTGATGTGTTCTGTATTCATACCGTTTCCCTTTCTGTGTTTTAAATGTGCATCAGATGTGTCAGCGAGCTCTGTGCAGCGTGTGCTTTCTGTGAAGCACGCAGCCTCATGTGTTAATGTAGACAACTGTTACGTGGTGTGTAGATGTCCAGACGAAGGAGAGTATAAGACTTCCAAAACTTGCTGGGAGAAAGCCCTCGGAAGCCTGGAGATGGCTCTGGGAAGCCTGGAGGCAGCTCTGGGAAGCCGGGAGAGGTCTCTGGGAAGCCTGGAAATGGCTCTGGGAAGCCGGGAGAAGGCTTTGGGAAGCCTGGAGGCGGAGGCTCTGGGAAGCCTGGAGGCGGAGGCTCTGGGAAGCCTGGAGGCGGAGGCTCTTGACAGCCTAGAGCGGGCTCTGGAAGGGCTGTGAGAGGCTCAACCCAAAAGTCAATCAGCCAGCCCTCCTCTGGCTCTGGTGTGGGGGCGGCCATCTTGGCGGGAGGCGAGGGCTTCCTGCTGGCCCTCCTCAGCCCCCTTGGCCTATGAGCCGGCAGGACCTCACCGGACGGTCCACTGGAGGGGCAGTTGAAGGAACCCGGCGGGTGGCGAACTGGCCAGGCCGCGGTTGTCGTTGAGGGGTCTGGATGAGGAAGACACACACTCTCCTCGATTTCGAATTCAGAACCATTCAAGAACAGGATCAAATTGATTGTTTCGACGAGGTAATAGGAACAGGGGGCTTTCCGAAATCGAATTGTGTCCTCATCCAGACCCATCAAAAACACTGCGTTAAGCGGGGCATCCGGTCAGTTCACCAGATAGAATAGCTTGGTGAATTCCTCCACATACCTCTCCAGCGGCCGTCCGCTCTGCCTGAGGCTCCACAGGCGGTCTTCCGCTGCTGAGTCTGTGGCTGAGGACGCGGGAGATACGGGCTCCAGGAAAATATCCATCGTGAGGGAAGTCTTGTTGGTTGGGTCCGGTCTTCTGTTACGTGGTGTGTAGATGTCCAGACGAAGGAGAGTACAAGACTTCCAATCACAAATGATCTTTATTTAAATGCTGGATTTCCAAAAACATCTAACACTTTACCAGAAACTCAGAGAACATGGTGTAACATCAAAGGTGATAACATTAAGACCGGACAAAGACAGAGTGAAGACTAGGAACTTAAATACCAACACTGATGACAGACTAACGAGGGGAACAGGTGACACAGATGACAAGACACAACTGACAACACGCTGGGACTGACGCCGGCTTCACACTGCACGCGCAAGCAGGGCGTAAGCAGCGCCGAAGCAGTGCCGAAGCAGCGTGTGTGTAAAGCAGTAGCAGCGCGCGCACTTTTTGCTTTCACATAGGCAGCGTTTGTCACGCGCAGTTGTCACGCGCAGTTGTGTACAGAGTAGGCTACTCTATAATGGATACATTTGCATTTCTCTTTAATGTATTTGAAATGGAAATAAAGCAAAGATTTATCATGAAGCTAATTTTATTTTTAAAAAATCGTTTCACTTGTTTCTTTTTTTATTTCGTTTAGTGCGAGTTTTTGATAGAAGAAATGCCATCGCATTATATGTCCATGAAAAGCCCTGCTAAAAAGAGAAACTTCAGGAAATTGTCTTGAAATATTGGATAGGTATCAAATTTACATGCATTACCCATCATAAACCTCTTAAAGATAATTCATAAATGACTGTAATAACTAAGAGGAAACTTCTTAATGATATATTGTAGGCTAAATGAGCAAATTATCTAACAACGTTTTTTAAAAAAATGACAAAATAACGCACATCATAGTCTATCTACATGTCTATACTGTATGTGTGCTATATTAATGTGTGTATATTCTATTTACCTATCCATATTTAGTTGTTCGTTCGTGAGACAACGAAAGATTGTAAAAAACACTTTAAAATGACTTACCGTCAGCACCAAGAGCCGCTCAGGCTCAACTTCCTCCCATGCTTTTTCCTTCACTTGCAAGTCTTTATAAAGCAAATTGTGTGGATCATAGAGAACTGTGTGCTTCTCAACCTCCACGATGAGATGAGTGTCGTCCATTGCTGTCTTTCCAGGACAGGTGCACTCTGAAGAACACTGCCTGACACCACGTGCTTTTGTTTATTGTTTCTGTTTTTATGCCAGCATATAGTTATAATATATACATAATTTAATTCATATTTAATTTAAGCTAAACTGGCATACATTATTTAAAGTTAGTTTTGTAGTTCAGGCAAAAACTTATGGCAGTGACTTCGTTTTTTGTGTAGAACTTTTTTTTCCCACAGCACCGGATGTCATATGGTGACTGAGAAACACACAGAACACTTCACTAAATTACTTAATGGTTAAATGTGTTATTTTTCATGTTAACCAGGTTAATTTTGATCAGAATAATGTACTGTGGCTTTAATTCATCGTGAGCAGCGCGTCAAAAATAGAGCCGGCGCCGAAACGATCGCGGCACTGACGCTTCTGCTCTGCTCCTGCTACGCGCCGCTGCGCTGCCTCTGCTGTCGGTGTGAATGCACTCATCTGTTAACATGAGCGCCGAAAAAAATAAGCGCTGCTTACGCCCTGCTTACGCGTGCAGTGTGAAGCCAGCGTGACTGTGGTGGGAAAACTAGAACAAAGGAACATGTGACAAAACTGAAACCAGGAAGAACACGGGTAAGTTTAATGGTAGGGTTAGGTGTAAGGGAAGGGTCAACAGTTTAATTATAAATGTAACTACAGAAATTAATTACTGATACAATAAAAATGTAAGTACAATGTAAAAACATGCATGTACACAATAGGTGTGTTGTATCAAATTATGAATTAAAATGTTGGTACATAGTAGTCAAGGCCACCTAATATAAAGTGGGTCCATTACAAACGGAGGAATTTTAATTTCATATCACTCTTTTTATCTGAATTTTATTTACTTTTATTTAGTTTTGTTTGACACTTTTTTGTAATGAATTATTATTGACTGCATGCCATATTGTCAGTATGCTATAACAATTGCACATTATACAGTTTTACACTTACAATAAAGTGGCTGTCTTTGTCCAACACAATAAAATGTGGTGTATTGACAGATGGTAGGTTGACATTGTTTTGGCACATACTGTCACCTGTGCTGAAAAGAATCCAAATTGGTTCCATCCTCCTCCAATAATCCTCAAATATGGATTTGAATGGTTAGTAAAACAGCCATTATATGTGTCATAACTAAATGAGAAAAAAAGAATAATATTAACAATAAAATAAAATCCTATCTAATTCTCATGAACAGCTCTTTGCAGAGTTGTCAGCCTCACTCTCCTCAAAGTAATACAATTACGCCATGCAGCAAACTGTCAGAATGTAGAATCACAGGGCAAGTTTTGACAGAATAAACAAACCCTAGTAACTGTTTCATCCTCTCTGTCTGTCTCTGTCACTCGCTCACTCTCAGGATATGCCCCTGTCACTGGGATGTGCCACCCTGTCCGCAGCTGCACCCTCAATCATGAAGACGGCTTCTCTTCTGCCTTTGTTGTAGCCCATGAGACAGGACATGTGTAGGTTTTTAAACATGACCAGGTGCTTTTCAGCCATTTCAGATTGATGTTAGCTTTTGTAAAGTGTTTTATGTCACTCCAGTAAATGTTTTTGGTTTCTTATTTAACTACAAAAACGGTGTTTTCTGGTAAATAGGCATAGCTAATGTACTCTACTGTCTGCTCTAAGGGCTCTATTAAGAGTAACACAATGGACAAAAAAAGTTGACTGAGGCTTATATTTTACTTTTAAAGATATTATGTAATAGTAAAAAAAAAAAAACTGTATATTTGATAGAAAATACTTATACTATCCTCCTTGATGTAAACTTAGTCTCTCACGTTTTTCAAAACATACCTCATGTTAATTTGTAAGCCTAATTCGTCTTGCCTGTTCCCTTTTGTGGGTGAGCTTTAATTTCATTTTTTGAGGTTTGTAGGCATCTAACAATTAAAGGGGTTTCATAAAAACCCACCACTTACACACAGATTAGTCATTAATTCAAACTTCTTATCTTTTTCTCCATGTTAAAACTATTGTCCAGGACTTCACCCTCTCAAACTTCTCTGTCTCTATCTGTTTATCTTTTTCAAATGCCTTTATCGAGTTTTCATTATTGAGCACATGACAAAGAATGATAGACCATCATTACTCTGCATCTTGCCACCATGATAGTCTTTCATTCAGTTTAGCATTAGCACAGACTGAAATAACATTTTATTTAATTCAAAGCTAGATGTCAGGGCCTCTGAGATTATAATTTTCTGGCTGGCAGCCACATAGAATTGATTCCTTCTTAAGCCCCTGTCCTTTCTCTTTCCATACCAATCCCTGTGCAAACTTATCCATCTGTTTGTAATGCAACAATACATACCATATATACAGTTGAAAGAAACAGTATGTGAACCGCTTGCAGAATCTGTGAAAATGTGAATAATTTTATCAAAATAAGAGTTTAAAAAAAATGTATAATTTTTTAGTTAGTGATGTCCTTAATAAGATACTTACATACAAAAAATGTACATATAGACCAGAAGACAAAAAAATGCTGAATTAATTAAAATCACCCCATTCAAAAATGTATGAATTGATTCTTTATATATATATATATATATATATATATATATATATATATATATATATATATATATATATATATATATATATATATATATATATATATATATATATATATATACATTGTTACAAAATATTTCTATTTCTATTTTTCTAGTTTTTAAGAAAAAAAAATGTTTCCACAAAAAATATTAAGCAGCATAACTGTTTCCAATGTAGATACTAATACGAAATGTTTAAAAGATTTATTTTTAAAAACAGGAAACAATCTTGACCCATCCTAGTGTAGATTTAGTGAGGAAGTAGTATGTGTTTGTTTTTCAGCATTTAATCAATCTCTTACAGGCTCATCCATGTTTGATATTTAATATACATGAGGAGTATGATTTTGGTCCAATCAGATTTCAATGTGGGCAGGGCTATCTCCTGCAATACTGCAAAAATACCAACACAGGTTGTTAGGCAAAAGATTCATCAATAATATAGCTTTCATTGCTTTGTGTCTGGTTAGATTACAGTGTCCTTTTGTAATTTCATACCCATTAATTATGTTGTGAAGTGCCAGAGGTGCCATTTATATTTAACTTTGCTTATTGGGCTAGAAAATGTTGCTTTCTGGCCATTGCTGCACTCAAATGTCCCTTCTTACCATAATCATGCCTTATATTTAGACTGGGAATGGAGCATGACGGCCAGGGCAACCGCTGTGGTGACGAAACGGCCATGGGAAGTGTCATGGCCCCTCTGGTGCAAGCAGCCTTCCACCGCTACCACTGGTCAATGTGCAGTGGCCAAGAGCTGAAGAGATACATTCAGTGAGTTCACACTTCTCTCTATATGTATGTTTTATCTAGAAGAACATAAGTTTCATAATAACATAAGTGTTTCATAACTTATGTGCATTTTAAATGGAAATGTGTCTCCTTCACAGGTATGTCTATGATAAATATTTCTTGTGGGTTATACTTAAATGTAAATATTGGCCTGTGCTCTAATTGGAGCTGTGCTTTGTTTGGTTTCACCTCAAGTTCATCTGACTGTTTGTTTACCTGGATTAGAGTCACCAACAGGTCATTTGCTGCAAGAGTGAAAAAGTGTGAGATCAAAGGGCTTTCATTTATCTGGTCAGTAGATCGATGTGATATCTGCCAGTTTACTTACAACATGACCTACTGGGATTAACTCTAAAACAACCTGTAATTGCTGCCTCAGCCATGATAATGATGGTGTTTGTGCCATTGCTCCTGCAGCATATTAACTTATATCTTCTGCAATGGTTTTGTTTTACAAGAATCACTTTACAAATGAGTTTGAGCTTGCTCTGCACCCGGTGCACTTTGAAGTCATTCTTTATTATTATATGGATAAAAACATATGACATTTTTGTTTTGTAAATTATTCCTTTAAGAAAAGATCATGACAGTTGTGTGAATATGAATTGTCAATAAAACAATCAGTAAGTAATGAGATGATGTGATCCATAAAGCAAACTGCTCTCATCTGAGAACTGTCACATTATGACCCGGTCTAAAAGTTCAGAGCTGTATTTCTGTGATAAAGCTCTCAATTTGAGGTAATATTTTCATTTGAGCCCTCATTGATTCACTCAATCATTTCAGAAGATATATAGTGCCACTTAAGGATTTTTGAATTTATATAACTGCTCAATGTTCAGGGTTAATCCGATCATGAGCAAGGGCTGATGTGATATAAATTACCCATGAATCTTGGCAACTTACTGCTATCTTAAATGTTAACGTCACTCTGCACTCGATGTAATAATAATCATACCTCCAGCACGCAAACGATTAAAAAAATGCAGTTTAGTACGTGAGGACACAGATGTGTATATGTAGATACCTCATTAGTGACTGTTTCTATGGGCATATAATATTATTATATATATATGGGCATGTATATTTACGATACGTTAGCGTTCACCTTTTTTTAGAACAGTCAAAGCCGGTCAAGAACACGCTTTGTGACCATTCAAATGTCACACTGCACGCGCAAGCTATGGTTGACTGGGATGAAGGTTGACATATGCAATGCTTAGCCTATAGAACAGAAGAAATATGTTGGTTCCTCTTCTTTAAGTACTCTTTCATTTAGTTTGATTTAAACACTTTCAAAGGGTCAATGTTTCTTTTCACATACAGTTCTTGAATACTGGGAATTTAACCAGTACAATTTAACCACTATAACTATAAAAGCTTTGAAAATCATGCGTTACTATGGTAAATTTCCTGTATCGGTTGTAAATGGTCTTTTGTATTTATTATCATATAATGTTCAAATGATTTGTTAGATCTGCTCATTCTGACAGGTCAATAATTATCCAAAATGACTTGCATTGCATTTGGATGGCTATAATTGGGTCATTTTAATATGTGGCCTTGACCAAGTGTCCCCGAAACTCCTCAATGAATGCTCAGATCTTTATTTCATCTGAGATCTCAGTTTTGATTAATTTAATGCTTAAAGGCCTTAAATACAAAAGACCTCAACTGTTTAAAGACCTTAAATGCTTGAACTCCGCTAAATGCTGCTTGCAGCTTTAAAAGAACTGTATGTAAGAATTGTATTTCAATGAATCATAAAATAGCCCTGATATGTCACTAGACATTAAGAAATCATGTTAATTTCAAATACGTATATCACTGACATCAGTAGTCTGGCCAGGATATTGTCATTTAAAAGTTGTTGTTGCAGCCCTCAACTGATGTTGATGTTGACATGTTGTGTTTTGGCCTGAAGCTCCACCCTCCACCTATCGACCTATCATGAAGTCAGTAGTGTTTGGACATCCGAGTTGCCAGCTCTGCTCTAGTTACCACAGCTGCAGCTACAAATTGTCCTGCTGGATCCTGCAGCCAATCTGGCAACCTCGAGTCAGGGGGAGGGGGAGAGGGGATAGTGATTGCAGTACCAGTTTTGGCCATACTCTTACATAACCTGCGTTTCCACCGCAGGAACTTTACCCAGGAACCAGGAACTTTGGGGTGGTACTCGGTGTGTTTTGACCGCAGGAACCAGGGTCTAAATGAAGTTCAGAGTAAATATTTCCCCCTCCAAACGGCCCTGCTCGCGAGGTAGTACTTTTTCAAAGTTCAGGAACTTTCGAGGGCGGGACTTGGGCGCTGAACATGCTGATTGGTTTAGCATTTTATTTCAACCGGCATTTTTAAAAGTCTTTTGCGAGGGTCGGTCTACGTTCAGTAAATATCAGTCTTGCTCTCTGTCTGATGGCGCGCGTTCGTCTCAGCCGTCTCACGTTCAATGTCCGTAGTTGCTGATAATAATATACATTGTCATTTTAAATCTAGCTTTACAAGATTTCTGAATATGCTAGTGCTCCTTTCTATCGTTGTTAATTTCCTCTTTAGTAAACCTATACATAACCAGCAAAAGCAGCACAGCTTGAATCTCTTCCATACTCGTTATACTTTTTTTTTTACAGTCTATTTTTCTCCATGTAAACGACCTGATCCGATTACTTTTAAGTGTGTGTCCTTACATGACGTGACAGCGCGCGCCGCGGTCATGTTGACAAGAGAGGAAAGTTCATTTTTCTGAGGGGTAAACTTTTTATTTCGTAAGTTATGAAGATAATGTTGGAATAATGACACCGCGTATATTGCCCCAGGCAGTTTTAACTTTAACTGCGCCTGACAGAAGATTTTTTTTTCTTCTGAGATTATTATTAAACTTTACAACAAATAAATAGCTTATATAATACTGTATTAGTCCTGTTGGCCGTTAAGAGTTGCTATGGCTACAGTTAACACATTCCAGCTGCTGGAGAAAACAGCGTTGACATTTTTGACGCGGCAAACAAACTGCATACACAAAATGATTGCTATTGAAAGTCATCACATGTTTAAATCAGATCTGTTTAACTTAGATAACATCTCATGTAAACAGTCCACTAAATCTTTCAATCAGAATGACAAAAAAAAGTGTGCTCACACAAAAATGATTACTGTCCGTCACTAACTTGGAGGAGCAGTCGCGCGCAGTCCTACATCACCGGACTAATTTGCCTAATCTTCACGGAACTTTAGATCGTGGTGGAAACGCAGACAGTTGCAGGTCTGGGGGGAAAAAAGTTAATGTAAAAAAAGTTCCTGGTAAAGTTCCCGTTTTGGTGGAAACGGGGCTATACACTTCCTTTAATTTTCTATTGAGTTTGAAGTGGTCACTATTCTCTGCAGCATCAAATTAATTATTTTTCTATTCACACCAAGCAAATCAACTTGTTTTCATTTGGGCATATGGGACATGCATCTACCAATGCATTAGATTTGAGTAATCATTGTGTTTTACTCTTAACTCTCATAGCACCTTTAACTTAAAATGCTCATGAAGAAATTCTGATAATTTAGAGCAGGTCCCGATTTTTTTTTTTTTTTTTTTTTGGATAATAAAAGGCTTCACTTTTACTGAAAATCCTTGAGCAGCTCATCATTGACCCAATTTTAAATTAGCCAGCAGTAGATGGAAACTTCAGAAAAGCCCTTTGAAGTTCAAAATCTTTTTTTGTGGTTTTTCTGCATATCCTGGCATCACTCAGAATTTCATGATTTTGAACATTTACTGTAAATTATCTATTGCACGGATATTAAGAAATGTGATTGATTCAGTTCTTTCTTTAAGGGTTCAAAATGAGTTCCGCTTTATTGATATGAATCATGTGAATCAATCACATGTATTAGTCTCATTTTCATTACACCATATTGTCCAATTTAGACTTACCGTTTGCAACCACACTTTAAAACTGGCTTCTAAAATGTATTGGTCCATTCATTAAACACCCCTATTGGGTTTACTCAAACAGCTGTTGTAACTTTGTTTGTTTTTCACAGTTCATATGACTGCCTGCTTGACGACCCCTTCAAACATGACTGGCCGCAGCTCCCTGAACTTCCCGGCATCAATTACTCCATGGATGAGCAGTGTCGCTTCGATTTTGGAGTTGGATATAAAATCTGTACTTCTGTGAGTGTTGCTAGAGGCTACATTCTCCCTTGACTGATCTGATAAATGTCAGTCATTAAACCAAGCACCAAAAAGTCAATCTTCTAAATTTTTGTATTTTAATGAATGCTCATTGAGGTCTCTGTCCAAGGTCTTTTAGCTGGAAGTGCTTCAAATCATTTTTTTAAATGTATTTCAATGCCAGGTTTGATATGCGAATACGAACATTTTAAGAAAGACATGCATACTATTTAAGTATTAGTTTCAGGCCTTTGGATTACTATTTTTATGCTCTCTTAACCCAACAAAACCCTCAGCTCTGAACACTTTCAAGTGTGAAATGAAAGGGTGCTGCAAAGTCCCAATCACAGGTACAGTGTCAGGGAAAGGAGCCTCACACCTGGTTTATGGCCTGGCGCTGAGAACCAGCAGATGGCAAGATGTTTGGCATTCTGTCATCAAAGGCTGTAACACTAGTAAACAAGAACACCATGCTGTGATCCTTCCTCCCAGCCCTCTGTCATACCTAAACAATCTGCCGAGCTGTACATCATAGCCCGACAAAAACTCACACCTTCATGAAATGTTCTATGACACTAATCATGGCTCTCTGTGGCCCATTGTCAGTGTCAATAGAAACAATTAGATTGTAATGGGATTGTAAGCTAAATATTTGTCAGGGACTATTTGTTGCTTCTCACATCTGCAGTGTGACATTTTAATTAGCTCTCTGAGGAGTTTATGGTACCAAAATAGGTAATTTTCAGCATCTTTTATTCCATCACTCTGTAGTTATATTGAATGTTCAATAAGCATATCAGTCACAAACTTATGAGGAAATGGATTTGGCACAGGCATACAATCCTATTAAAGTTTTTTCACCTTCCTATTGCCTAAACCTTTATGACTTTTGTTCAGATTGAACTTCAATCTGAACATTGGATCATTATTCCTGTGTACACTCTAAAAAAATGCTGGGTTGTTTTAACCCAAATTTGAGTCATATATGGACAAACCCAGCCATTGGGTTACATTTTTCAATTCATTTTAACCCAACAACTGGGTTTGTCCATATTTGATCCAGTTCAATCAATATATTGCAATCAGTTAATCCCGTAACAGGTCGAGCGTTACATGGGCTACAAAAATAAATAACTGTTTTAATCAAAGCACTCTGTCAATATACAAGAAAGAGCAAAAAGCCCAGAGCTAAAAGGGGATTACAACTACACAGCCCAACCTATAATATTGGGAGACTATTGTCGCCTAATTTTCACAAATCAGGGAGCTCACGTTTACTTTTGCTTTTAATTTGCAATCGCATGTACTCTGTATAAGGAGCGGCTGTGCTGAGCGCACATTCTGCAAGATAACACCGGGTCGACACAGTGTTAGACATTTATCCGTCACTCTATCAGGCTCTGTTGCAACTGAATCCTCTTCCATGGTCCTGTCATTCATCTCACCTTACTCTTGTCACGTGATCAGTGAACTGTGATTCCTGCTGTGAGTGCTTGTTAGCCGTGCGTGTGTGCAATTGCAGCACGTGCTGGTTAAGCAGAGCAAACGTTTACAATAGTTTACAATAGAGCTCCGGAGGTTGACGTCACGCAGCCTAAGCGCCGCCATTTTGGCAGGCAGTCAGAGGAGCTGTTGCATTGGTATCTATAACATCATTTAAAACCAGACTGTTTAAACCATACTATTTCAACATGATGGAATAGCTTATGTGCACTAGGATGCCAGAACAAGTGGGAGAAAGCAAATGGGAAATAATTTTATCATAGTAAGTTGTTGAATGCCGTGAATTTCAGTTTATTCTTCATTCTTAACTAACGCTACTTTTGCCTCACGTAAATAATGATAAAAAATATCCCAATACTTAACATAACTTAATAACATACACAAGTGCTTTTGTATAACATCAAGAAAGGCTATTTGAAACTAAATTAAGGATCAATAAATAAATACTGAAGAAAAAAAAGTAATTACATTGATTGATTATGACTGTTTTGGTTCGTGTTAATCTAACATAACGTTAATCTATTCACATTTCTATCATGTAAAACAAGAGCGTGATGCAGTTCAGTATGCCTGCTATTCTATCTGTTGATGTTACTCCTGATCGCAGGCTTCCGTGAATATTTAGTTTAAACATAAATTTAAGCTTCAACTAAGTTTAAGTGCAACGCAAAAATATCAACGTTGTAACTTATTAGTCCCCATTTACGTCAAAACTAGGCTAGTTGTAACTTTGTTGTGCAGTTTACCACCACCACGGTGGTCTAGGGCTGTGCCGGTGAACGCGCCGGCGATGGTCGGCCAAACATTTATTTTATTTTTTGTATGTTAATGCTTTATTGTGGATATTATGACACGAGTGAAGTACAACGCTTCTCAAATCTTGAGAGACGTAACTGTTAAATGAAGTATCTCGTTCAGCATGAATGTTGTTTCCATGGCTGCGAGGTAACAATTGCGGACCTATTGTTTATTTAGTAAATAAAGTGTTGTGCTTCACTCGTGTCATAATATTCACATAAAACAGTACTCACATACAAAAAAACGATTGTTTGGCCGACCATTGGTGCTACTCAGCCACCGTGGTGGCGCTCTACCAGCACGGTGGTGCGGTGGTCATGTTCACCGGACACTGGCACAGCCCTAGACCACCGTCATGGTAAAGAAAAACTGCCACCGTCACAGCCCTAGACATCTTGTGTATGATCTTTTAAGTTTTTCTATGTACAAGTTAATGTCTTTTGAATTAAAGTGTGCAGTAAACTCTGTTGCCTTGAAACTCATGCTGGCACCAGCTGTTCTTGCCTGCCAAAATGGCGTCGTAAACAGAATGGGTCACGTGACCTCCAGAGCTCTATTGAAGCGACCATTATCCAAATGATTTGGAGGATCTAATATAAACGCAGCGGTGGCATATTCTATGTTAATTTCACCTTCACACTCTGTCATGGCGATAATACGTAACAGCTTTTCACTTTACACAAAATATTTTTTGGTGATTTTTATTTTATTTTTTATTTGATAGATAAAAGGACATACATACAGTAAAAACATTATAGGGTAATGTAAAACAAACATACAAATAAACCAAAGGCAGCAAATTATCACATTGTACATCTTCAGTTTAAAACAATAATTTTAAGGCTTGTGCTGTTTTACTCCAAAAGTTAACCCTATGTATTCTAGTCCCATTAATCCTTGCAGTGCTGCATTATAACAATATTATGAAAAGAAAGCAGCCAGACACTTAAGGTCCATGTCCGGTCTAAACCCTTGCTGTAATTTTTTTTTGCAGCAGCAGCAGCAGCAGCAGTGAACTCAGACATTAAAAGTCTTCTCTGAACTAATGCAAACTTATAAGAAGAATCATCATTTAACAACATAAGACAGGGATCAAGTTCAAACTGCAACTTTGCAATTTTTTAATGCCTAATCTACATGTTTCCAGAAATTAAATATGACCAGACAATCCCAAAACACATGTTGGCGGCAGTGGCTCAGTGGTTCATGTAGGTTGTCTACAAACCAGAAGGTTGGTGGTTCAATCCCCGGTTCCACCTGACCAAGTGTCGAAGTGTCCATGAGCAAGACACCTAACCCCAGCTGCTCCCGACGAGCTGGATGGCGCCTTACATGGCTGACATCGCCGTCGGTGTATGAATGGGTGAATGTGAGGCAAAAATGTAAAGCGCTTTGGATAAAAGCGCTATATAAATGCAGTCCATTTACCATTTACATGCAACAAAGTACCTTTAGAATTGTTATTACACAGACTACAATTAGGATTGCATGAGAGTTTCATTAAGTGTCGCTTATATGGGGTACAATACATTTTGTGTACAGTTTTGAAATGAATAAGAATGTGTGAGGGGTTTTTGGAGGTGAGGCAGAGATTAAACCAGACTCCATTCCAGGACTCTTACCCCACCAGGAGAGTTCTCTCTCCCATACAGCTAGTATCTTCAATGGATTGCACAAACATTCATGTATTTGTTTGTAGATCGAGGAGACAGTGCCCTGAAAGTTTCCGGTGTATTTTATCCACTTTAACAATGGGTGATCACTCAACAAGAAATCGGCTCGGGTTATGTATATAACCCTTGTTCCCTGAGAGGGAACGAGCACTGCGTCGGAACGACGATTTGGGGATACTCCCTTAGCATGAACGCGTCTGAAGTATGAATGAAACTAGTCCAATCCTTATTGGTCCTACGTCATGACGTAGATGTGACGGCATACCCGGAAGCTATAAAGGGGAGCCCGGCGCATAGTAGCGTCAATTATCGCGATGAAGCATAATGCTCTCAGGCGATACGTGGTGTGGCGACGAGACGCAGTGCTCGTTCCCTCTCAGGGAACAAGGGTTATATACATTACCCGAGCCGTTCCCTATATCGAGGGAACTTCGCACTGCGTCGGAACGACGATTTGGGGAACGAGTACCCACTAGGCCACACCAAGGATACGCCTGCCCTATTGTGAGCTGGAGACCAGGCACAATCAGGACTGGAGTACCCTGCCACCGGGGGTCGCAGGGAGGTGTAGGCTGTAAAACCTTATGAATGTGTGCTGAGTAGCCCAGCCAGCCGCTTCACATATGTCCTGCATAGGGACTCTCTGGTACGCACTACAGGTCTTAACCTACGCGCCCCACGAAGGAAGCGTACAACCAATTGATGCCTACCCAAAGGCCCATCACCTAACGGAGCGTGGAAAGCTCCAATAGCTGCCACATACACCTTAAGTGTGGACGGGGTAAGCCCTGCAGAGAAACGATCTTGGAGGAACTCCAGTACTGAAGCCTCTGGGCAGTTAACTGGGTCCACCTCACGTTCTCTACACCAAGTGACGAAGACATTCCACTTGAGGCTGTACAATCTCCTAGTAGACGGGGCCCTAGAGCTAAGCAAGGTCTCTATAACGTCTGCCGGCAAGCCCTCCTCTCGGTACCTGGCCCCCTCAGGGGCCAGACCCAGAGGTTCCAGATTTCGGGGCGGGGGTGAAATATTGTGCCCCCTGCCTGCCACGGGTGATCCGCCAGCAGCGCTATTATGTCCGAGAACCATACTCGAGTTGGCCAACAAGGAGCTACCAGAAGGAGACTGACTCCCTGTTGCCGAACCCTCTCCAGGACCCCTGGGAGCAGAGCGACGGGGGGAAATGCATACGTCTGTACCATGGCGTCCAACCCCAGCGGGGCTGGGCGCGTGAGGGAGAACCACAGTGGAAAATGGGACGTCTCTCGAGACGCAAACAGATCCACTTCCACTGGGCCGAACCTCCTGACAATCGCCTCCAGCACCTCTGGGTGGAGCCGCCATTCCCCGGGCCTCAGCCCTTGCCTCGATAGTATATCTGCCCCCAGTATAACAGTTTGTCTTGTGACCAGCGAAGGATGAGATGCGCCAGTTTGCATAGCGGGCGCGACCTCAACCCCCCCTGGTGGTTCAGATATGCCACGACTGCTGTATTGTCTGTACGGACTAGAACGTGGTACCCGCGAAGCTCTGGGAGGAAACTCCTGAGAGCCCTGTAAACCGCCATAATTTCCAGGCAGTTTATGTGCCAGGTCGAATGATGGTCCTCCCATGGACCCCTCGCAAAGCGGCCTTCCATGACCACGCCCCAACCAGTAAGGGAAGCATCTGTTGAAACGGTTTTCCGGCAACATGATGCTCCCAGGACTGGCCCTTGGGACAGAAACCAAGCTTTCTTCCATATACCTAGAGCCCGAAGGCATTTGCGCGTGACTCTGATCATACGGAACGGGTTCCCTCTGGGGGAAAACCCCTTGGTTTTCAGCCACCACTGTAGAGCTCTCATGTGTAGCAGGCCGAACGGAATAATGTTGGACGCTGCCGCTAGATGCCCTAACACTATCTGAAAGTGTTTCACAGTGATACTCTGGCCTAGCTTTATTCTTGAGACTACCGCCAGAATGGTCTTGATTCGTGCGGGGGAGAGTTGCGCCCGCATCAAAACCGAATCCCATAATACCCCCAGAAAGGTCGTTTTCTGGGCTGGCGCCAACACGCTCTTTTTCGTGTTGAGCCTCAACCCCAAGCGTTGGATATGTGCTAGAACTACATCTCGATGTTGAACTGCCATCTCGGACAACTGGGCCAGTATAAGCCAGTCGTCGATGTAATTTAGTACCCGGATGCCCTGAAGTCTCAATGGAGCCAGAGCTGCATCCATGCATTTGGTAAACGTGCGAGGGGAAAGAGCTAGACCAAAGGGAAGCACTCGATATTGGTACGCTTCGCCCCCGAAAGCGAACCTCAGAAACTTCCTGTGGCATGGAAGGATGGAGACATGAAAATAGGCGTCTTTTAAATCTATCGTGACGAACCAGTCCTTGGGCTGGATCTGACTCACGATTGTGGGAATGGTTAACATCTTGAACCTGAATCTCCTCAGAGACCGGTTCAGATACCTCAGATCTAAAATCGGCCGAAGCCCTCCATCCTTTTTTGGAACTATAAAGTACCGGCTGTAGAACCCGGCCTCCCTCTCCGACGGCGGGACCCACTCTATGGCCCCCTTTGCCAGCAAGGATTTTACTTCTTGTTCAATTACCCGAACCCGCTCTGGCACCACTGCAGTCCATGTCACCCCATTGAACTTTGGCGGGGGGTGATCGAACTGCAGTCTGTACCCTATTTCTACAGTACGCAGGACCCATGTGGATATATTCGGAAGGCATTTCCATGCGCCGAGATAATCTACTAAGGGAATCAGCCTCTCGAGGCTGGTCTCGGGTGTTATTTGAGTCTCGTTTTTCGTCCCCTGAAGCGGATGCCCGGCAGGGGACGAAATACGATTTTCGGTATTTGGACACTCGTCCCGCCCAGTAGCAGGTCGCACTCGAGGCGTCTGGACCGAAACGTGTCCTAGGAAAAACGTTGTGGCCCGAAGCGTCTGTGACGGCGGGATTACCACATCGTTTTCCCCTCGAGAGTGTCGCGCGAGAGACAACCTCGGTTGCTCCCGCGCAAAGGGGACCGCTCTCCGAAGCCCTACCGCAGCTAGGACTTCTTCCCAGCAGCCTTCTTAGTGAGAAGGACGTTCCTTAGATCGCCCTTCTGCACGGAAGCCTGCTGGTGAGAGCGCCGCCTCTGTTGCCAGGCTCCCGGAGGAGGGGCTCTAGAGGCGACGCTCTCTTTTTGCACCTGACGGTGCGAGGAGCTGGCTGACGGCTGCGGCTGCCCACTAGTGGCAGCCTTTGCTGGTTTTGGCCGACGAGGGAGAAACTGTCGGAAGGCCGCTGACTGTTTTCTCGCCTCCTGAAACCTGTCGACGACCGAATTAACGGCGTCGCCAAACAGGCCAGAAGGCGAGATCGGGGAGTCTAGGAGAAAAGTCTTATCTTTCTCCTTCATCCCCGACAGATTTAGCCAGAGGTGTCTCTCCACCGTCACCATAGAGGCCATGGAGCGGCCGATGGCACGGGCCGTCTCCTTGGTGACGCGGAGAGACAGATCAGCAGCCTTCCTAAGCTCTAATACATCCTCCGGGGAGGGACCTTCTCCCTCGTCCAGCTCTTTTAAAAGGTCGGCCTGGTACGCCTGCAAGATCGAGAGTGTGTGCAGAGCGCTACCAGCCCGACCCGCCGCCATATATGCCCTGCCCACCAACGCCGATGGGCTTGGTGGGCAGTACCGGGGCTTTTAGGGACGATGCCGATTCGGGTGACAGATAGCTCGCGAGAGCATCTTCTACCCGCGGCATCGCGCGCACCCATGACATTAGCATAATCTAATACTGGGGGGTTGGATATGCGCGCAGAGTATGGTCTATTCCAGGACCTACACAACTCGTTGTGCAGGTCCGGAAAAAATGGCAAGCCCCGGCGAGGCGACTGAGCCCGGCGCGAGAGAAACCGGTCGTCCAGCCTGCTGGATGGCTGGACTTCCTGCCTCTCTTGTGGCCAATCGATATTTAACTTGGCCACGGCACGAGTCAGTACCTCAATAAGCTCCTCTTGGGCGGGTGGGTGCGGTGGTGACATATATGCGGCCCCACCCGCCTCGATGTTGATATCTTCCGGATCCTCGGATCCGGAGAGAATCAACATCTGATTCTCCACCCCGGGGGAAGAAGCCGCTTCGCGGGCTTCCATACGAGGTGGGAGAACCTCAGAACTATCAGAGGAAGATTGAGAAAGTGCCTCGGCAGTCTCAATCTCCGCTGATACGTCCAGCTGCGAGCCCCATGATCTGGGACGCCACGCCACCTCGGCGGACGCAGGCCCAGAACCACGGGGCTCGCGTGGTTGGCCGGCCTCATCAAAGACCGCCAACCGAGACCTCAGCACCCTGAGCCTCGAGAGCCGCCTGAGCATGCTGAACGCCCAGGCACTGAACACAAAGAGAGTGCGTGTCCGTTCCCGAGATGTAGCGGGGACACGGATGCACGCACCTCTTAAACTCAGAACTAGACATTTCTTGGTTCTTGGTCTCTTTTACTGAAAATATATTTATATATATATATGGGACAGACAACAATAAATAGACAGACAATGTTCAAACACACACAGAGCGTTATGCTGAAGAGCGATAACTGACGCTACTATGCGCCGGGCTCCCCTTTATAGCTTCCGGGTATGCCGTAACATCTACGTCATGACGTAGGACCAATAAGGATTGGACTAGTTTCATTCATACTTCAGACGCGTTCATGCTAAGGGAGTATCCCCAAAACGTCGTTCCGACGCATTGCGAAGTTCCCTCGATATAGGGAACTTGTCAAATTTGAATCTCGCAAGATCTCATGGCGTGAGATCTCCCCAATATTACATATTGTTCCCTTACCTACACAAACATACTTTATAGTTAGACTATAATTACCGAAAGCTACACTGTAAATTATGAAAAAAGAAAAAAAAATATAGAATGGTACTTTTATCCATCAGATCATGATTGGGTGGAGATTTGAATGCGAACTTTTGGTCGATTGTATGAAAGGGGTTCGGTTTCACTGGACTAAATGATTGATTGGAGAGTAATGATGTTTCTATTTACACACACACACAGATGAATTGCTCCCAGTAAGGCCAAAAATTTGCATTTAGAAAATAGACCGGGTGAATTTCCATTTCATGCCAACTTTAATAACAGGTCAAAATAATACATGTATATAGTTACCGGAATTGGCTTCGCATATTGGTAAAATAAAGCACAGTGTCAGAGCAGACAACCGATATCCTTTAGTCTAGCTGCCTGCCAAGGGACTTGTTAGAGGCTTTAAATGGAAGTTCATTTTACAGAAACAGTCCTTCCCATCTATGCCTACAACATAGTGACATTTCTCCCTTGGGCACATCCGTCCCTTTATTAACCATATGTCTGAACCTACCTTCTCCCCACAGCATTGCAAATAAGCAGAACTGTTTTGTTAAAGCACAGAGCTTAGAAATGAACCTTATTTCAGCTGTCATCCATTGGTTTCCTCTCCAAGTCCTGTGTTCCAGGCTGCCAAAAAAAAATCTTGTAAATGTGATTTGTTTTTTCAATCTTTCACATTGTGATGTGAATGCCACATTCCACATGCCACATGTTTTATGAAAAGTCCAGCTGTGTATCAGTCAAGAGTTGTCATTTCTAAAATGATCTTCACTTTAGCTGTGTATACTGTATTTTTTAAAATAATCAATACTGTTATATTTAGTGATAAATTCACCTGTTGAAAATAAATGTTACTTGGTTTATTGCGACCAGTAGTCATGAAAACGCATTGTAATGTTGTCATCTCATGTGGATTAAACCCACATACAAAAGTGTAAGAAACCACAGCTAAGGGGAATTAAAGGGATAGTCCAAGCTTAAATAAAGCTTTCTTCTGAGATATTTTGAAGAATGCTGGAATAGAATAGTTTCGGTTCCCATTGACTTCTATTGTGTGATACAATACAAAAGAAATCAATAGAAACCACAATTGTTTTCTTAGCAACATTCTTCCGAATATCTTCTTTTGTGTTCCACAAAGAAAGAAACTATTGGAACATATCCCATTAAGATTAACAAAATACTCAAACTGAACCACACACACAATTAAAAAAAATGGTGCACAATGACTATTGGGTTATTTTGCTGTTCATTTCCATTAAGTGAGTATGTATACTTATTCGTTCTTTCCAACTGGAAATTTACATTTACATTTATGCATTTAGCAGACGCTTTTATCCAACGCGACTTACAACTCAGGAGTACAGGAAGCGATCTGTCAAGAAGAGGCAAAGAAACACAAAAAGTGCCCTAAATACCAAGATTTGTATACTACTCAGAGTAGCAAAAACCAGAAAAGGGAAGGAAAAAAGAAAAAGTACTGAAGGAAGAGTTTAGAGATTTTTTTTTTAATGATTAAGTGCTCATGGAAGAGATTTTACCTGTCTTTTGAATGAAGCGAGTGATTCTGTTGTGCATATGGAGGATGGAAGATCGTTCCACCAACCAGGAACAATGAATGAAAAAAGTTCTGGAGAGGGATTTCATGCCTCTCTGTGATGGTACCACAAACCTCCACTCGTTAGCTGAGCGAAGGCTTCTGGTGGGGGTGTAGGAGTGAGTCGAAATATGCTGGTGCCGAGCTTGTGGAAGATCCATGAGCAAGAGTCAGTGCTTTGAATTCCGGGCAGTGAGTGGTAGCCAATGCAGAGAGATGAAAAGAGGTGTGACATGAGCCATTTTGGGCTCATTGAAGACAAGACGTGCCGCTGCCTTCTGGATCATTTGCAACGGTTTGATTGCACATGATGGAAGTCCAGCCAGAAGCGCATTGCAATAGTCAAGTCTAGAAATTACCAGGGCTTGGACAAGAAGCTGTGTTGCACCGTAAGGAACGGTCTGATTTTCCTGATGTTGTGCAACGCAAACCTGCATGACCGAGTTGTCTTTGAAATGTGGTCTTTGAAGGACAGCTGGTCATCAAAGATTACTCCAAGATTTCTGACCGGCCCTGAAGAGGTAATCAAAGATGAACCTAGCTGGATGGTAAAATCGTGTTGTATGGTCAGATTAGCAGGGAAGACGAGCAGCTCAGTCTTTGCTAAGTTGAGCTGCAGGTGATGTTTTTTCATCCATGCCAAGATATCCACCAGACAGCTTGTGATTTGTGCAGCTACTGTCGGATCATCTGGTTGAAATGAGAGGTAGAGCTGTGTGTCATCAGCATAACGATGATATGAGAGGCCATGTGCCTGAATGATGGGTCCCAATGATGTTGTGTAAATGGGGAAGAGGAGAGTACTAAGCACTGAGCCCTAAGGAACCCCTGTGGTCAGTTGATGTGCTTTGGATACCTCTCCTCTCCAGGCAACCTTAAAAGACCTACCTGTGAGATGGGACTAAAACCAGTGGAGTGGAGTCCCTGTGATGCCCAGTGATAAGAGGGTGGACAGAAGAATCTGATGATTCACAGTGTCAAAGGCAGCAGATAGATCAAGGTGGATGAGGACTGATGCTTTGGAAGCAGCTTTTGCTATCCGCCGGGCTTCAGTAACCGACAATAATGCCGTCTCAGTTGAGTGGTCCTTTTTGAAACCTGACTGGTTTATGTCCAGTTGATTATACTGTGAGAGGAAAGAGGAGACCTGGTTGAAAACGACTCTTTGAAGTGTTTTCGCTATAAATAGTAGGAGAGAAACAGGTCTGTAGTTCTCTACAAGTGATGTGTCTAATGTGGGTTTTTTTAAGCTGTGGGATTACCCGAGCCTGCTTGAATGTGGTAGGGAAGATGCCGGTGTAGAGAGATGTGTTGATGATGTGTGTGAGTGCTGGTAAGAGTGTATGGGAGATGGCTTGTAGAAGGTCTGAGGGGATGGGATCTAGAGGGCAGGTAGTGGGATGGCTGGAGAGAAGTTTAGATACTTCAGCCTCAGTGAGTGTAGAGAAGAAGGAGAGAATATGTTTGGCTGTGGATATGGCTGATTTAAAATTGTGGGTGTGTGGAGGTGGGAACTGACTGCTGATGATTGTGGTTTTATCTGTGAAAAAATGGGCAAGATTGTCTGCAGATAGAGAGGTAGTGGGAGGTGGTGGAGGGGGACAGAGGAGAGAGGTGAAAGTTCTGAGAAGTGTCCGTGTGTCTGAGGTGCTGTTGATTTTGTTGTGGAAATATGAGGATGTAGCTGCATGGACATCATTTGAGAAGGAAGAGAGCAGAGATTGATACTTACTCAGGTTAGATAGCTCGTTTGATTTGCACCATTTTCTCTCTGCTGCTCTAAGTTTGGTCAGGTGTTCACAAAGAACATCAGATAACCAAGGGTTAGAGGGAGTAGAGCGTGCTGGCCTAGAAGACAGATACTATCTAGACAAGAAGTTAAAGTAGAACATAAAGTGTCTGTTGCAGTGTTGACATCCATAGAGAAGAATTGTGTGGGTAACGGAAGAGAGGATGACACAGCAGAGGAGAGATGAGAGGGAGAAAGAGAACGCAGGTTGTCAGAAACTAACTGGTAGAGGAAGTGGAAGTGCACGAGTAGTAAGATGTAGATTAACTATGATGAAGTAATGATCAGAAAAGTGTAAGGGTTTGACCAAAAGGTTTTCTGTAGTGCAGTTGCGCATGTAGATGAGGTCAAGTTGGTTGCCAGATTTGTGGGTGTGTGAGGTAATAAGGAGTTTGAGATCGAATGAGGATAGAAGGGAGTGAAAATCTGTAGCATATGGTTTGTCCAGGTGGATGTTGAAATCTCCAAGGATTACAAGTGGGCTGCCATCCTCTGGGAATGAGGATAGCAGCACATCTTGTTCCTCAACAAAAGTGCCCAATTGACCTGGAGGGCGGTAAATGAGGTGAGGGGTGTCCAAGAAAGAGAAGTTGTAAGAGAGAGCAGCAGGGGTTGCTGAGTTTTCTTGACGGATCCAGGTCTCAGTCAAGGCCAAGATATTCAGACTGAATTGAGTGGCAAAGGCTGAAATGAAGTCAGCTTTGTTTACAGCTGACTGACAATTCCATAGACCCAGAGAAAAGGAGGGAGGAATATTAGTAGAGGAAGGAATAGGACACAGATTAATAGTGTTGTGCTGCTGTCTGTGTGTAATAGTGGAGCGTGGTTTAGAGATAGTGGGTATGTATTGAAAGCACATTGTGAGAAAAGAACGAAGGATAAAGAGGACAGAAAAATAAATACTTAAGTGCGTTCTCAGTAGCGGCTGAACACGAGGTGGCTGAACACTCCCGATGATGCTACCGCACCAGTGCTGACATGCTTATTAAATACACGCTGATCACTACTTAAATGAGAACAGCTGTGGACGCTTTTATAATTATTCCACAGATTAATCAGTGCAACAGGCTGCCAATGACTAACCAAACTATGACTCACTACCTGTGCTAAAAGCCATTAATATTAGTTGATAACAGCGGACAATTGCTTCAAACTGTCGTGGTTAAAGTTTAAAATATATACTCCTTTTGTTTTGGAATCACATTTAAACCAAATTGAAGTAAAGTAAAAATGAAGCAATTTGAAGTAAAAAGAAAATTCAGACAAAAAGACAAAAAAAAAGAGTGTGTATTCTCTTTTTTTTGTTCTTATATCATGGGTGTCTAGAAAGTAACACTAGCTCCACAGTGGCACTGGCAGCCTCAAGAGAAAAAAAAATTCAATTCAATTCAATTAATTTCAGTTCAATTAATTTCAGTTCAGTTCAATTCAATTCAATTCAATTCAATTCAATTCAATTCAATTCAATTCAATTCAATTCAATTCAATTCAATTCATTCTCTCTCTCTCTCTCTCTCTCTCTCAATTCAATCAATTCTCTCTATCTCTATCTCTATCTCTATCTCTATCTCTATCTCTATCTCTATCTCTATCTCTATCTCTCATTATTGAATTTGAGCATGTTCCTTAAAGTAAACGGAATAACTGATTGTCAGGGCTTATCTCTGGTGGAATTGTAGCTTGGCCAAAAAAGTAGAATTTTTTTTTTAAATGTGTCTTGCCATTTAATTATCTCTCTTAAAATGCCAAGCATCCAACCGTGTGCACTTTTTCCTTTCTTCAGTTTCGCACATTTGATCCATGCAAGCAGCTGTGGTGCAGTCATCCAGATAACCCTTACTTCTGCAAGACCAAAAAAGGGCCACCACTGGACGGGACTGAATGTGCACCTGGGAAGGTAATTTTATGTGTCCACATTAGGGGTGTCACTATATACCGGTATTGACAATAACCGTGATATTAAAAACACAAAATATCGTTATCGTGTTAATTAAGGGTGTGACAATGTGACAATATATCGTGATAACCATAATATTTTTAATGAATAGTACACATTTGATAACATGACCCCGTAAATAGTGGCAGGACCTGGTTTGAATGTCCCAAAGTACAATAGGTGGTGGTATTTCACCATCGCTGTCATCTGTCATAAAGCAGAAGATGCAGTGTGTGCAGCTGGTTTTTTGGTTTTATTAAAAAAATTACTTGTCATAGATGAGGGCAACACCACCAACGTGTTCACCCACATCCACATCCATCAGATTTTGCCACTATACAGAGAGGAAGTTGCAATTATTTTGCTAATCGGTTAGTCCTGAAATGGGAAATGTTACATTAACTGCTGACACATTCAGTTTTATCCATCCATTAAGGCTTTTAGTCAAAAAGTGTGCTGATTAAAAAACTCATATAAACTTATTGATGTTTACTTCAAATATATTTAGAGAGGATTATTTTTTTTTTTGTATTTTTATCCTAAATAAGACAATCTGAGCAATATGGTGAGCTAAACTCTCACATTGTTCCATTCATACTCGACATCAAAGGTATGAACTTCCAGAAGCGAGTATTCAACTTTCGAAAATCCCTAAAACGGACAGCTGCAACAGACTAAAACACAGATAGAGACGTTTTGACTGATTAAACATTGTTACAGTATATGACTTATCTGTGTTTTTTCATGCCATGTTGGTTATTTTTGTAAGAATAAAGTATATTTATAATGCAATGCTAAACAAATAATTTATCACTGTATAACTATAATTAAATAATTTCTGCCTCATTCTGTGACAAGATTTTTTTACAGGTTATGGTATTAGTGTTGTTAAAGTTCTCCTGGTTATTTCTTATCCAGTCAAAGAAAAGAAAGTCAAAGTCAAAGAAAGTCAGAGTTTCAATTGTTGTGTATAATGTGATTTGGCCAAGATAAAATTTGGTTGTGAAAAATCTGATATCATCCATAGTCTAATTTGCCTATATTGTCCTGTTGTTCCCAATTTGATCCTGTCTCCTGTATCTGACCTTCCCCTCTTAGTGGTGCTATAAAGGTCACTGCATGTGGAAGAATGCCAACCAAGTGAAGCAAGATGGAGCCTGGGGTGCATGGAGCAAGTATGGCTCCTGCTCTCGCTCGTGTGGGATGGGCGTCCGCTTCAGAACCCGCCAGTGCAACAACCCTGTGTATGTTATCCACTGTACGCACAGTCAGGACTGCTAATGAAGCTCAATGGCACACTGATGTACTTTCAAAAATCAGATTCAGTTATATGGATGGCTGCAGATTCTTAAAAAGGAAAATAACTATCTGTCTAGAAATAAAGCATACAGGCAGCAGGGGTGAAAATTATTGACTATCCAATGAGAAACTTAGCATTCTTCAGTAAGGTTAGTTTGTTCTTTATCTCGCTATTATTTCAATAACTAATATTTGAAGCCAAAACAAAACAAATGCATGACATTATCTGATTTCCTGTTTACATCCGTACATTTTATTGAGAATAAAATCCCTCTGCGCAGGGTGTTTTTAATCAGGTGAGGCTTCTGTCTTTGCTGTCTAGGTGTAGTTTTCTTTTTAAAGAAGGTCTATTCTTTTGCACCAGGGATATGAGTGGATGCTTCTTCATTTGCATGACTGCTTTGAGAATGAAAGACGCAAGAAAACTTTTAAGCTTTTTTAATGCCGTCATATTATTGTGCTAGTTGTGAGGAGTGTTGAACAGATGCTCGCTCTAATAGAAGATATGCACGAATGAAAATTCAAATTGTTTCATCACAAAGGCTTGTGATGAAAACTGCAGGATTTTTAACAAAATCTACCTTTTGCATCGGTTGTCATATCATACAAACATTGCTTAGACTTTCTGAATCTTGATCTAAAAATATTTATTTAGTGAAAGAAGGGATAAATGTATTTCTAATATCTTTTTGTGGCAGACTTGTTCATTTAATGCACTTTATTGACCTTTGTTTGATTATTATCTTTTATATTTTAGCCCATCTAATGGAGGTCAGGACTGTCCAGGGGTGAACTATGAGTACCAGCTGTGTAACATTGATGATTGCCCCAAACACTTTGAGGACTTCAGAGCTCAGCAATGTCAACAGCGCAACTCCCACTTTGAATACCAGAACACTAAACACCACTGGCTTTCCTACGAACACCCCGACGGTAAGTTCATCAGATTTTAAAGCCGTGTAATTTGGGGAAATGTGGAAAGTGGCATTCCAAAAGTACTGGCATAGTGTAAAAGTGCCTGACAACTTTTTCAGCAGCCTTTTTTTCCATTAGAATTTTTGAAATGTCTTTGTTAAAGCGATATAAGCCACAAACCAAACCAACGAGTGCAAGATGAACCACAATTCTGCCCACTTTCCTTTTTCTTGAGCAGTGTGTGCGGCTCAAGAAATCGTCTAAGCCTTTAGAGTTCCCTCACACATGAGGTGACGAAATGTCATTTCAAAGGCTTTTGTCAAAATTGCACTTGCTGCAGTCGCTTCATGTGATGTTTGTGCCTATTGCCATTTTTCTCTGTAACCCACAAAATAAAGGGCCGATATTGTTCAAAACTAAAGCCAGTGAGAAATGACACTGACAGCCATTCCACTTCTAAACACACGTTTTAGCATTTATTACAATATTTTATCATTTTGTTGTTCAAAAACATTTTTAGTGACATAGAAAAAAAATGCAGGGACAGGTCATTTTCAGGTCAGGTTTTTTTTTTTAGACTGCAATGTTGCTGTATCACGATATGGCATGCAATATATCACCGAGGTGTAACTCTATTTACCCTATTAATTTAAATACTTGTATAAAAGTTACAAAGCTATTTACAAAGCTGCTGTCACTTTAAAGCTGAATGCACAGACCCTATACTCTGATACACATCCAATATTCTCCCAACTGTTCATTCTTCTCTTTCTCGCAGACATTTACATTTTTTTTACATTTTATGAGACATGCATTAAGTGTATGTGAAATAAACTAATCTTTGCTCGTAGCTAATGCCCTCGTAGCTGCAACTGGCTGCAATTGTCATCGTATTCGTCTTCTTGAGTAAACATAACTGAAATAGAAACGGAGGAGATGGTGAAAAAATTTGGTGCAACATCCATTTGGACTTGGGTTCGGATTTAAGCTGTCCGACGAGCAGATGCGCAGGTGTGAGCACACACACACGCACACGTTGTCTTTGTAGTCTCTGCCGTGTGTCACTGCATAAACCGTCACTTGATGAAAATCTACCATTTAATTTGAGAAAACGCAAAGGTCTTTACGGCAACCCATCAAAATAAACATTCGGTTTACCGTGAAGAAATTGACAGAATATATTAGGCTACTGTTGTAGACTACAGTAGATTTAGCTACATTTCTATGTAATAATAATTCGTCTCTACTAATAATAATAATTATGCCTAGGTGGTTGCTTATTTTCCACTTTATCTTTTTTATAAATAATATTTACAGCATACAGCCTTTAAATGTTTATGTATTTACTTAAACTGATTATCAAATATATATATATATATATATATATATATATATATATATATATATATATATATATATATATATATATATATATATATATATATATATTATTTTTTAATGGTTAAATAAACAAATAAAAAAACATATTCCTGTGATAATGATTTTTATGGAATTGGTTCTGACTACTGGAATTTTGGTATTGTGATATCTCTATTCCCTAATTCACAGTATCCATTCCTTTATTAACGAGACACCAGTTTTCATTTCACTAAGAGAACAAACTGTTTAAAACCAAAAGCTTTACATTAGGCTGCAGGTAAGAAACCATTGCTGCTTTGGAAAAACAAACTCCATTCACTGTCCCATTAATGTTGGGTTCTTTGGGAATCTGAACAGTGTTGTCTTGCCCTGACAACCAAAAACACACTTCTTTGGTGACATTGTTGATTTGGTGAAGTCCTATGACAGCCGGCTTCCCTAAAGCATTTGCTCTCTCGCTCTAGTCACACGTTCAAGGACATTTCGTCATATCTGACGTCAGATAGACCCATACTCGAAAAGAAACCGTATTTTTTGCACAGAAATTCTCCATCAAATGTCACTTTTTTCAAGATTTTCACTTTTATGTAATCATCCCATTAAAGGTGCCCTAGAATGAGTTGAAACAATATGTTAAATTATTCTCTGATATCTACATAGAGGGAATGTGGCTTATTTAAGGTCAAAAACTGTCCACAGTTTTACAGGTCCATTTACAACCCTATAAATTGTCCCTAGGATGTAATGCTCTGTTTTTGACTTATTTGGAAGGGTCATATTAATGTTAAGCTCTTCTCTGATTGGCTTATTTCAGCAAAACATCTCAAATGGAGATTGATAAAAATGCAGACTACGGTTGCCAGATTTCAGTAATTAAATCCCTCCCAAATAGAGGTTTTCTGTGAAAAGAATATGTATCCAGTGTTTTACTTGAACATCTTGCAACCATATGCACGTGAGCTCTCTTGCACGCGGATGGTCTGAAAACACCAATAAACAAGTAAGCTGTATTTCAGCAATCTCCATTTGAGATGTTCTGCTTAAAGTGTCGTTCAGTCTACATTTTAGACTTGTCTTTTTTCATCAACGATATTGCATGTTTATATAACGTTAGTCACAATGTAGGCTATGCAGTGACAGTGATGTACTCTGAAATACAAGCATGTAAAAACATCATAGGCCTACTTCCGTTCTCAAAAATATTAATCTATAACTTATATATTTTTTAAATGAATAGCCTTGTCAAATGACCGTCGTTTTAACTTATATGGTGGAAAAGGTGACGTTTGCTAGAAGGATCGATTGAACGATCTGTAAGCAGCGTATCTATGGTTGTATTTTGTGATACAAAATAATATTAACCTTTGTCATTAGACACAATATTTAGTTTTGTATGGTTTCCTATTGTTCTGTACTAACATCTTGCGTCATCTATACAATGCGGTCTCTCTAAGAAACTTTCAATTTAATCAGAAATTTTTTAAACAGCTAGTCAATAAGTGGATAAATCACTACTTACTGCTTGCAGGAATATAGTTGCCCCTTTACTTCAGTTTAAGACGCTGAGCGAAGCTTTCTTGAACTGGGCCGAACAAACGAACGATTTTGAATTAAATTGTTGTGGTATCCGATTATAATAAACCTCAACCATGACTGTTGACATATGAAAAGTCCTCACATCTCCTGCACAGCCTGGAACATGACATGTGTCCATGAGCTGCCGTTGCTATCCTCGAGTGTCGTTTGTTTACCTGCAGTTCCGATGATTCGGCTCCATCAGTTCAGCATGACAATGAACATATTTGGACGTATGCAAATGTTGGCGGCGTTCTTATAAATGATCCCGAACGATTGTGTCTCGGTTGGCCTTATGTTGAGAATCACTTATTTTTCCATGTTGTTTTGGATGCATGAGATTTACTAAGAAGTAGGAGGTGTGGTGTTTGAGACTCACAGTATGTGATGTCCATGTACTGAACTCTTATTATTTCACTATGGCAAGGCTGATTCAATTTTTCATTCTAGGGCACCTTTAAAACTTTTGTTAACTTGGATAAAATAAAATAAAAAGCAGCCATGTTGCAACGTGAAACCTAATTTGCATATGTTAAATGTTTCAGGAAGTTAGTCTAGTGGTATTTTATACTAGTTCAAGAGTTTAATCGGTTGTCAGATATAAGACCTGTGCTGCCAAATAATTTTTCACATTAGCACAAGTCATTTTTAATGCATGTGAATTATTAATTAGTTTAAAGCTAGTGGAGATCAAGACCTGAAATAGTACATTTAATTTGCTGGAATATTATATTACACTATTCTTTATGCATGATTATATTCCAGTTTTACTGTTTAAAGCAGCTCCAGGTAACTTTTTAACCTTCATAATATATTTTCAAGACTTGTCATGTGACATCGACTTACAATAGGTTGAATGACACATCTGCCATAGCCTGACGGGGTCTATGTTGTTTTTAATCTTACTTTTAAACTTTAGGTTTCGGGTAGTAACCCGAGAACAAAAAGAACTACAAAATTCAATTGCTTTACACCATATATGTCACTTCCACCACCACCCCCATGTAAACACAAGTAAATACAAAAGACGTACAAAATCATATCATATTTTAGGATACCTAACATGTCTGTGATATTTGTTTATTTGTCTTGCCTCAAGTTTGCAGATTCATCTATGGTAGCTTGATAATATAATATTGACAATATGTGGTATTACCTACTACTCAAACATTGAATTGAAGTATCATATAGATTTTTTTAAACGGTAACCAATAGACTTGGTTATAGTTTACTATAATGACTCTGGCTTGTAAATGTTTACAAAGCACAAACCTTGTCTCTCTCGGCAACTTCTTCACTATCATTCTCCCACCCACGAAACTCATTTATCTTTGACTCGCTCGGCTGGCTGGCAAGGAGCTGCTTGGCTATAGTCGCTTTCGTGACGTGTCTGCACTTTTGCAGAGAGCAAAAGTTACCTAGTGCTGTTTAAATATTGATTTCTCATAACTTAATTGTATTTTAATAGACCTTAAATGTATGTAATTTAATTTGTAGTCTTTCTTATTAAATAATATTTCTTCATATCTTTCTATATTGTCAGCCAACAAAAGGTGCCACCTTTATTGCCAGTCGAAAGAAACGGGTGATGTGGCTTACATGAAGCAGCTGGTGCATGATGGGACAAGGTGCTCTTACAAAGACCCATACAGCATCTGTGTGCGTGGAGAGTGTGTGGTAAGCAATTGAATTTCATTTTGTATACTTGCTTTTGCAGATACCGGTGCTAGTGTGCTAAAACACTAATTAGCACAGATTAAAATAAATATTATTATTGTTGTTTTTCTCAGTAAGATCTCAATAATATAATGGTGTGCCATTCACATAACCTCTTCAACAATAATCTGCATCAAACAGAAGTGAATCTCTTAAAAATATTTCATTCCATTAACTTCATAAAGGTTCAAAATTCCAGCAACTAGATTATCTTTTGAGTGAATTATAATAAACCAGCCAGGTATTGATTGCTTGATTGCTTGATTGACTGATGTCTAATAAAATTATGTGCACTGCACTTGTGTTGAAGCTAGCCAAGAATGAACCTACAGGTTTTCTCCAGCTCTTGCCAGTTAAATTCACATCAGATTGGCTGTGAACACTCCTTGTGCATTTAATGACCATTCTATCTTAGGCTGAGGCTAAGGCACCTTCGAAATCACTATTATTCTCTTTAACTCTTTCCCCACCATTGAAAGTATTTTCTGTAAATATATGACACGGCTTCTTCACCATTGATAGAATTTTCTATCAAAATGTTCATGCCGCTGTTGTGCATCTTATGAAAGATCAAAATCTCCAGACCAAAACACTGCTGAAAAGTGAAAGCAAGTGATAGAAGCATTGCTTATGCATATGTAAAATTACGCATAACATTATACATCAGATATTAAACAGCATATAAATCAAAGCTGCCTAACATTACCAAATGAAATGTCGACCCAGGAAGAGTTACAGGACTGCAAGTTTTGGAGGTGGCATTTATGTTTTGTTCATCGGTTTTAATTCGATCTGGATGTAATCTTTGAAAAAAATGTGATTTTTTTCAATGTAGTTTTATTATTATTTTTCATAAAACTTACCCACATTCAAGTGTTGATAAAAAAAGAATGCCTGAAGCTAGAATAATATTTTGTTGTTTAAAAGCAGAGGTTATATTTTTTATTTTTATACATTGTATGTTCAGCTATTTGTATAACAAAATATTGGGGGACAGGTGTAACAAAGAGTCAGCCGAGTGAGGATCCATCTCCAGATGTATTATTTCAGTTGGAACAGTACAAGGTAGAGACACAGCAGAAGAGGAGGCTTAACAGAGCGGTAATAGGGACAGGCTAAGGCCTGTGCAGGGGGCTAACGATCACAATACGGTTTCACAGGCTCAGGTCGGGGCAGGCAGCCAATAATATCTGTCTGCAGAGCCGCTATATAGCCGCAGTATAAATAAAAAAAAAAAACTTTCGACTAGACATTTCAAAGGTTTTTATCTTAGTTCAAAGTCAAGATAAGTAATTCCTCAAGTTGATTAATTCTGCCTGGGGTAAATGCATAAACTTGAACACAAATAAAAGATACTTTTAAACAGGCTGAAAGTGTGAGCATATTAAATTGTTGGAGACATAAACAAGAAACAAATTTAATTTACATTTATTTATTACATTTACAATTTACATTTTAAACATTTCGTTATTTTACCATTACAATTGATCACTAACTAATAACTAAAATCAAACAAGTGCAATTACAAAAAAGAAATAAAATTGTAGTTGTTAGGGGTGTGCATTGGCACTGCCTTCACGATTCGATTCGATTACGATTCACCAGGTAACGATTCGATTCAATTCGATTCTATGATGCATTGTGATGCATCAAAATTCTACTGCACACAAAGCAAATTTTTCATCAGTCACGAGGCAATACAAGCAGATATTAAACAACAGATTGTATTGGCTGCTATGTGTCTCCTGTATCTTTGACATAAAAGTTATTAAATAAAATAAAATGTAATTAAATAAAATTAAATAAAATGCAATTAGCCCTTAAATGCATGACTGTTTCACCAAACATTCTTACATATTCACGTCGTTAGCGACCCAGATCTATATTTAACATGGATAGACCTCTACCTGTCGTGATAATATATAAAACTCCTGATTTTAGAGTAACAGCTACAGAAGAATAAAATAAAACCTATTTCGTTACCTTTTTGGAGCTTGGAAGGGTTTAGTTTGAGCAGATGTTTAATACCATCATCATATGACCTCGTCAGAGCTCGTTTACCAGTGTATTCAGCATCTGCCTCATATTCGCGATCTCCAGCATATTCTCCAAACTCATTTTCAATGTCTTCAAAATCAATATTTTGATCACTGACAGCTTCTTGACCACATCCATCATCAAGAGACTGTGACACTAACATATGATTGTGTTTAGTACTTGCTCTCTGAAGTAAATCACTAACCCATTTCAAGTTTTGCAGATTATAATTATTGTTTCGTTTTCTGTCAGAGGTAACTATGAGTGTCACTTCATCATTGGGTATCAGACATTGCCACCTTGTGGAATAAAGGTGAATTGCGCCGTATTTCGTCATTATAGATTAATTTATTATTGTGCAAAAAATATATACGTGCAATCCTACACACCTCGCGTCGTTAGCGCGTTTTTAATAACCCGTCTATCGCGGTCATCTCCCTCCGCCTCAGCCATCTTCCTTGTTGTTGTTGTTATTCTCCCGGAACCGAAAGTATTTGAAACTTCACAATTTTATCTTCCTCCAGAAAATAAACAGTGACATAATCGATTATGGCACTTTGCCGCATCGATGCTGAATCGTTCATGCCCCGCATCGCGATGCATCGCCGAATCGATTATTGTTGACACCCCTAGTAGTTGTATTCCCTTCCAGTGCTGTAACATGCATCGCGAAGACATAACGACGCAATGCGCATGCGCGGTCAGAACTCCTGTGGTAAAACTGTGGTTGGGGTAAAACTGTGGCTCTGCAGTCAGTCCCTTCTCCAGGCGGCAGAGAATCAAACAACGATAAGCAGTCCAAGGTCAGATCCAGAGTAGCAATGGGGAGGGAAACGCTCAGAAAGGATCACCGTAGCAAATCAAGACTTCGCAATGGTGTGGTTTGAATAGTGTGCTTAAGTAGCGTGTGTGAAGGGCTGAAGGTTTGTGCCCAATCAGTCCCAGGCATGTGTCTATGGGGGTTTTAGTCCAGAAAGCAACAGTCAATATTCTGGTAAGAGCTCCCTCTGGTGATCCGGAGGAAGGGGAGAGGGAGCTTCACCTGCAACACCAGGAAAGTTCTGAAAAAAAGAAAAGAAATGCTGGCATTGGCTTGCAGCTTTTTTTTTAAACGCTGGCAGGGAAAGAGATAAAATCTATTGTCTATAGTCCATTGGCTTGTCATTTTCTAACAACAGCACAGAAATTGTATTTTCTTACTTCCAGCTTTTCTACTTTTACTTAAATTATTATTATTATTATTATTATTATTATTATTATTATTATTATTATTATTAAAGATATCAATGCCAGTGTCAACTTCTCTGGTATCTTGCTCTTTTTTTGATTGCAGCATGCAGTGTAGATGGACTTTACCTGGTCTGTCATTAAAATAGACATTTGACTCACTGTACTCACAGATATGTAAGTGATGCTGATTAGAAACGTATTGCACACTTCTGAATAAGTAAAAATTAGTCTTTTAACATATAATAATGTAAAATTTTAAGACAAATCTGTCCTCCAATTTTTTATTTATTTTTTTGCTGTAAATTTGTGAGTTGGCTCTGTGATATGTTGCTGAGCAAGGACGGCTTACATTGCAGTGTGTATAGGATGAGTGTCACTTTACAATGGATGTTGTTTGAGGAATAGATCTCTCTGGATGGGGTTGTAAATTGATTTTTGTAGATGGACAATGAATAGTAATTAGCTTTTGGGAGGAAATGATTGATAGTGTGTCAGCTAGTGTACAGGGGCGTTAGGGTTTATTAGCAGATATCTATTACCTTTTTTAAAGTTTTGTTCAACAAACTACTACAATGTCTCATATTTGTCAATGTCAGTTCTTTCAATTCTTTGGTGACACTTTTAAGGATTATGCCTCTGTAGCGCAAAATAACAACATTAGAAAACATTAGAAAAGCTCTATCTTTAGGTCTATAGACCTTATGTATCCCCACATCCCGCACTGCACTTTTGTGTTCTATATTCCAGTTTGAATTTCCACAGCATGAAGGGAAAATCTTATGAATTTATGAATGAACCGCTCATTTTGAACTATTTGTTTTGACATCCGTTGATCATCCATGATTATATTTTAATCTAATAATCTATTTATAATTTTTTTCAGTTAATCTATTGTTTATTTTATAAAAAGTTGATAAATCCTCTGGTTAATTTACCAGTAAATTATAACCAATAATTTACCAAGCTGCGTGCCTCAGAGCCTCACACCCATGGCACCACGTTTAAAACGTAAAAAATGTTGTAAATGCAGCCATATTAAGCACAAAATATCGACTGACAAACTTATTCTAGAGCTGTCTAAAATGTGCTGTAATAGTCCATATAAGTTACTTACACTGCTGTTTCGACATTTTGAGAGACCTG
Source organism: Pseudorasbora parva (assembly GCF_024679245.1). NCBI lineage: Eukaryota > Metazoa > Chordata > Actinopteri > Cypriniformes > Gobionidae > Pseudorasbora > Pseudorasbora parva. The sequence goes on along the minus strand of NC_090174.1, from coordinate 27,642,377 downwards.
CCCTAGGCAAGATTTTACTTGGTGCCCCTTGTATCAAGGTTTTTATATATTGGTTGTGTTTTTATAATTTTTAAAATAAAAATAAACAAACACACACACAGACGTCTGGTTCACTATCTTTGTGGGGACTCTCCATAGACGTAATGGTTTTTATACGAGACAAACCGTATTTTCTATCCCCCTACACTGCCCCTAAACCTAAACCTACCCATCATAGGAAACATTCTGCATTTTTACTTTCTCAAAAAAATGTATCCTGTATGATTTATAAGGCTTTTGAAAAGTGGGGACCGGCTCACTTTTCAATGAGCCGTTTGAAAAGTGACTAGGCCTACTATCAGCTATTACTATCCTTATGGGGACATTTGGTCCCCACAATGTAATATAAACAAGGACACACACGCACAAACACACATATATATATACAAAAATGTGTGTATACGTATATCCTCCACTAAACTATGCATGCTCATGTTTTCACCATGAATTAAACATTTTAAGAATTTTTTATATTTGGTGTGCATTTTATTTTATTTTTTTAGCTATTTTAGATAAACCTGTATATAAATATCATTACTAATTTCAGAAAATAAATTTTACAAAGGCCAAATATCCCCTTACAATTGCACAACTAAGTAAAAACATTAGGCTATTAAAAAAAATTATATATGTTTATAAACAATTGACATGATTTTTTAAAGATTCTGATCACCCAGAACAGTTGCTTTACATAAAGTTTAAGATAAAAATAACTGGAATTAATTAGCAAACATTCATATTTAGATAATGCATTTAGATAAACTGTTTATTCATTTCATCACTTTACCTCTGTCTTTATCCCCTTATTCCTTTATATTCCTGTATCAGAGGGCTTCGGTCTTTTTGACGCATTGGCCATCCGTCATAAATAATTAGGCAACTTTCACTGGCGCGAGCAAACAAGCACATTCCTGTCTGTTAGATGCGCGAGAGGCGACGCGACAACAAATTCCCAACGTTAAACGGATCGCGCGTTCAATTTCGGACACACTAAAGCACTCGCTGGGCAGGAGGAGATTGATGCAGTGGTCTGGGAAGAGTCTGGGGATTTGTTTAAGGTTTTTTTGGTAATATTTGGTAATATCACTCATTTTGGCGCCCCTGTGGTCGAGTGGCGCCCATAGCATTTGCCTATTCCGCCTATGCCACGGGCCGGCCCTGGCCCCAGGATGCTTTCTTTAGATGCTCCTGCATAGAAGTTGTGGTGCTGTGGTAGGCCTATACCCTTTACGTTTTACAGAATGCGCAGAGCACAATTTTATATGATGTCGGGTTAAAAAATTCCTACATTTTTAGATCGGGCCATACAGTCTTGTTCAAAATAATAGCAGTACAATGTGACTAACCAGAATAATCAAGGTTTTTCGTATATTTTTTATTGCTACGTGGCAAACAAGTTACCAGTAGGTTCAGTAGATTGTCAGAAAACAAATGAGACCCAGCATTCATGATATGCACGCTCTTAAGGCTGTGCAATTGGGCAATTAGTTGAATTAGTTGAAAGGGGTGTGTTCAAAAAAATAGCAGTGTGGCATTCAATCACTTAGGTCATCAATTTTGTGAAGAAACAGGTGTGAATCAGGTGGCCCCTATTTAAGGATGAAGCCAACACTTGTTGAACATGCATTTGAAAGCTGAGGAAAATGGGTCGTTCAAGACATTGTTCAGAAGAACAGCGTACTTTGATTAAAAAGTTGATTAGAGAGGGGAAAACCTATAAAGAGGTGCAAAAAATGATAGGCTGTTCAGCTAAAATGATCTCCAATGCCTTAAAATGGAGAGCAAAACCAGAGAGACGTGGAAGAAAACGGAAGACAACCATCAAAATGGATAGAAGAATAACCAGAATGGCAAAGGCTCAGCCAATGATCACCTCCAGGATGATCAAAGACAGTCTGGAGTTACCTGTAAGTACTGTGACAGTTAGAAGACGTCTGTGTGAAGCTAATCTATTTTCAAGAATCCCCCGCAAAGTCCCTCTGTTAAAAAAAAAGGCATGTGCAGAAGAGGTTACAATTTGCCAAAGAACACATCAACTGGCCTAAAGAGAAATGGAGGAACATTTTGTGGACTGATGAGAGTAAAATTGTTCTTTTTGGGTCCAAGGGCCACAGGCAGTTTGTGAGACGACCCCCAAACTCTGAATTCAAGCCACAGTACACAGTGAAGACAGTGAAGCATGGAGGTGCAAGCATCATGATATGGGCATGTTTCTCCTACTATGGTGTTGGGCCTATTTATCGCATACCAGGGATCATGGATCAGTTTGCATATGTTAAAATACTTGAAGAGGTCATGTTGCCCTATGCTGAAGAGGACATGCCCTTGAAACGGTTGTTTCAACAAGACAATGACCCAAAACACACTAGTAAACGGGCAAAGTCTTGGTTCCAAACCAACAAAATTAATGTTATGGTGTGGCCAGCCCAATCTCCAGACCTTAATCCAATTGAGAACTTGTGGGGTGATATCAAAAATGCTGTTTCTGAAGCAAAACCAAGAAATGTGAATGAATTGTGGAATGTTGTTAAAGAATCATGGAGTGGAATAACAGCTGAGAGGTGCCACAAGTTGGTTGACTCCATGCCACACAGATGTCAAGCAGTTTTAAAAAACTGTGGTCATACAACTAAATATTAGTTTAGTGATTCACAGGATTGCTAAATCCCAGAAAAAAAAATGTTTGTACAAAATAGTTTTGAGTTTGTACAGTCAAAGGTAGACACTGCTATTTTTTTGAACACACCCCTTTCAACTAATTCAACTAATTGCCCAATTGCACAGCCTTAAGAGCGTGCATATCATGAATGCTGGGTCTTGTTTGTTTTCTGAGAATCTACTGAACCTACTGGTAACTTGTTTGCCACGTAGCAATAAAAAATATACTAAAAACCTTGATTATTCTGGTTAGTCACATTGTACTGCTATTATTTTGAACAAGACTGTATATATTTGTAATAACAATCCCGGGAGCCGCCATCATTGGGAAATATAAACAGTGTGACGAATCAACGCATTTCACTCAAATAAACACATTAAGATAAAACATTATTGATGGCGTTGACGCATCATTCCAGCTCTAATTCAAACTAAGCGTGGACATCATATGGATGGAAGCTAAGAATTCTGTCTACCTCAGAGAGAACACTCTCTATGTCAAGGAATCTCTCTCCAAACACGCTGAGAGTCGGAATAAACTTTGGCCCCTTGTCCTGGCGGCTCAAATGGAAGAGAAGAAGGCTGATTTTAGAGGTCCCTTGCTCTGTGCTGTCATAAATAACGAGAATCGTTGCCAGTTCAGCACAGCATCCGTAAACTGACTCCAAGTTTCTAACCGCATGTAAGGTTCGATTTTCTTTTTTTTTTTTCATGTTTGCCGAGTTCAAATTGTTGACATTCTTCTAAGAGCCTTTCGATCTTATTCTACTGATTCCCTAATCCTACTTTTTGAATCCAAACAGCATAACAGAACTTCCAAGTTAGGTGTTTAATACACTCCATGGTTGCCATTTTCCTTTTCTTTCTTTTTCCCCTAATTTTTATCATACTTTTATTTGTTAATGGACAAATTCGAGTTCAACCAGTTGAACATTGTTTCTTTAAATGTGCAGGGCTTTAGAGATAAGAAATTTAAAGATAAGAGATAAGAGATAAAAAATTTAGAATTTTTTTAAAAGAAAAGCTGTTTTCTGTTTATAGATTTCTGTTTGTAGATGTTATAAGGCATTTTTATTTATTCTTGCAAGAGATTCATTCGTCTGCTTCTGATTCTAAATTTTAGAAAGCTCAATGGGGTAATATGGTTTATTTTGTTCACGGGTAAAATAATAATGTAGGTATTCTTATCTAAATTCATAAGTTTAAAGGAGATATTCTTAATTTTTAATGAAGTCCCTGATGATTTAATGGATAGATTTTATAATTGATTCCTTATAAAAAGATCAATCTTTAGTGGATTTGTGGCGCTACTTTAATAGTAATTCATTTGAATATACATTGAGCAATGCGTCTTTAAAATTTTATATTTGCCTATTTCTTATTGTATCCAGTCTACTACAACATGTTCAAGTTATTTCCCATCATTATGCTCCCTTTTCAGATCTACTCCTAATTGAGTTGTCTTTACAGACTGTTCATAAACCCAGCTCCCTCTGTGAATATTGGAAACTAACAACTCGCCACAAATATCTTAATTCATAGAAATCAGATTATGCATCTAAATGGGAGTTATTTAAATTCAAATTAAGAGAATTAGCTATCAGGAGAAGTAAGGAATTAAAGAAGGAGACAGATTGAAAAGAAACAGAACTCTTAAAGGGATCCCCTGGTGTTGAGACTTGTATGGCTTAATATAATATAAATTATGTCTCTTACTGAATTATGTAGTAGAAACCCATGAAAGATCTACATTATTTAAAAAAATCGATTTTATATTTGGACCATGGGTGGCGCCATTTTGTTTGCGTTCTAGGTTGATGACGTAGAATGGTTGAACTCCTTAATCAGCTGGCGTTACCCGTAGCTATTTTTACCACAACGCAACTCGAAAATTGTTTCAGAGTTAAATAAAACCAATGAATTGCTTTGTAATTGTACTTGAATACTTGTACTTGACTGTTGAAACTGAAATTCAGTTTTCTAATTAAAAACAATCGCTGATTAGCTCTCTTAAAAATACTCTCTGAGTTAACATTAAAACTTAAAGTTCAATCAATGATTGTACCCAGGTACTTAAAATTTTCAACTACTTCCACAGGCTGACTGTTAAGTACAACAGGGTTGATGTTACTGGCCCCTCTTGGTTTCGTTTGTATTATAAGTTATTTTGTTTTAGTCACGTTAATTTCCAATTTAACAGTCTGACACCAATCCTGCAATAAAATGACTTGGCTAAAATAATCTTCCTCATGTGCTGCATTATTTTCTGTGAGAAGTCCAACCAAGGCCATGTCATCAGAATATTTAAGTAAACTAACATTGGTGCTGTGCACAGTCATATCATTTATATAAATTGAAAACAACAAAGGTGACAACACACAGCCTTGTGGTGCTCCAGTATTTATAACAAGCTCATCTGAGTAGACCCCAGTCATTAAGACTCTCTGAGGGCGGTCAGTTAAGAAACTTCTAATCCAGTGAATGAGCCCACCATTCACATTCATCCTATGAAGTTGTTCTAAAAGAATGTCAGCTTGCATAGTATTAAAAGCAGAAGTAAAATCAGTAAAAAGAACCAGAGAAAGTGACTTTGTTGCAAATGTTTAGCTATTTGATTTACAAGAGTAAGAGTTGCGTCCTCTGTGCCCCTATGTGACCTATAGGCAAATTGAACGGGGTCAAGTTGATTCCCAACAGAAAACATAAGATGAGTGCTGACCACTCTCTCCATACACTTAGCTAAGAGTGGAGTGAGTGCCACTGGTCTAAAATCTCCAAGGGCTATAGTCCTAGAGACTTTAGGCACAGGTATTATTGTGGATTTCTTCCATGAATTTGGAAAAACACCACAATATAGCAAAATTTGAGTGAGAACCCCTTTAAACTGCTGAGAACATACCTTTAACATCCTTCCTTGGATGCCATCAGGCCCAGGGGCTTTGTTTGGTCTAATTTTAGAGAGACATCTGGCTACTTCTTCTTCAGAAAGCTGTATATGTTAATAGCTACCAATCTGATCACAGGTTATACTGCAGCCTATTTTATGGTCTCTCACATCATATCTTCCATAGAAGATGTTTAAATCATTAACAAATTTACCACAATCTGCCACATTTACACTTTGTTTTTTTCCTTCCCTACCCATTATTGTGGTTAATCCCTCCCATGCTTGTCTTGCATTGCCTGTACAGAATCTCTGTTCAACTTTATTCTTAAAATCTTTTTTTTGCTGTAAAAACCTTATGTTTAAATTCCTTCTCTTTCTCCTTTACTTCATAATTTTCTCCTCTCAAAAAATGCAGCCCTTTTCTCATTCAGACTAGGTTTAAGATCCTTTGAGAGCCATGGCTTGTTATTACTTAACACCTGAACTTTCTTAGAAGTGATAACAGTTTCTTCACAAAACTTAATATAGCATGTGATTGTGTATGTTAATTCGTGATACTCAGAGCATGTGTTAAAAACATGCGCCAATCCGTAGAGTCAAAACAATCTCTGAACTCCTCCTTCTCCTCCCCATCCTCAGTCCATTGACGTACAGTTTTCAGTTGTGGTTTTTCACGCCTTACTTTCTGTCTGTATGTTGGAAGGAGATAAATGATGTTATGATCTGACTTACCAAGAGGAGGACGACTCACTGCTTTATATGCGTCTGGGATGTTACCGAAGCACTGGTCCAGAATGCGAGTGGAGCGAGTGGGTGTTGTGACATACTGCTGTAGAGTGGGTAGATAAGGTGACATGTGTTGAAATCCCCCAAAATAAAAACTGTCTGATCTGCCGATCGGGAGAGCGCAGCATTGAAGCTTTCAGTTATAATTTCCGCTGCTTCTTTATTATTAGGCCCTGGAACACAACAAGGATGATGGTGATTTGCCTGAACTCCCGCGGATGGTAAAATGGCCTGATAGATACAGACAGCAGTTCATAGTCTCTAGTGCACACTCTCTTGAGCACTTTAAATTGTGATGCCCATGCACTGTTAATATACATGCAGAGGCCTCCCCCGATGGATTTTTGAGATGACACCTTATCACAATCTGCTCTTATAGAGGCCCCCCCTCGAGCCTCTTTTCTTCCTTTTCCTGTCCTGGGCTTTTCTGTGAGGTATTGCTGATACATGACTTAAGTCCACAGGCACAGCATCACTCCATAAGGCAAAAAGAAAATCCCTCGAATATGTAATCACTGGCGACGTACGTATCTGGTGTTTACTTCCCTCATGGTTCCTGGCTAGGGCAAAGTTCTCTCTTATGACAGCATATAGAATAAATAAGATCACCACTGCGTGCAAGTAATCAATTTCCATGTTGATTGCCTCAAGGACATTAACAAAACATAAGTAAACACACGATTAACTCCGAAAATAGGAGATCTGCAAGCCCTCTCTGTGGCACCCTCGTGCTCACCCGAGGCCGGGCTATATTCCTAAGGTTCCATCCAATCCCATAAGACCTATCGTGCTCCAGGCCTTTTATCCTCCTCCATTTGTGACGTCAGACCAGGAAACACTGAATCTGCTTTGCCCGGTTCGGGCTCTTGATACATATGTCCACAGAGCTGCCCTGTGGAGGAAGTCCGAACAACTGTTTGTGTGCTATGGGCCACCCTCGAGGGGGGGTCCGGTGTCAAAGCAGAGGATAAGCAAGTGGGTGGTCGAGGCCATCTCACTCGCTTATGTTGCGGTCGGGCAGCCTTCTCCTTTGGCTGTGCGGGCCCACTCTAACCGGGGTATGGCGGCCTGATATGGCGGCCTGATATGGATGATATGGATGAAATGAATATAAGTTAAATAGGTGCATTTGTCAAAATTGATGGTCATGGAGAACAAATGCTCTTTTTGTACGGTACACAAGGAAGACTTAGCCCCAGGAAATGTTTTATCTTTTAAAAATGTTATATGATCTTTTACACAGAGAAGCAAAATGCTTGATTATGTGGTAAACTTCTACATCTTGGATGGAAAATATTACATCATAAACAAAAAAATTGCAAAATGCATACCTAAATGTAATTTATTCTTAATACAGATGGAATCACTGAAGAATTTATTAAAGTTTGTTAATGACAAAAATGTAACAATTAAACAAACATTATGGAGTCTTTATATTCACTCAGAAGTTCAAACACAATATTCTTTTGATGGCTGCACGCTTGTTTCTCTGGCACATAATGTCTATATTTTCACAATATCAGATGCAGACACATCCAAAGATGAAAGCTTGAAACTAACAGTGTTTCTGATAGTACATCTTGCCTATTTTCTAAGTGGGCTTCTCTCTCCCTCTCCTTCAGAAAGTGGGCTGTGACAGGGAAATTGGCTCCAATAAGGTGGAGGATAAGTGTGGTGTGTGTGGGGGTGACAACTCCCACTGCCGAACTGTGAAAGGAACCTTCACCCGTGTGCCCAAGAAAACTGGTAAGATACGTTCCTCTTTTCTAGGCATTTATTTTACTTAACTCAGGCAGTTCTTTATTCTGGACTTCAGCCGTCATTAAACATCCATCCATCCATCCATCCATCCATCCATCCATCCATCCATCCATCCATCCATCCATCCATCCATCCATCCATCCATCCATCCATCCATCCATCCATCCATCCATCCATCCATCCATCCATATATATATATTCACAATCACATTCACAGTCACATTCACACTTGGACGTGTCATTAGCTGCTTTTCCACTTAGCTGCTTTTCCAGTGCGAGCCAGGGCAAAACCAAGCTGCATTTCCACTTTTGGGCTAAAGTCGAGTGCTTCACTAAAGCCTGTACCAGCCTGTAACACACCTCTCAGAAACAACTTCACACAAACACATAATTTTACCAGCAAATGTAAGTTTTATTAGAAAACTGTCAGAACAAAATCAATGCGAGATCGCAAAAAAAACATAAAAAACAGCCGTTTGTTGCCATTTTTGTTGTTGATTTAAAGATATACATCCCAAGAATCAATGTTTTACCACATTTTTACAATAATAAGTGATAATAATTTGATCATAATGAATACATTTCTGTCAAGATTGCTCATTAGCAAAATCCCGTTAAGACCTATATATAAGTCTTTGACATTAGTCATACAGAAATAAAGTGATATTTAGTAATTTCACAAAATAGGACACATGCACATCCTTATTTAGTTCCATCTATTTCTGTTTATTTTTAGGTCAATAAACATTTACAATCCCAGTTATATTTTCAGTCAGAGAAACAGAAGAAGCTCCCGAAAAACTGGAGTTGCTTTATTTTATCCTGTATGCAGAGCTTAGTTATCAGACAGTTCAGTATAAAAAGACCTTGTAATAGCCTCTAGGATTTGTCTGATTTTTTCAAGCATACAGTATTTTTCATGTTTTCTATAGTAATGGTTGGCGTGCATAGTCTTTTGCATTACATATAAATAGTTCTGCCTTATACAATGATCAGAATCCACATCAGATCACAAACAGTAGTTATTTCAAACACTTGCTGCTGTCTGAATATCTTTTCTTCTTTAATGCTGATTTTAGCTGGTATATGAAATCCTCCATAGCGCTGCCGTCTCCTGACTCAGATAAACCCCACCTCTGTTTGTAACCACTCCTTAAACCCAAGTTGGCCTGCTTTGGACCAAGGTATTCCGCAGACCAGAAAACTCTGGCCATTGACCCCAGGGAAGCCCAGACAAGGCCCAATCAAGCACGGGAAGTAACAGTGGAAACGCGGCAAATGACTCTCACAAACCCCTACTTGACCTCTTCTTTTTTAGGTCTGTCACATTTCACAGTGTTACCAGCTGAAATACTGATTCTGTATTTACATTTTTACTCTTTACACTTTTCCTCTGGCACCACAGAATGAACGCATTCAAAAGTACTGTACTGTTCTTGTTGCATTTATACATAAATGACCATGCGCAGATGTCCATTAGATCCACTCTATCTACATGTATTCTTTATCAAACAAATCGGAGGTTTTGCCTACATGTGAAGAAATATGTTCATTCATATTTCTCATTAATTTGTCATTGTACTTCAACTGTAGTTAAAGAACCAGACACATCTGAGACTAATGTTCACCCAGTGAGACAACACATCCACCCAGTGTAAACATCTATCTTTCTCTTCTGACCGCTGGGGATCAAATCACTAGAGGCAGATGTTATTACCAGGTGTAGGAATGTTCTCAGTGTGTGCTGTCTGAGTTTTCGTTATGTTTCATTGGCATCAGGAGATACCTATCTGTTTAAATTTCTCAAAGTATTCTCAAAGCTAACAAGATGGTGTTTGGTTCACTATTTTTTGGAGGCCTGTCCATAGACATAATGGTTTTTATACTGTACAAACTGTATGTTCTATCCCCTTACATTAACTCTAACCCTAAACCTACCCATCACACAAAACTTTAAGCATTTTTACATTTTCAAAAGAACTCATTCTGAATTATTTATAAGCTTTTGTACCCACATGGACCTCAATTTAGGTCCTCACGGGAATAGAAAAAACATGTCCACACACACACACACATTGTGTTCCCTTTCAAAAGCTACACTAAATGCTGCGTTGCTTTTAGCACTTTTGGGAACATCTTTATCATGACCAGCTGTGAATATAGTGTGTAAACACGTCAATTGATTTGACCCAGAGGTATTATAGCCTCAGTTGGTGATGTCACCAGAGTCCATGATTGCCTTCAGCTCGATTGGCACATCAACTGCTTCAAGTTGATGGCTGCATTTCTGGCCATGAAATACTTTCTCCTTCAGTTGAGGGGCTGTCATGTCCTAGTGCTAGTGGACAACACAACGACAGTCTCTTAGATAATTCAACAACAGATAGCGAGGGAAATTTTTCTCTTGGCCCAGGACAAGTTCCTCTCACTCAGGGCAGTCTACATTCCAGGGCAGTTGAATGTGAGAGAAGATTTACTGTCCAGACAGAAACTCCACCCAGAAGTAGTCAACCAGATCTGGACCAGATTTTACTGAGCAGAAGTTGACCTCTTCACCTCTTATCAGACAGCGCAATGTCCCCTCTACTTCTCTCTCAGTCATACTGGGTCTGGATGTGATGGCACATTCTGTGAGATGGCACATCCTGTTCTAGCCAGGGTTTTGCCAACAAGGTTCTTGCCTCTTACTGATAGCGTTGGCCGAACAGAGTGTGGTTCTCTGAGATAATATCACCCCTCATTGGCTCACCGGGGGTGATTCCTAAGAGGAGGGACCTTCTGTCTCAGGCAGGGGGCACAATATTTCATCCCTGGACTCACCTGTGAAAGCCTTTATGTTTGGCCCCTGAGGGATACCAAGTGAGGGACACTGGGCTTTTGCATGATGTTATTTAGACCATTCTAAGTGATAGGGCTCCCTCCGCTAGGAAAATGTATGCCAATAAATGGGGTGTCTTTGAAAGGTGGTGTTGATTAAGACCTCCTGTAAGAACCAAGTTCCATTCATGGGACTTAGCTCAAGGGTCTGGTTCCCTTTGAAACCCTTTGAGTTTTTTGTCTGAATGACATGCACAACTTTAAAGACTCATGACTCCAAAACTATAGCAAGGAGAGTCAAATGGTAGATATCATTTGTTAGCAGACTTGTTTTAGTATATTTGGACAATCTATTGCTGAGAAACTGCTTATGAAATACTTTTTTTAAAATATATTTTTTATTTATTTAATTGTACATTTTTTTTATTTATTTGACATGCAATAACTCGGGGAAGAAATATGGTCAAAGCCTAATTCTTTTTTGATGATGTTCCATCATATGTGTTCTGTATCTGGATCAAATTTTGTGTTGATAACATAAAGTAATCAAAAGTTACAGCATTGGGAACAAATGTAGCATTTTTGTTCAATCCTTGACGTTTATAAAACTGTTGTTTTCTAAGTGACATTCGCAAATTTAAAGACTCATAACTCCAAAAAAATGGCCGTGAAGCCAATGCTGAAGCAGTCTCATATGAAGCAGGCCGAGTGGTGTTACTGCCGCCACGGCCGCCATATGCCCCAGGAGCCTCTGAAATTTTTTCAGTGGAACCACAGTCCTGCCTTGAAACTTGTTCAGGCAGTTCAGCATCAACTGGACGCACTCCTCTGTGAGGCACGCTGTCCGCTCGACCAAATCCAACTCCATACCAAGAGAAGAGATCCTCTACACACGGCGAGTTTGCTCTTTTCTCAGTTGACCCGAAGACCCAACTGGCTGAGGTGTCGGAGCACCAGGTCCCTGTGTTCACACAACTGTTCCCGGGACTGTGCTAGTCGTCGAGATAATTGAGAATGCGAACGCCCTGTTCTCTCATGGGCACAAGGGCCCCCTCCAAGATTGGCCATAACCCACTGGTTTTCTTGAGTACAATGAAGTATGGGCTGTAGAAGCCTGTCTTCATATCAGCTGGAGGGACCGGCTCTATCGCCAGTAGGACTGCGACCTCCGCACACAGGACATGTGTGTCTGCAGTATTCACCGAGGTGAAGCGAACGCCCATGAACCTGAGAGGACATCGGGCGAACTGAATCAAGCCTGATGGTCCAAATGAACCAGCGAGACGGACTGGGAGCTCTAGCCAGGCTCGCAGAGACCGAACAAGTGGGATCATCAGGACCACCGGCATACCCACCGTGGGGCAGCGAGGTGGACTACAGGCACTGGCCTTGGGTGGCTGTCTCGTGGAGGCAAACCGCAGTGAGGTGGGAATGTGCTGTGCAACACATACCTGATTCCACGGAGGGCAGAGAGTCCGCGAGGAGGCTGTGGTGTGTCCCTGCATCATCCGCTTCTGCCTGCTGGCGAAAGAGGAGGAGGATGATTGTGGTCCAGTGTTTGAGCGGCCACAACTCTCCAACTCTCTTTGGCATTACATATCCAAAGTAGTTCCATACTGCTGTTGACTCTGAATCTGATTCAGCAAAGCACACACCATTACACAACAGCCCTCTAACCGATGCAGCGATTGACATCTGATCCTCAGCTGGAGCCCTGAATGAAACGCTAGGTTCCCCCATAAGAAGGACCAGCAATTCCATCCAGAAGCTGCAAAGCTTGCAGTGTGCTAGAGGGGGAGGAGCCCTAAGGGGTTGGTTCCCAGAAGAAGCCCCACCCACCTCAGGTCACCCCAGTCATTACACCAAAGTAGACCTCTCCTGTTGGCCACCAGAGAGGGAGCTACAACAGGAAATAGGCCAGGGGACAGCACACATAGAGCGCCGAGCGAGTGCTGGGTTGCCGTGACAACCCGTGCTGCAGCTTAGCTGCTCGACGGCACACAACACGCAGATAAGCGAATGGACCGTCCGGGTTTCCCCCGGCGGCAGCTCTCGCTGATCTCCACAGTCTCCCAGAGTGTCGAGCAGACCCGTGGCTGTGCTTTTCAACATGAGTTGCGGCTGGCCAACAACAAAGGGGACTTAAGCTTCCCGGAGAAAGAAGAGTCACAACCGGCACGCCGACGTAGTCATGTTCCTATTTGAAAACATGAACCACCCACGAACGCAGTCTCAGCATGCTGCCCAGACATGTGAAACAGTGCTCATGGCCGTCATTGAGGACAGGGAACAACCGCAACCAGAAACACACAGGTAGAATGTCATCTTTAAAAAGACACAAGCTCTATCTGTGTAGCTCTTTTATGTAAAATGCTTTCTGGGGGGATAGTCGCAGCGACACAGACAGGGAATGTGAGCAGCCTATCGTGCGCGCTCTCTTTTTCATAGAAGGCGATCTCTTACCAGCCGTGAAAACGGCTTTTTAGTGCTCTAAACAGTGCACCGAACCAGCTGTGAGAACAGCCTTTTGTTTTTGTTCAATAAAACAAAATAGAAAGAGAAAGAGAGAAATATGACCCCGCTGTAATGCCGTCACTCCAACACCAAACGAGGAGAGATCCATCTGAAGAGCTTGACTCGTTATGTTAACACACGCTTGTAGAGAGTGATTTCAGGACAATCCATTCACCACTCGGCTCCGAAGCAAAAGGCTAATTTGATGCAAGCACCTGTGCCTCATTTATACCCGCGCTGCGTGGCATGAGCAGCTGGTGCAATCATTGCCTGCCAATGTGCATTGTTTTGTTTAGTTACACTCAAAGTATATTGGCTCTTGCTAGCAAGATTCCTATTCATCGGTACTCCGACGTGGCGTCGAGACTGAATGGGAACCGACTGAATGGGAACTCAGCACTCTTTAAGAGTTGATCAAAATGGATAGATTTATTGGAAAGCTGAGATTCTAAGCTTTATAATTATATATATTTTGTGTTATTACATTCAGGGGTTGCTTAGTAACTTTTTTTAAAAAAATTCCGCAGGGTGGGTGGGTGTGGGGAGTGGTTGTACCACGGACGGTAGATTTCGGGCTTAAGGGGTTAAAACGTTTTTGTGATGCGGTGGGTTGGTCACATTTTGTCCCCATAATGTAGTGTTTACCAGGACACACACACGCGCGCACACACATATCACAGCATCCCTAAACCGAGAAAAAAACATCACACTCATGTAAATCAAAAGGGGAATGTGAATGATAGACAGCTGGAATGCATACTGCATACATTAAACAGTAAATACATGAATGCCAAGAACATTGACATTCAGGACCACCAGGCTGCTTGATGCGGGACGTGCTTGGCTTACCTGTAAACACAGAGAAACAATAAACAGCATTTATTGCATTTATATGAACTACCAGAGCTTCCCTCAGGACTAACACTAACACTATCACTCTAACTCAACAGTCTACTTTGCATACAAACTGCATATGGTTTATTTTTAAATGATGTCTTTTTTTCCCCAAGACACGGAGGAGAAGGATCCTGGTTTTGTTGGAACCAGTCTCACTCCTTTCAAATGATGTGGTTTTCATTATTCAACCATTCAACCGTTCACACTAATTGTCGATCAGCCAATTTCTATCACTGACATTGCCTGACAGAGAGATTCAAGTACTATTGGCAGTGAATTCAATTTGAATTGAACAAAATTTTAAAAACCAGAACATTTATTATCCAATGAATCAGAATAGATGGACAGAGGCAGAGCATGCTTTTATTTGTGCAGTCCATCACAAAAAAGCCATCAGTTAAGGGGGGAGTGGTGTCATTATTATTCACCCAACAGCAGTAAGGGATAAAAGCACGGTAGTCGATTAATTGGTTTCCTTAAGGAACCATCGCTTTACTTTTTAATGGTGTCTTTCAGTTGTGCAGCCTAGTGGGAGCTTGAGACTCACACCAAAACTCATTTTATAAATAGATCCCCCCACTGTGATTGCTTTTTTCAAAGAAAGTTTTAATTATATGGTGTTTTGACACATTATCACCATGGCTGGTAACATTACTGTAGTGCAGGGGTATTAAATTGAAGTTCCAGAGTCCAGCCTTGAAATTTCCTTCCCAGGGTCCAAAGAGTTATAATAGTTGACTGCGTTTAGATGACCAAATAAACCCTACAGGCACATTTGCGATGTTCAATTTAATAGGTTGCCTATCCTACTATTTTCAAGATTTAAAAAAAAAAAATATATATACTTTATGTAAAATATAAATTTAATAGATTCACATCTAAAATGGGCTTGATTTTTACTTCTGGTTTAAGCACTGCCCACTCAGTGACAGATTTTTGTCATTGCAACAGTAAAAGGTGTGAGTAATTTTTCTTTTCTAAGAAGTGGATGCATTCATTTAGAAAAGGATGTGATAAATTGATTTAAAAAAAACTTACAGTAAATAAATGTATATTTGTCACAGTAGATTCTAGTTAAAATGAATTCTGAATCATTTCTGAAGGATTATGTGTCACTTAAGCAATGTCTGCTGAAAAAGTTTATTTTTTGGCTTCACAGAACTAAATTACATTTTAAAATATATATTAAATAACCATTTATTACCATAAAAATCATTATTAAAAAAAAAAAACATAATTTTTCTCAATATTACAGTTTTTACTGTATTTTCAGATTTTTAAAAAAAATGCAGCCTTGATGGGCATATGAGACTGGCTTAAAGAAAAAAAAAGAAAAAAAGAGAAAAAACTCTAAACCCTAAACTTTGGAACAGTTGTGTTACCTCTGCAGATTTAATAGCGTCACTGCACATCCCATGTAGTGTTTTCATTGATTAATCCTATTTTTTTTACTTCATGGTGATTAGAGAGAAACTTGTGATTAGAGAGAAACTTAAATGCACAAAGAGGAAGGAGATGACATCTTTAAAATTACTGGGAAGCACTGTCAATCCCTCCGTATGCATTAGCTAATTTAAATGCAGTGTACTTTACTACATACAATGTTTCAGAGCTGTGCCTGCTCCGAACAAAAAATGATGTGATGATTACATCAGTTAATTTTAGCCTAAATGGGCAAATCACATTCTTAGAATAATTATAATTCAGGCCTTGACATGGACCATGTGGGTCTGGCACAATATATCGTTCAAGTAATTTCAGAAGCTGCCTAATTTTACTATTGCATATACACAGATAACAGGACAAATGTGTCTAAGAATATGGATTAATCTGTGTTTCTGTTGCCTTTGTTGCAACTGAATGATGTGATATGGCATTATTGAGACAATGTACTTTATTATATAGGCCCATCTTGTTTTTGGCATGATTTCTGGTTTCTGTTTTGCAGATGTGCCTCAGTTTTTATTATGAATACTCAATGTGCAATCTCTTGAACTTTAATTAGCATGGTGTCACAAGTGCTGTATTTCCTTGTGACCGTGAATTAATGTTTTATTCTGGCTCTAACCAGAATTTCCATGATGTTTACATCATGATCCTGTCATAAAATATGCATCAGAATGGGGGATTGTACATAATTTGTGATGCTTTGTATCACAAATTCCTTATATTATACTTAATTTTTATCATTGAGACTTTTAACACATTATCTGCATGAACTAAATCGTCATTTTTGACTTTTCTAACTCTATCTTGTTATATTTTCAATTGATCACTTTTTTAACAGGAAAAAAGTTAAGCAAGAGATCCAAAAAAGAAATCCCTGTGTTGGAAAACACAACCTGCAAGTATCTTATATTGTCTAATCCTACACTTCTCTTTCCTGCTGTACTGCTGTCCTTTGCATTGAGCATAGCTAGTAGCTTTAAAGGAATATTCTGAGGTTGATATAAATTAAACCCTATCAACTTCATCTGAGTAATGCTGTCTTTTACCATAGAAAATAACTTTGATTCCATAGCTTTGTTTCTAAAACCCAAAGAAAAACATGTTTTCAGTAATGCATTTACAATGGAATGCACTTACAAATGAATTGAATAGTTTAGAAGTAAAAATGTGAAGGTCATACTTTTCTTGAAGCACTGGAATTATTTAGTTTTTTACATCTCACACTCGCTCAGAATTGCATGATATAAAGTCACAATTTTGAGATATAAACGTGCAATTCTGAGAAAAAAGTCTCTTTTTTCAACCTCAGAATTGGATTTTAAAACTCGCAATTGTGAGTTTATATTTTGCAATTCTAAGAAAAAAAATCTGAATTGTGAAGTTTTTTCCTTTGTATTTACAAAATAATTTACATTTCTTTAGTGATAGACAGCATACTACAGATAAGCTTGAGTTAAATTTAACTCAGAATCTCCCTTAAAGGATTGACATAAAATGTTTTGTTGTGCAAACTCGACTTTACTTAAATGTCTATTGAAGACGGCTCTTACATTAGAGGCATAGTTCACCCCAAAATAATTTACCATCATTTTGTTCCAAACCTGTATGCTTGCGTTTCTTTTGTGGAACAAAAAATAAGATATTTTGAAAAATGTCTCCAGTGTTGTTTTTTTGCCTGTACAATGCAAGTCATTGGGCGTCCATTGACCCAAACATTCTTCAAAATATCTTCTTTTGCGTTCCATAAAGATTTGGAACAACAATGAATGATGACAGTATTTTCATTTTGGGTGAACTGTCTCTTTAAAAGTATTGAAGCGCTTACACTACATTCTAATTTCAAAATAGGATAAATATAATATTATTGACATATTATGAAAATAACATGCACTCAAGTGAATCTAATATGCTCTTTCTCTCCCTCATGCACACATACTGTATAGCTGTATAGCAGTATTCATATTCTTTAATCTCTCTTCTCCTTCCTCAGCCCTATTTTTTTATTCCTGCTACTTTTAGACCTGCACTACAACCTCTAACTTTATTAGGATTTCCCAGCAGCCCCGTTCTTTCCTGCAGATGTCTTCCTGTCCACATTAATTGATTATAAAAAGTTCCCAGCAGATGCTGCCTTAAATGACTTTATCTTCTATTGTAACGATTAGACTCCTGGCTACCATTTTACATAACACCGGTGTCTCAGACATGCGTCATACTGCCAGAAACAGTCTACCTTTAGTTTAGAGGCATTTAACATGTCAATGACAAAGAGCGTAGGACAAAATGACATAACAAATCATTCTGATTCTGAAGGGAAAACAAGAGGAGCCTTCTTGCTGCCGAAAGGAGCTCGGAATGTGTATCTGAATGAAACGGAGGTTTCTAGAAATGTGATGGGTGAGTGGTCTCACGCTTTGCAGAGGAATGGGCATTCGTAGAGAAGGCGGCATTAGTGTTTTGTGTTCTTGTGTGATGTATTGCAAACTGATTCAAAGCTCTGCCATTCAGTGTCCTTCTTAATTAGCCTCACATAACAATCGTTCATGGTTTTCAGTCTTGTTTCACCTGACATTGTTATATGAGCTTCTGAAGGATCATATATTCACATGAATGTATGATATGAATGGATGTGGAACCTTCTGTCATGTCTTGGTGTTTTCCCCTTATAGGCTTGTCATGACCCTGCTAGATGGACAGTTGTAATAGTCCTACTGTTCAAATCTAAAAGCTTTAGCGATGTACTACTGTAGAAATGCCTTCTAGTGATGCGATGTCCACCTCTGCAAAGATCAATGCATATTAGAATTCTTAGCTAACTAATTGCTTCTGCCATCTCTCCCTTTGCCTTTTTCACCATTGCAAAGGTTACCTAAAGATGTTTCTCATTCCTCCTGGGGCTAGACATGTGATCATACAAGAACATGAGGCTTCTCCTCAATTTCTTGGTAAGTGAAATCTGTCCTCATGTTTCCCAGGCTAAACGGTAAGAGAATCAAATGCATGCTAATGTATTCTGTGCACAGTACAGGGAACTGTGCCTAATGGCTCCATGTCACTTTAATAATATATATCCATCGCACCAAACAGAATTATGCTCCCAGATTTTAGAGACAGTCACTGTCCACCTCAGTTTTTCTGTAGCATTGTGGACCACAGTCCTAAAAGGGAATGGGAATGAGGATTTTCAAGCCGTGGGCACCTTTTGGAAAATACATTGGCTTTTAAAATAGCTGTTTACAAGTTACGAGTGAAATAATGTTCATTTCACAGCATAAAGCTCAAACATGTATTTTAAAAGCAGTTTTTGATTTTAAGGCAGAAGTTGTTAACATTTTGTACAAAAACTACCCACTGTGTGCTTGTCAGACAACATTTAGCAAAAGTTGTTAAAGCATTTGAGGTATGAATGTATTTAATTAATGTAAAAGAACATTAACAAAACATTAACACTTGACCATGTTTTCATTACTAAATTATTCAGCGTTTTAAACGAATTAGTTGAGTCAAAGATTTAATGATCCATTCATAAACAACTGCTTAATTCCTGAACGAATCAGCCGTTTGAACAAATAGTTTGAATAAATGACTCACTCATAAGACAGTCACCTGCCTGTTTTGTGTTTAAAAGTATTCTTTCCAACATTTCTTATTTATACATTTAAAAAAAATTAAAAATCTCAGAAATGTATTTATTGCAGTTGTAATTTTTAAATGAAAATTATTTGATTTGATTTGTAACATTATCATTGCTATCAAAATCCAGTGTTCGGCACTTTGCGTACGTGAGTTTTTGTTGTAGATGTCTGTCTTAAAAAAAAAAAAAAAAAAAAAAAAAAAAAAAATATATATATATATATATATATATATATATATATATATATATATATATATATATATATATATATATATATATATATATATATATATATATATATATATATATATATATTGTTGTGTACTGTGCTAATTAATTGAGATTTATTATCTATCTGTGGAGCCATGTATCTGCTTATTCTATTTAAAAAGGAGCCATTCCCAGTGTGGCGGCATTGGTATTCTCATTCCCATAAAGTATGAGTACACAGCATCAGATTTTGAAGAGGAACATTTTGGGTTGCTTGACTGTAACCCTGGTTAGCAGGAACAACTGATACCTGTTTCATGTCTATTTATAGCCTCTGACAAGCCCATTCCATAGAAATAGGCAACACATTCTGTATTGTGTGGGCGGAGCTAAAGAATGACGAATGTGCACAAAGCGGTGACGTCCTCAAGCGTGGAGAAACCCATCGCTCTCAGCTAATACAGATAATGATCCACAATCAAATCTGAGGCTGAAATAAATTGAACAGGAGAAACGGCAACATCAGGATGTCCGTCTCTGTGGTATGTACTGTATTTAGGGGCCTTTGTGTGTCTTTACGCACAGTTTATGAGGACATGATTCAGTTTATGGACTATTGTATGTGACTAGACCTTAGAGGTAGCAAGCAAAACGGTTTAGCACGTCAGAGTCAGACTAGTGTTATACAGAACAACAATCGAGTAACCGTTAGCGCATTTGAATGACGAAGCACGCGATCGTTTTCGTTTACTGATGTTTACTCATGCGACGGTAGCCAATAGCAGAGACATTTGAAGTTGATTTACTCACCGGCTGCTTCCAAAGCAGGACCGAAACATTATCGCTGGGACCGCTCTGTCAAAAACACACTTCTTTGGTATGATTTGGTGAAGTCCTGTGACAGCAGTGACCGTGGAAATCCACTTTGCGACGCGACTGAAGAAGCGATGCCTTGAAGCTTCCCGTCATTTCTGCGTTCAAATCGGTTCAAATGCAGCGCTGCCTTCCCGGAATGCTGTGCTGAAGCGTTGAAGTCGCTCGACGTCACCCATAGGAATAAAGTGGAGTGCGGCGCGTCATAAGTGTTCACGGACGACTGGATCTGCACCTGAGAGACTGTTTACAGCGTGCATTTCCTCTCTCTCGATCTAGTCACGCGCGCGCGCACCCTACCGGGAGAAGAGCCCGTACAGCCCATACAAGGACCTTCCGATCTATTTAACGTCAAGTAGACCCATACTCGAAAAAAACTCGCCGAAACTTGTGAGAAACCGGAAGGAGTATTTTTAACACAGAAATACTCCATCAAACGTCCAACATTAGTTTTTGAAACTTTGTCTATGTTTAGGATGGGAATCCAAGTCTTTAAAGGTGTAAAAAGCTCAGTATGCATGAAACAGCATTTCACCCCCCCTTTAAGAGTCTTTTGAATTATTTGAATGAGATATGAATGAGTTCGTTCACGGGGCAGCGGGATCATCATTTCAGCAATTAAAACATCAAGATCAACTCTGTTCTTCACATGAAGATATCGTATGGCTTCAGAAGACTTGGAATGCAACATGAGTTAATACTTTTATACTGTTTTGGTCAGATTTTGCAATAAATACTTGTGACTGTACATTTATTTGCCTGGTATGTGTTTTATATTGTTAAGATGTGGGTAGTTTTAGGGTAGGAGTTGGGTTAGTTGCTCCAAAATATAAAAGTAGCCTTTAATTATTAATAAAATCATGTCTGCTTTTACAAACGCAAATAATTAAATGCGTCTGTGTATGACGCCAAAGGTTTCTCATTGAAATGAATGGAGCACCCAGCGCGTCGAAAATTGACGATAAAGGTACGCCCAGTTCGTTGTGACGACAAGGGGTCCGGGTCAAGCGTCCATATGTGACGATTTAGATGTGAGAATGTGTTGAAATAGGGCCTATATACTACGAAATTAAAATACATTTATTTTAAATTTATAGTGCAGCTTTTTAATGAGGCAGCAATTTTATGGACTAACAGACGCTCAGTAGAAAGTAACACGATTTGCAGCAATAAACTCCAGCCAGAAAGTCATTTTATGCGGAACCATATAGCGTTATTTCATCGTGTTGACTGTCATAACGAAATGTGGCACGCAGTTTGAAAGCTGAATGGAGAATGGCTGACAACCGCAGCAGATGGAAGCATTTACTGATGCACTGATCAGGGAGTCAGCCCATTGACTTATGTCCTGATCAGTGCCCTGACTACTGAACTAGGGAACTGATTGAGACGCAGGCAATATGGTGGGGAGGGGGGAGGGGCTTTTTTCATAATTTTGAGCTTCACAGAGTTGTGTCTAAATGTACACAGAGTTAAAAGAGAGAAAGACAAAATTATTTATTAGCCCATTTGATTTCATTTTGAGAATTCCATACAGACAGTAATTATCACTTTGTAATGCACATAATTAAATGAACTGCACTAAAGTCACTTTTATTCTAAGAATATTCCCCTTCTTGAAAGTGCTTTACCATTAATGTACTGTTGAATATTACTCCTTGGTAGGGGAACTTTTAATTAAACACAACCTTATTTTAATTAGCTAGATACAGTAAGTCGTTCAATGCCTTACTTTACTGCCCTAGTTAACTTTCCAAGAGGTCTTCCAAAGTTAATGTTTCTATTTCAGTATTTTTTCCCCTTTAGAGGTGCTTAATAGCTAATTGATAAAAAAATTCTGTTATCCATGTATTTAATTTATCTGATTGTAATATTTAGATTCATTTGCATGTAAAAATGCTATTTCCATCAAACCGAATACTTAGAGTAGAGTATGCTAAATTGAAAGGCTATTAAATTAATATAGGCCTGAGGGATCTGAAAAAAAAGAAATTACTAAATTGATGTACTGTAGGCAGACATGAATGTACGTATTTATGTATTATTTTAGTTTTAAGTGCTGTTTAGTGTATTGTGATGTTTTAATTGATGTGGGATTAAATGCTGTGGGATGCAATGCCATAAAAAAAAAAGAAATTTCAAGAATAAAATACAATTTAAATTGAATGAAATAACCCGTTTCTGTCTCCATTTGATTTTTTTCCCAGACATTTTAGATTTGTTATTGGGATAAAAAAAATAATAATATTTGCCTTATAATTAAATATATGTGAACAATGAATTAAGGAATATATATTACATGTGAGTTCTCATCAATAGTGTCCTTGCTTGCTCTGATTAGTTTTATGATTAACACCTAAACAATTTGTCAGTCATCAAATGGCCATGCTAATTTTAAGGCAAAATTCACACAAATATAAACATTTATGAAAAACAAAAAAACATCTCGGTTACATATATGGTAACCCTCGTTCCCTGAAGGAGGGAACAGAGACGTAGGTTGGATGTCAACGATGAATTGGGATCACTTCTGGGAGCCCCTATCAGCTTCAAGATCTAGAGAACGGGCCAATGACTATTGGCGTACGAGACTTGCATCTCGCACTCCGGCCCGCAGCGTGGGCATAAAGCGGAAGAGATCGCAACAAACTTTTTTTTTCACTGAGGAGGCGAACTAGTGACTCGGCCTGCAGTGATGGTAAAATAACTGTGGCGACGGGACCACCGGGGGGCCGCTGCTGAAGCCACATCATGCCCAGAGGGAGTTACCATGTGGAGAATATACATATCGACTGGCCTTGGGCAGTAGAACAAGTCCCAGGGGTGGCCCCGGCCATTGTAGGTGGAGCAACACGAGGGAAAGACACAGCTCGCCGTAGGGAGAGCGTAATAATGGAAGAATACACATATGGGAACACCCTGGGGGTCCCAACATATGGAACCCAGCCTAACACAAGTTGCACCAATGCATATAAGTGTTAGACCTGGCATCAGACGCTCCACCACGTCCGACTGCCGTGCGTTGTGGAGGACTCGACAGGGTTTGCCATTTTGGGGAACTCGACTGGAGCATATAAGCAGAGAGTCTGTGCAAGAAGGCTCACTGGGGGAGACCCCAGGGCCAGCTGTGTGTGAGGGCATCAGATCCGAGGGTCCCCACAGTCTGGAAATATAACTGGCAATGGGCTGTGTCCGGGGCGGCATATAGGTCTAACTGTTCTGTGCAGTCCCGAAGCGGCTCTATATCAGCGAGATCACCTGGGGATGGAGTCTCCACTCTCCCGGGAGCACTGGCTGTCATGAGAGCT
Source organism: Pseudorasbora parva (assembly GCF_024679245.1). Classification (NCBI taxonomy): domain Eukaryota; kingdom Metazoa; phylum Chordata; class Actinopteri; order Cypriniformes; family Gobionidae; genus Pseudorasbora; species Pseudorasbora parva. Next base: position 27,618,544 of record NC_090174.1, on the reverse strand, counting down.
CGTCACCGGCACGATTGAGCAGGACAGGAATGTGAATGGCACGAAGCAACCTGTGATGCTTCTGACTCCATAAAAGCAGATGGCGGGCGAGTTGTGACATGCGATAGGAGTGTAGACCACCCTGTTTGTTGATCTACGATGATGTACTGATGTCAACGGCCGCAATGCTGTCCATATGGAACAGGACGTGCTTGGCATGTAGCAGTGTTTTGAAGCGGCCCAGCGCAAGATGAACTGCTAACAACTCCATGCAATTGATATGCCATTGCAGTTGATGCCCCGTCCACAGACCCGAAACTGCAAGCCCGTTTTACGTGGCACCCCAGCTGGTGGATGAGGCATCCGTGGAGACAACAGCATGCCTGGACCCTTGTTCTAGAGGCACTCCTGCCCATAGAAATGAAGGGTCCGACCACGGGCTGATAGTTTTGCTGCATCTCGGCGTCACTGAGGCATGGAGGGACCTGCTGTGCCACGCCTATCTCGTCGTGTAGTCAGCATTGAAGCGGTCTCATATGGAGCAATCCGAGCGGCATTACTGCGGTTGCGGATGCCATATACCCCAGGAGCCTCTGAAAATATTTCAGTAGTGCTGCCATCCGCGTTTGAATGAATTCAAGCTGTTCAACACTGACTGGACGTGCTCATCTGTGAGGCGCACAGTCAGGTTGACCGAATCCAGCTCCAACCCAAGAAAAGAGATTCTCTGCATGGGGCAGAATTTTCTCTTTACCCAGTTGACCCGAAGCCCCAACGGGCTGAGGTGAGTGAGCACCATGTCCCTGTTGTCACACACATGCTCTCGGTGTGTTCAAATCCTCACCCAGTCATCGAGGTAGTTGAGGATTCGAACACCACGCTCTCTAATGGGAGCAATGGCCTTCCCAACTTTTGTGAAGACACGGGGGCGACAGGGACAGCCTGAAGGGTAGAACTGATATTGATATGCTCGTTTAGAACTGATACTGATATGCTCATTCGTTGAATGCAAAGCATAGGAACGGTCTGTGTCGAGGAAGAATGGATACATAAAAGTACTCGTCCTTCAGATCAAGAATTCCAGATCCAAGATCGACTGTAACCTGCCGCTTTTCTTGGGTACAATAAAGTATGGGCTGTAGAAGCCGGTCTTCATATCAACTGAAGGGACTGGCTCGATCTGTCCTTCGCCCATAGGACTGCAATCTCCGCCTGAAGTGCAGGGGTTCCATCCTTCGACACAGAGGTGAAGTGGACACCCCTGTACTTGGGGGCATGGGGGACACCGGGTGAACTGAATCAGTAAGGTAAGTAAGCAATAGCCAGGCCCCAAGCGACCGAAACCAGTGGGACCAACGGCACCACAGACGTACGAGTAGCGGGGCAGCAAAGGCCGCTTGTGTGCCTTCCAACACAGCTGGCATCCCCTGCTGGCGATTGAAGAGGCGCCTGAGGGTGGGCGGCGTTGAACACCACCAAACGCTTTCTCTTGGCACCCAGCGGTATCAGAACTGCTCTTATAAATTTTGAATTTAGAATTTTGGCTACCACTGGCTGTTTTTAACACCAGTGGCAGAACAGAATTTACCAGTGGTTCTCCACCCAGTCCTCCTCTGGTAGCAGCTCCTGACCAAATCTAGCTTACCCTTCCAGCATGGAAAGCATGGCTGTCAAGTATGAATCTTATTCAGCATGAGCACTCACTATTATAGTGGGAATCTCAGCATCATCTTCATTTTCAAACCAGAACAGCCCTCTCTCCGATGCAGCGATTGATATCTGTCCTCTGCTAGAGCCCCTAATTCTAGGTTCCTTTTTTTGACCAACGAAGGGACCCAATCCTGTTTGAGGTCTCATAGTCTCGACAGTATTTCTAGAGCGCCAATAGTCATTGGCCCGTTCTCTATATCTCGAAGCTAATAGGAGCTCCCAGAAGTGATCCCAATTCATCGTGACATCCAACATACGTCAAATGTGACCGACTGAAAGAGAACCAAAAAAACAAACAAATGTGTAGTCCCTTGTGAAGTTCACAAGCTGTATGGTGACCATCATTTTAAAGTCAGATTTTGTAAATAACTTACATTTCAATTTAGTCTTCTTTGATCTATGATATGGCTTGGAAAATAGTGTACTAATTGTATGGACTACTAAATGTATGAAGCTTTTATTGCTTATATAAGCTTTTTTTTTTTTTTTATTCTGTTCTTACAGTTCCATTGTCACCATTTACTTTTGTTGTATACAGTAGAGGAGCAAAACCTTTTGACATTCCACAGATTTTTTTTTTTTAAAGTTAACATTTTGTGATATGCAGCCCTTTTTTTTCTCTGGCAAAAATAAACACAAATTCATCATATTAAACGTGGGAAATCAAAGGTCAAATTTGATTTCATTGCATGAAACTTTTGCACAGTTCTGTAATTCAGTAAATCTGTAAATTCATTATTATTTTAAAACATTCCGGACCATGTTCCCCATATTTAATGTTCTGGAACCTAAACAAATTTTTCACATTACAAGTGACATTTGATGACTGTTAGCAATGGTGATTGTCCTGAGGTGTGCATGGCTTATGCGAAAGCTTAAATATACCGATCGTCCAATTTGATTGAGATTTTTTTGTTATCCTCTTATCCCTGAGATGACAAAGAGTTGTAATTAATCTCTGAATACAGCTATCAAGAACCAAGCAACAGGACATTACATTCTCAATGGCAAAGGAGAAGATGCAAGGTCTCAGCGCTTCATTGAAATGGGAGTGGAGTGGGACTACCTCATCGAGGATGATGTCGAGACTCTCCACACTGATGGTCCACTACAGGATGCAATCGTTGTTCTGGTAAATAAACTTTCTGTAATTTAATTTGAGGCTTAAAAATGTGATATTATTATAAATTATTATTATTTATCAATTCTTCAAATGAATATCTATTTTAATACTGTACATTATAATGTTGCAATGCCTTAGATTTTCTTGAAATGTACATTTATTTTAATGAATGATATATATATATATATATATATATATATATATATATATATATATATATATATATATATATATATATATATATATATATATATATATATATATATATATATATTATATTTTAGTTTATTTAATACATTTAAATATTATAAAATTTAATTATGAGCCATTTGTTGTCATTTTACTTTGGCCATAAAAAAATAATAAAAAAAAATCCTTATTTTCTAGACTGTGTATTATCATTGCATCCCTAAAAAATATTTTAATATATTAAATATTAAAAAAAAATGTACACTGTAAAAAAATATTGTTGGTTTTTGTTGGTTTAACTTAAAAAAGTAACCCGGTTGCCTTAAAATTTTGAGTTTATTGAAATTAAAAAATTGATACAATGAAGGACATGTTTTTAATAAATTGAAACTCAAAATATTATTGTATCTAAACCACATAAAAAAAATGATAAATCATATTTGGCATGTTTCACTGCGTTATCAGAAATAAAACATACACAATTACCCAATATGCTTACAAAATATTTTAATAATATTTTAGTTTAGTTTTAGTTGTCGAATCTCAAAAAAATTACATTGCATTAACTCAAAAATTTAATTTCAATTAACTCAAAATATTAAGGCAACCAGGAAACTTTTTTTCTAAATATTTTTTTACAGTGTAAGCAACTCATTTTCCAGCCCTTCCTTACTCTCAAAACTTAAAAAACGGATGCATGGTCAAGCATCTTGCTTTACCTCTATACTGTCGTAACCCTCAGGGAACGTAGATAACATAGACGTTATGTCGAAAATATTGTTCTTGTTTGTTGTTTTTTTTTGTTTTTGACAAATGGGGTGTCGCTTGGGAGCCCCAATCACCTCTGAGTTTTAAAAAAATTGCTAATGGAATTGGCAAGTGGAATTTCCAGCTAAGGTTAGACAATAGCACAGTGCATCAACGATAGTCAAACATATCACTGATGGCTAATAACAGGTTCAAACATAGCACAAATCAGTCATCTATGAAAATCAAAAGCAGCTTCAAACAAGAAAAAAAAGTTTAACAAGAAATATTGATTCTTCTCATTAATGTATGGTCCACAAGAGAAATAGTAAGCCATGCAGTTAATTAAGATTGTTGATATAAGCTACCATTATCTTATGTTGAGGGAGATTCATCTCCCTGAGAGAATGTGCAGTTAATGCAGCGACAGATGGCAAAAGCTCTGTCAGTTTTCGTTTTCACTTTCACGTCATGTAAACACGATAACATTAAATATGAACCTGGACAACAAAACCAGTCATAAGGTCTTTTTTTAGATTTATACATATGAAAGCTAAAAACAAGCCTTTCATTGATTTATGCTTTGTTTAGATAGGACGAAATTTGGTCAAGATATAACTATTTGAATATCTGGAATCTGAGGGTGCACAAAAAAATCTAAATATTGAGAAAATTGCCTTTAAAGTTGTCCAAATGAAGTCCTTAGCAATGAAAATAACTTCTGCTAATATTTTACATATATATATATATATATATATATATATATATATATATATATATATATATATATATATAAAGATAAAATATATTTTGTAAATGTCCTACTGTTAAAATAATAATAATAATAATAATAATAATAATAATAATTATTATTATTATTATTATTATTATTTATTTTTTTATTTATTTTTACGATAGGACATTTACAAAATATCTTAATGGAACTTTTTACTTAATATCCCAATGATTTTTGGCATTAAAAAAATTATAATATTGACCCATACAATTGTTGTTGCCACGAATATAACCGTGCAGCTTATGACTGGTTTTATGATCCAGGGTCACATATGAGACACATGAGAGCCAATGGAATTTCACAATAAGATCTGGCATAATAGTTCTTCAGGCGACAATTAATTTAGTTTGACCGTTACAGCGGATGGAGAGGATTTTTGTTCTGTTCCTCTTACAAAGCAGTCGTTTGGCCCTGGAAGACTTTAAATATAATATGTATATGACACTCATATCATGTTTCTAATTTAGTACAGATTTACCCCTTTGTCAAAAGCCAGCTGCATGGCAACAAAACGAGTTGAGTAACGACTTTTATAATGAGTTTTGATCTGAACTATAAACTAAATATAAATTTGTTGGTTGACCATAGCAACCATTGTGCAATTCAATTTTATTTTTTTCGTTGTGAGAAGAATAAAAGCCTTATTCACAAATGTTCAAAGACAAATAGGCGACATGCTTTTCCTTTTTTTTTTTTTTTGGTATTAAAACTTTGTCTTCATTCTTTGTTGGTAAATAGGAATTATGGTATCATTATGGATTATACCAAACAGCTCATCATTTTAATAAGTATGTTAATGAAAATGCACGGCTCACTAATAATCTCTTGCCATGGTGAGATTAAAATAGAATGATTGTAAAAAATAAAATAAAATAAAATACAGTGCTGTAGACTGTAATCTTAGTGTAAGAGTGGTCTTAGATTGGTCTTAGTATATTTGTATTTGAAGCATACAGAGAGCCCCCCCCCCCCTCCACACACACACACACACACACACACACACACACACACACACAAACAAACACACACACTATATGGGTACACCATATACTGTCTGATGTCTTGTTTTTGGATTCTTTTCCCCCTTGTTTATCAGAAAATCAGACACAAAACAGCACACCTATTTTCCCTCATGGGCAGTGTAAAGCTGACATTTGCAATCTTTGACATCTGTAAAATATGTTAATTGAACTGATAATGTTGTCCAACAGATTGAGATGAGTTTCAGACGTTGCTGCTTGCCTGTTAGCTTGATACATGCCCGTTATTTAACTTTCTATTGTGTGAAATATATTCACCTCCACCACCCCCACTTAAAGAGTTTCTGTTGAAACTGTGTGTGTGTGTGTGTGCGTGCGTGCGTGTGTGTGTGTGTGTGTGTGTGTGTGTGTGTGTGTGTGTGCACGTGTGTGTGTGTGTGCGCGTGTGTGTGCGCGCGCGCGTGTGCGTCTGTGTGTAAACTAAAGGTCCTGAAGTAAATGGAATAAGAGTGAAGATAACCCGTCTTTGAATGTTGTAGTCAAAGCTCAAGCTTTTTTTCATCTCTCTGAACTCATTCTTTCGCTAGAGATCAGAGCCTAGTGTGAATGTGGAAGGTTGAGAAAGAGAGAAATTGGTCTAGAAACACTGACAGTTTAAACATAATTCAAGGGGACAACCAGTGACATTGGGTTTTGAATTAGTTTTTTCAGTAGTGGTTTTAAAAGAAACAAAGATGTGAGGTATTGTGGTGTATTAAATGTTTTTGAGGAGAGAGAATGAGAGATTTGCACTAACACCTATTTTTAAATAATTAATAATCTATTTATAAAGAGAATATATATTTTTCTTAAAGGTGCCCTATATCAATCAATCAATCAACTTTATTTATATAGCGCTTTTACAATCATGATTGTGTCAAAGCAGCTTCACAGTGATAAACAGTATAATATTGCAACAAAATTAGATTTGGATTTACAGTCTTTCTGGAGAAAACAGTGATGTTATCAGCTTATTTTAATTTATTACACGGCTCTGTGAAATACTTGATTCTGATTGGTCAATCGCGCATTCCAGCGGTACGTTATTTCCAGATAACACCCGCTCATACTACGAGTTATCTTGACCGGTACTACTTCTATGCTTAACGTTAGCCTGGACTTTTTAAATATAACTCCGATTGTATTTGTCTGAAAGAAGAATGTCATATACACTTATGATAAGTTGAGGGTGAGTAAATCATAGGCTTGGTTTCATTTTTGGGTGAACTAACCCTTTCAGCATTCATTTTCAACATTTAGCTAGGGCATATGGCAAATCTTCAGCAATAGGCTAGATAAAGGCTTAAAGCAGGTTGGAACTGTTTTCCGTCGCGGAAGCTTTGTCTAAGAGCTAATAAAATATTTAATCTCGAGACAATATTTTGTGTCTAATAATTATTTATTTGAGACTAGTAGCCGTGTAATAAGCGGGATAATGTACACCCAGCCGGTTGTTATCGCAGAATAAACCCCTTCAGAGTGATGCAAGACCTGTCCTGATCACTCTGTCGGGGTTTATTCTGCGATAACAACCGGCTGGGTGTACATTATCCCTTACTTATCATATAGCGACAATGTTGGCAGATACGTATTATAGTTTATAGAATTAAATAAAACCTAATTCATAAATTTTATTTGTATAATTAGTTGATTAACTTTGATCATAATTTTAGTGTCCCCAACTGAGCAAGCCAAGCCAAAGGCGACAGTGGCAAGGGACCAAAACTCCATCTGGGCATGATGGAGAAAAATAAACCTTGGGAGAAACCAGACTCAGTCGGAGTGCCAGTTCTCATCTGGCCTATTAACACACGTGTATGATTATTATTCTGACAACCTTACAGGTCAGAAATCATATTAGATCGGAATATTCAAAATTTCAGGGTATCACGGGAGAGACGGGTTTATTTAGGATGGTGCGTCGATTACACAAGAGTATGAATACATGAAAGATCGGAATTATTTATTGCCTGAGACGGATTTTTGAGCATGACGTACCGGCGAGGCAAATTCGAAGGAGACACCAACTGACACGGCTCAGCAGACACTCCAGGATGAGCTGGTCATGTCCAGGCGCAGGTCCAGCATCCGATCCGGACACTGCCCGGATCCGGGATAAACCTCGGGATAAACAGAGAGACTAACATTAGCGTAGATGCCACTCTTTTTATGATGTACATAACTACATCAGGTGTTATGGGAAGTGTTCCCGGTTCCGGCTGACCTTGTTAATGCAGCCTAACAATCAGTCAATTGATTTGAATAATGAAAGTTAAACATGTTCTATGTGTATTGCATTGTAAAGAGATGTGTTTTTAGTCTAGATTTAAACTGACAGAGTGTGTCTGCTTCCCGAACAATGCTAGGAAAACTATTCCAGAGTTTAGGAGCTAAGTAGGAAAAGGATCGACCGCCTGCAGTTGATTTAGATATTCTAGGTATTATCAACTGGCCAGAGTTTTGAGACCGCAATAGACGTGATGGAGTATAATGTGTTAAGAACTCGCTTAAGTACTGGGGAGCTAAACCATTTAGTGCTTTGTAAGTAATAAGCAAGATTTTTAAATGAATGCGATGTGTAATAGGGAGCCAGTGCAGTGTTGACAGAACTGGACTAATATGATCATACTTCCTGGTTCTAGTAAGAACTCGAGCTGCTGCGTTTTGGACTAGTTGGAGTTTGTTTATTAAGCGAGCAGGGCAACCACCCAGTAGAGCATTACAATAATCTAGCCTTGAGCTCATGAACGCATGTACTAACTGTTCAGCATTTTGCATTGAAAGCATGTGCCATAATTTAGATATATTTTTAAGATGGTAGAATGCGGTTTTACAGATGCTAGAAACGTGGCTTTCAAATGAAAGATTGGTATCAAAGAGCACACCCAGGTTCCTCACTGACGACGAGGGCTTGACAGAGAAGTCATCGAGTGTTAGACAGTATTCTCGGTTACTACTTGTGGAACTTTTCTGTCCAATAATTAAAAATTCAGTTTTATCTGAATTAAGTTGCAGGAAATTACTATTCATCCAATTTTTTTATATCAGCTATGCATTCCATTAATCTTGTCAATTTGTAGGTTTCATCAGGGCGTGAGGAAATATAGAGCTGAGTATTGTCAGCATAACAATGAAAACTAACGCCATGTTTCCTAATGATATCTCCCAGTGGTAGCATATACAGGGTGAAGAGCAGCGGTCCTAACACTGAGCCTTGCGGTACCCCATACTGAACTTGTGATCGGTGTGACATCTCTTCATTTACTGCTACAAACTGATAACGAGTAGATAAGTACGATTTAAACCATGCCAATGCAGTTCCACTAATGCCAACATCATTTTCGATTCTATTCAGAAGAATATTGTGATCAATAGTATCGAATGCAGCGCTAAGATCGAGTAACACTAATAGAGAGATACAACCACGATCAGATGATAAGAGTAAATCATTTGTAACTCTAATTAGAGCAGTCTCAGTACTATGATACGGTCTAAATCCTGTTTCAAATCATTCTAGGGCACCTTTAATGCAAAGAGAACGATCAGTGATACTGCAGTGAGATGTGATGACACTGAATTTATCCCTAAATATTAAATAAAAATAAATGGAAAAAAATTAACAACATATTTACTAATTGTATATATATGGTATATATCTTAATGCTCAGGTAATAAACACGTTTTGCTGTTGGTAACATATTAGAGAGTATAGACAATGAGTTTTTGAGTTTTCTGAAATTGTCTTTAGTCGTAGTTTATTATACAATTTGACCCTTCATCTAAGCTTTTGCATTTGATATAGAAGATTAGATTTGCGCTCAATTTTATTTCTCTGACAGATGTTTAATCACTAAAGCCTTAATCACTAATCGCTTGTCACAATTTATTTATTTTTAATTGTTTATTGTCTGAGATTAAATTCAGCAATATTAAAATATTTATTTTGTCATAGGACAAATTTTCCACTCCTAAATAACATGGATCACATTGTCATTGTCAGAAATATTGAGTTTCAGATCTGTAGTGTGACCAACTAAATTAAATACATGGAATTTTAATTTTCCATGGGTGAACAGAAGAAAAAGAATCATAGAATCGTTTGTAGATGTCTTAAGTCACTGTTCTAAATGTGATAGATACTGAGAGTATAACTTGGACATTTTGTAGATTTATCACAGTGCAAACCGTCCTTTGCTGTAAAATAAATAAATACATTTACTGTCAGGATTTACTTAAGACACACAGTGAAAAAAATTGCATAAAAAGGCATGGACATTTACACAACATTTATGGGAGGAGAGTATTTAAAGCTGTAGTCCATATGTTTTACCTCTGTGTCACCCTCTCTGTTTGAAGCGTGCATTTGCAGTTATTTGCAGAGTTGTCAACAAGAGTTATGCTTCGGTGCAGCTCCTCAGCGCGGTTGAATCTAATGGTGAAATGTGGTTTCTGTGTCATTCTTCTTTGTTCCTGAGTGTTATCATTAAAGTTTGTTTGTTATGTTGGTCTGTTTCTTTTTACAGTCTTTCTTCAGGCCAATCTTATAATGTAACTATCTCACATTAACTTTTCAGGTCATGCCACAACACGTTAGCTAGATTAAGTTGAAGGATTTGACTTGTCAAAGCACAACAGTTCTTCTACTTCAGCTTGAAAATCCCGCTTGAATAGGATTTTGTTGTGTGTGTGTGTGTGTGTGTGTGTGTGTGTGTGTGTGTGTGTGTGTGTGTGTGTGTGTGTGTGTGTGTGTGTGTGTGTGTGTGTGTGTGTGTGTGTGTGTGTGTGTGTGTGTGTGTGTGTGTGTGTGTGTGTGTGTGTGGTATGACCTAGTTTCTGTAAAGCACAAACTAATGGAAAGACACATTTCCCTGTAAAATGTATAAAATGTATCCATAATACAATAATACTTTAATGACCATAAGTCATCTAAGTCCTCAGGTTACAAAAAAAAAATGTGGTTCTGCTACAATACAGTGATTTTGTTTTCTTTTCTTTTTTTCACTTTGATATCCTTTTATTTTCTCCTGTATTCACTGTCCTCTGCCAGGTGAATTAATCAAAACATAATTTGAATACTGTGATTTGCCTCTATTCATGGTTCTCAGCAAGGCCAATTCAAGAATACCAGGCAATTTAAAAGTTGCACAGAGAATTTTAAATGACTTAAATTACTATATTGCCTTGCTTGCATATAAATTAAATGAACAATCTAGGCAAGGCAAGGCAAGGCAAGGCAAGGCAAGTTTATTTATATAGCACATTTCATACACAATGGCAATTCAAAGTGCTTTACATAGAAAGGAATTAAAATAGGGATGACAAATGCATAAGAAAATTAATATAATGTAAAGAGAATTAAAAATAATAAAATGATGATAACCAAAGAAAAGAACAAAGGTAAACTATCTAGGCAGAGCAACAATAGAATGTTCTCCATTTTTATACAGATCAGACAGAGTAATGAACTCTAGTAACACTGAAAAAAAAGGAAAACATACATTGTCCAATTTATTTAATCATATTATTTGCGATCGACACAACAAAATTGTGTCTCTCTTCTAAACGTGATTTCTTTGCTTTCGATTAATGTAATTCTCTAAAATGTGCAATCTACTAGATTACATTATTTGGGGTAAATGTGAACCAGTTAAGTACTCCAACACTCTCAGAAAAAAAGGTACAGTTCTGTCACTGGGGTGGTACCCTAAGGTACAAAAGTGAAAAGGTACACCGTAAATGGGTTCCCTAAATGGTACATATTAATACCTTAAAAGGTACATATCAGTACTTTAAGAGTGCAAATTAGTACCTTAAAGGAGCATAGTAGTACCTTAAAGGTACATATTAGTACCTTTTTGGTTTTGTACCTTAGGGTACCGCCCCAGTGACAGCAATGTACCTTTTTTTTCTGACAGTGAAGATGATTTTTGCTGAAACTGTAGTTCCCAGCATGCTTTTTTGGGACTTGACGAAAAGAGTAAAATTGTTGAACTTAAGTGTTATTTTATGTTAACACGGGCAAAAAAGGGGAGACTTTATATTGTTAAATAGTGTTTCATGTTTAATTGTTGCAATAATTAGAACCATTTAAATTATACTGTACCATAGTGGAGAAAAGCGGAGTGATTGCTAAGGCTGTGGATTGAGACACTTATGTGCACTTATGTGCTATTGCTGACTAACAGAATGAAAGCTAGTTAGTACAGTCTTATTAATCAGTCAAGTCACCACAAAAATATACTAAAACAAAATAAGCTTGTGATTTGATTAAAGAGGCAGACAGGTCTCAAGCCCCCCTGTGCACACCACTGTTGTTAGGAAGCCATATTAAAATCATTTTGAGATTACGCAATTGGGTTACTTAAAAATTTCTTCATTCCATGATGTTGAAGTTATGTGATAAAATCATGTCTGTTTAACTCAATTGAATCATGTGGAACCGATGTACATGATTAAATCATGTATGTCCAACACACCTATTTTTTCAGTGAATGACATTGCAACCTTTACACACAGAGACTTATTTCTGAAATTACTTCAAATAAGTTTACAATTAAGTGTGTGCTGGATGCTAATCTCTGACTTGCTCACCGCTTTTATATCAGTTTGCTGTCATATTAAGAAAATAATAATCATTATTAGAATATGACTTTCTGAAGTATACATGAAATTGTGGTTACAACAGGAAACTAATGCAAAATTTGTCTTCCTTGAAACAACACAAGCGTGTGGAATTAGGCTGGTCATGCTCGTTTTGTTTCAAATGCAGTTAAACAGATCCTCAACTGAATCATCTCGCACAGAGGCCAACACATAAATCGGCATACTCTTACATATGCATGAACAATGTTAAATTCCTGCGTACATAATCAAACGCCTGTAAATATTTTTTACAGGCATTTTGTTATATCTGAACTTTTGTCCTATTGTTTTTCCATCTCCATTAGATCATGCCTAAAGACAATGAGACGAGATCCACGCTGATGTACAAATACATCATCCATGAAGATTCAGTGCCCCTTAACAACAATAATGTTATTCAGGAGGACACGTATGAGTGGGCTCTTAAAAGCTGGTCTCAATGTTCAAGACCTTGTGGTGGAGGTAACATTCCCTTAATACGATCTCTCAGGTTACTTAGGTTACTCAAATATTTTCCTAAATAAAAATATCATGTAATTATTTTGTGATGACTAATAATTGTCGATAGACATGTCTTTTGAGGGTATGAGAGACTTTGTTCTGCAAAGCCAGATTTTTCAAAAATGATTGAAGACTGGTTCACTTCATTACACGTCATGTTTCTTTCTGTTCTTTCATTTGATTCACTCTTCAGGATTCCAATACACCAAATATGGGTGTCGTAAAAAAGGTGACAACAAAATGGTGCACAGAGGCTACTGTGACATTAACAAGAAACCCAAACCTATTCGCAGAATGTGTAACTTACAGGACTGCACGCAACCACAGTAAGTTCAATTTAGACTTTTTTAACCCTACTCACAATAACTGTAGTCCCTTTCATTGAAATGATAGCTAAAATGGTGTGCCACGGTACAGTGTGTGATTATCATTGTATTTAACTCAATCTAAACATCCCTAAATAATGTATAAGTACTCATCCTTTGCCAGTCTAGCTCGGAGAGCCCAGAGCAGGGTTTTGATTGCTTTATACCACAGGGAGGTCTTGCTTAATTAATTTCTCTTGTCAGAGGCCAAGAAGAAATCTCAGAGTGTGATTGTGCATGTATGCTACATATCTGGGAATAGATTGCCTCGGCTTATAGTTTCTACTGAATCTGTAGCCTTAGTTACATTTCAACTGATAGATGAAGATATTTATTTCCTGTTCCATAGAAAACCACAAATAAATCTGCTGCAACTTTTGTTTTGTTTTGTTTTCATCAAGCATTTGTCATGACCTGCTTTTATGATTAAAAGTAATGCACATATAAGAATTAAGACCCTTCAGTATTTAATCAACCTACATGTGCCACTGAGTGTACATCAAATCCAAAAAGATTTTTACATTTAAATACATTTAGTACATTTAGTAGGGTCTATATGCAGCATATCTACTGCAGCAATACAATTTTGTAAAATACACTACACGACCCATGTGTTTACACAATGCATCCTTTATTTTGGATGAATAAAGCTCTGAAAAACAGCATATTTCACAGTTCCCATTCAATCGGTCACTTGAATGATGATGAATAGTAATCGCTATAAAACTATACACGAAGACCGATGAATAGTAATCGAGCCAGAGAGACCAATCTACTTCGAGTGTAACTGAGTGGTGTAAATGAGTGTAAATGAGCAGTTGGTGCCTTGCATTAACCAGCTTTCTGCCTTCAGAGCCGAGCAGTGAATGTTTCCTGCTCTCTACAAAGCATGTGCTGACATTATAACGAGTCAAGCTTTCCGAGTGGACCTCTTCTTGTCTGGTGTTGGAGTGACGGCACTACAGAGGGCTCAAATTTCTCTTCTCTCTATCTTTTTTTCTATTTTGTTTGTATTGAGCTGTGGAGAGTGCTGAAAAGCTGATCTCACAGCTGGTTAGGGCTGCGCCTTCTGAGAGAGAGAGAGAGAGAGAGAGAGAGAGAGAGAGAGAGAGAGAGAGAGAGAGAGAGAGAGAGAGAGAGAGAGAGAGAGAGAGAGAGAGAGAGAGAGAGAGAGAGAGAGAGAGAGAGAGAGAGAGAGAGAGAGAGAGAGAGAGAGAGAGAGAGAGAGACATTCCCTGTCTGTGTTGCCGTGACCATCCACCTGTGTGCTTCAGCACCAAGGAGAGCAGTTCCTAAAAGAGCTTACACAGGTAAAGCTTGCATCTTTACTTGTGTGTTTCTGGATACAGTTGTATCCTGTTCTCATTGATGGCCACGATTACCGTATAACATGCCCGGGCATATGTATGCCGGGACTGTGTTCGTGGGTGGTTTATGTTTTTCGCAGGAGAACATGACCACATCGGCACACCAGCTGACTCTTCTTTCTCCAGAAAGCTTGAGTCCCCTCTGCTGCTTACAATATGTGTATAAGCACAGCCATGGGTCTGCTCGACACTCTGTGAGACAGAGGAGAACAGCAGGAGCTTTTTTTCGTTTCACTGCTGGCATCAAAGCCAGTAGTACCCAAAAAAACAAAACAAAAAAGGAAAGGAAAGGAAAGGAAAGGAAAGGAAAGGAAAGGAAAGGAAAGGAAAGGAAAGGAAAGGAAAGGAAAGGAAAGGAAAGGAAAGGAAAGGAAAGGAAAGGAAAAGCAATTCTTTATCTCTGAGTCCTAAGGGGGCTCAGAGAGCTGTGGACGGTCGAACGCCAGACCACACTCATCCTCCTCCTTTGGCAGTGGGCAGCATTTTAGCACAGTCCAGGGAGCATTTCACATGCTATAACCATAAATTCTCCATTATTGATTATTTTATTGAGTGATATTGATATTTCCTAGCGTTTAATCAGTGACATTAATAATAGATTTGCTTTCTAGTGTCTTCTTGCCACTCCATCAACTTGCTTCCCTGAAAGGCAAAAGAAAAACATATTACATTGTGGTATGATGATATGAGTTACTTTAGCAACTCTCAATGGAGCATGCATGGTGACATATTACACAATAGAAAAAAAAAAAAAAAAAACTGCCCTAAATTCACTGGCAGATCCTCCTGATATGGTGTCTAAACAAGACAGCTACCCAGAACTTAACATGGCATGATGTCAGCTTCACATTTTCTGCTGTTTTAATAGACAGGGAGATAGACCCAGCCACTAACAAAATAACCTAACAAAAACATAACCTCAAAAAATGACCCTACAGACTCAACCCAGTGATTGGGACGAACAAAATAAAAATAAAATGTTTTTTTATTTTATATATATATATATATATATATATATATATATATATATATATATATATATATATATATATATATATATATATATATATATATATATATATATATATATATATATATTGTTATTTACTTTCCTTCCTTGTTTTACTGTATGACTGAAAAATTCATGGGCCGCACATTATTTAAAAAAGAGATGAGGACAGTTAAGGTTTTGCAGACACATGGTGAATGCACGACTCATGAACAGTAAATTAATTAGGTGATGCATACATTATTTAATATGTGGTTTTTTTTGTTTTTTTTAATAAAAAAGTTATATTGATCCAGCATTATATCACTCATTATTACTTTATATACAAAAAAAGAAAACTACTCAATAAGAATGTACCTACAGTACACCTTTTATACAGACCCAGATCACAGACCTCTGATTAGCCAGTTGTACATGTGTATCTGCTTCTTTATGCAGAGAAACCTTGCAGCTTGTGCTATAACCATGCATCAGTTCTCGAGTTATAATCACCAGTTCCTTTGATAAACTTGCAGCAGATTGACTAGTACTTCATAGCTCCTCAGAATAACTTTTAATGGAATTATAATTTGAGACCTTACATCTGATAATTGTTCACTCTCCCATGTTACATTTTATATTTTTTACTATGAGGAAAGCCTCATAATTGTAAGTCAGCCTTAGACTTTCTTGTAGATCATCCTCCTAATGTGGCACAGGAACGAAAGCTAATTGCAGATTGAGGCATGATGATTCACTTATTTCTTATATCACTTATATTAGTCATTTTGAAATTGAATGCAGGTAGCATAAATGGGATCCTAAAGTGTGCACTACAGATCATTTATTTGTGCAAAAAAGTGAAGATTAAACTATTGGAGCTGCTCCAGAATCATTTCATTTTCAACAAGCTGAACTCTTGCTGGAGATTTAGCAGCTGTGACGCCTTCTTATTTCAATTCTGTGTCCATCAGTCACCAGGGCTCCTCCTCCCTTGATAACTGCAGAGGATGGGATTGTGCCTGCAGTTATTCCTGCATTTCCCATTCCCTTTGCATTCGCTTGTCCTAATTTTATTTTTTCCTCGTTCTTAAAGCTGTCTCTGCAGGCGGTTGCCATTTCAGTTTCCTTTGCTTCCGTTGCCCCCTTACTACTAGGTTATTTTTAGCGTAAAATATAAATTAAATATCATTTTAAAATGCAACTAAGAAGACGAATCTTGTATTGCTAAAAGCATTCATTAAATTAACTGACATATTTAATAAACATGCAAGGGGTGGGGAAAGAAGTGGGGGTGGGGGGGAATCCTTCGAATATCCGAAATCCTTGTCCTTGTGGGGACATTTTTTGGTCGCCACGAGGAAAACATCTTATAAATCAAGCAGAAGGAGTTTTTTTGAGAAAGTAAAAATGCAGAATGTTTCCTGTGTTGTGTAGGTTTAGGGGCAGGGGCAGTGTAGGGGGATAGAAAATACGGTTTGTACAGTATAAAATCCATTACGCCTATGCAAAGTCCCGATAAAACACGGAAACACTGTAAGTGTAACTGTAAGATGTCTCTTAAAGGGGTCGCACACCGGACTCGAAGCTAAGCACCGCGAACCTCAGCGATGTGCCACGTCTTTAGAATTTGAACACCAGTGGAGGCATTCGAATCCTGAGGCTGAGCTTCGCATCCGGTGTGCGACCCCCTTTATGCTCACCAAGGCTGTATTTATTTGATCAAAAATACAGTAAAAACTGTAATTTTGCAATTTTCTGTTTTTATATAATTAAAATGTAAATTACTTCTATGATTTTCAGCAGCCATTACTCCCAGCTTCAATCTCACATGATCCTTCGAAATCATTGTAAAATGCTGATTTGGTCTCAGTTATTATCAGAAGTAGACTGGGCGATCAGTCGCATCCTTCTGTGGCGGTCATCTGCTGCCTCCACCCCGCCACCTGCGTCTGCCTCCGCTCCTACGCCTTACCAGCAGCCTCCACCTAAGCAGTGTCAAGGAGCTAGACGTAAGGCCAAGGGCAAGCGGCCTTAAGATGGAGAGGATTGTGACCGCACCACTGATTTCTTCAGTCCCAGCTGTACCCAAATTCTCAATAAATGAGCAGTTCCCCCATCTCTGGGTCATGTGCTGGACCTGTCTCCTATCAGACGGCGGATCACACGATTCACTTCGCCCAGCGTCCCCCCAGGTTCATGGACGCATCTGCTTCACTTTGGAGATTGCAGTCCTACAAGCGAAGGATGTGATAGAGCCGGTCCTTCCAGCCAATATGAAGACAGGGTTTTACAGCCCATTGTATCAAAGAAAACCGGTGGGTTACGGCCAATCTTGGACCTACGAGTTCACAAGCTACCGTTCAAGAAGCTCATGCAGAAAGGCATCTTCGATTGCATCCAAATGCAGTTGTTACTTTGCTTTCAAGGGTCGAGCATATCAGTACAAAGTTCTGCCCTCCAGGCTGTCCCTGTCCCCTCTTGTCTTCATGAAAGTCCCGGAGTTGGCCCTTGTGCCCATAAGATAATAGGGTGTTCACATTCTCAACTATCTTGATGACTGGCTCATTCTAGCACAGTCCAGGGACCTGGTGCTCAGACACAAGGTTCTGAGCATCTGTCCGATTCAGTCGAACAGATGGCACCCCTCACAGAAGTGCGTGTCCAGTCAATGCTGAACTGCCTGAACACGTTTCCCCACTAAAACAATTTCAGAGGCTTCTGTGGCATGGTATCCATTGCAACAGTAACAGCACTTGGTCTGCTTCATATGAGACTACTTCAGCACGACCTGTTTCCATGTCCACTGTACGCTGCCAGTTCACCTACTCAGCTTCTCAGCGAAAAAAAATGATTTGACGCAAGCCCCTGTGCCTCATTTATACTTGCGTTGCGTGCCATGAGCAACTGGTGCAATAATTGCATCCAATGTCCATTGGTTTGTTTAGTTACACTCTAAGTAGATTGGCTCTTGAGAGCGAGATTCCTATTCATCATTCTCCAATGTGGTTCTCCTCTGTTCACTCCTTCAGGGAATGAGAATTACATACATAATCAAGACGTTCTTAATTTAACCAATGTCAAAACCCTTTATACTGCTTATTATTTTTGTGGGAAACTGTTATACATTTTTATATCTATCACATCCATTAGTTTCTAATCACACCATTTAAAGGATGGCCCTTTGACTTCCTCACATAAAAAAAAAAAAAAAAAAAGTATTAACCTGCCTGTAACATGCTGGCTTTCTGGCTATGGCATGTGGCTGCTTATTGTATTTAGCATGTTACTGCAATTGAGCATGATGCTGCTGGTAACATAATCTGCAACCATATCACCCGGTAGTCAAAGACTGGTTAGCACTGAAGCTAAGCAGGGTTGAGCCTGGTTAGTACCCGGATGGGAGACCTCCTGGGAAAACTAGGTATCTGCTGGAAGAGGTGTTAGGGAGGCCAGCACACCCTGTGGTCTTTGTGGGTCCTAGCGTCCCAGTATATTGATGGGGACACTATACTGTTAAAAGCTCTGACCTTCAGTTGAGACATTATCCTGACTCTTTGTGGTCATTAAAAATCCCAGGAAGTCCTTCGAAAAAAGAGTAGAGGTTTGACCTTTAATCCTGGTTTAAATTGCCCATTGGCCTCATCATCATGGTCTCCTAATCAACCCTGTATATACTGATTGGCTTCATCACTCTGTCTTTTCTCCACCATAAGCTGGTGTGTGGTGGGCGTTCTGGCGTAGTATGGCTGCCGTAGCATCATTCAGGTGGATGCTGCACATTGGTAGCCTAGAAATCTAGATGCACCCTAGCGGCAGCAAATTTAATCTGCCCGCAAGTGTCGTCTAGGAACTCTCAATACCCTTCTGAGCTGTATTCCTCAAAATCTGGACGGGCCAATCACATCGTGTATAGAGTCAGCGGGCGGGGCCATAATGACGACGGCCGAGTTGTGTTTGCGTGCTTCTAGTAAACACAGAAACTGGCGAATGGCGGCGGTCTTTTGAATCAGCTTTGACTACGATTCTGGAAGACTTAGAGTTAAGCTTTTCTCTGAGAAAAGAACAAAGAACGGCACTGAAGTCATTCTTAAAAAGGGAAGATGTGTTCGGAGTTTAGCCGACCGGATACTGTGAATGTTTAATCTATCAACAAGCTCTGTTTCACCCTCGTTACTCTGGTTGGTGGTAGCGCTATCCTATCGCGTGCAGAGGGAGTTTGAAAGACAGCCGTTTATCCCGCCCCTCAGATTGAGCCCTGTCTATGGTGAGTTTCCAGACCAAACATCTTGATGTGGGTCTGGCTTGTCAGGCTAGCACATTGGTGAAGGTTGAGGAGATTCTTCCTATCATGTAAAATGCTTTGAGTGCAGAGAAAAAAGCTATAATGGCAAGAGATAGCTAGAAGAGATGTGTTTTACATTAAGCCATTCTTTTTTTCTGGAGTCAGCAGAATGAATGTAATATAAAGATAAGGGTTTTTAATGTTTCAGCACGACTTCTGTATCTCACAGATGTTAGTGTATGGCCAAGGCATTGCATAAGAGCAAAGAAAAGGCTGCACACAGGTCAATGATGCCTCTGCTCAGTTACAAATTCACAAATGAGACATAAAGACCTTCTGTAGTGCTTTCCATTGCACAGGCTATAACATACTCCTTACTTGCACAAGTGTGTTGCAGGTCAAAAGGAAATTCATATAATTATCATTTATATATACAACCTCATGTCATTTCAAACTTGTATGACTTTATTCTGTGAAATAAGATATTTTGGTGGAAGCCAAACAGTTTTGGTGACTATTGACTTCCATTATGTGGACACATAAATAAGACATTTCTGAAAGTATCTGCTTTTATATTTCAAAGAGAGAAAAAATATTGGGTAATTTTGGGTGCACTTTCCTTTTAAATGCTGTGATATAGTTATTCAATGTTTGCCAGTATTTAATACATAGTCAGAGTTGACCATTTTGCATGTGTTCTGCCCTGGATATATTCTCAGTGTATTGAGGTTTATGAAGAAGCTTCAGATGTGTCCAACTTTTAGTTCACCAGACAGAGTATTTGATTTCTTTAATCACATTCCAATTGCTAAATAGTCCATATGATTAATTTTATCCAAAAACAGATTTGTTAGCAGCTGGTCTGTCTTGGGACAAGGAATAATGGATGGAAGCTCCTGCTGTTTAAGGAGGAAATGTGTTGTGCTGTTTTGTAGTCCTGAAATAATGGGATAGACCTGTGAATGATAATAGGCAGACAAGGATAATTGAAAATTGTTGAGAAATCTTTCTAGAATGATTAACATTTTAATTAAATTCTTAATTCATTATCCTTAATTCTGGTTAATTAACTCTCCATGTGTATTTAAGCCCTTAGTTCTTAGTATTTTCTATGTTTTAATTTGTGTTCCCCCTTAGAATTATGATTAAAAGCTGTTTATTATTATGAATCTCCTGCATTGTGTGCTTACAGCCACAGTTGTTCAATTGTTGGTCTGTGCACACATGCACATTAGATGTCTATGTACAGACCATATCTCAATAATGTACCATTTTGGCAGAACACATCACCATTTCTGTGTCCAATCTTATTAGATGCCAAACGCAAACAACAAATAGTACTAAAATAAGCTTGCTGTGTGCTTTAGCATAATTAAAAAATCATGAAAGCATGCCTTTATCTCCATATTGAAATCTCAGTTGGTCAGATGGTGATTCATCTTTTCTGAATTGTTAAAATATTCGTATCCAGGATGCTGTGAGCCTAGAGACTGTAATGTACATTGTTAGCTTTTAAAAGCTTCACTTAAATGTGTGGTATGAATGAAAAGTGCCGATAAACAGCTGTTTGAGTATATTCTTACAGTGAATGGAGGCCTGGATCTGGAAATAGTAATCGATATATCACAAGTGTATTGATCCACATTTCATTTGTCTTCTGACAGATGGATCACAGAAGAGTGGGAACATTGTACCAAAACCTGTGGGAACTTGGGATACCAAATCCGTACTGTGCGCTGTGTCCAGTTCCTTCACGAGGGCACAAACCGCTCCATCCACAGCAAGTACTGCAGTGGGGAAAAGCCTGAGATCCGCAGGACATGTAACAGAATGCCCTGCCCAGCACAGTGGAGGACTGGGGCCTGGTCTGAGGTACGTTTTTCTCAGGTCACATGATGTTTTGTAGATACCAATACAAAATCACTGGTTCTTGAGGTCTTTGAAAGTAGCATTTTAGAAAAAAGTGAGAAGATTGGTTCAATTATATTTTACAAAGCTCTGTAGAACGAAATACTTTCTGCACGCAGTTTTCAGTGTGATTGACTTGAAGTGTGAAATCAGTCTCATTTGAAAAAAGTGTTTACCACATCGGAGGAATGTTTTTTTTTTTCAGTAGAGGCAGAAAACTTCTGGAGAAAAGAAAAATAGTACTCATTTCCTTTTAGTTTGTACTTTTTACTCTATAGTCTTTTCATGCACTGACAGTGTCAAAGTGAGGGCTGACATTTCCATTGATTTTATA
This sequence comes from Pseudorasbora parva, assembly GCF_024679245.1. NCBI lineage: Eukaryota > Metazoa > Chordata > Actinopteri > Cypriniformes > Gobionidae > Pseudorasbora > Pseudorasbora parva. Next base: position 27,596,591 of record NC_090174.1, on the reverse strand, counting down.
ATCAGTAATGATTTTAAAAGTCAACCTGAGAGATTGTTTTATGACAGTGACCTCATTACCCAGAAAGCTAAAATCCAGACTCTTTTGATGATTTTTAATGTTATACTGAGATATTGAGCTTGAGCTAGTACACTGTCAAACGGTGTAGCCTGGTCCTCTATTGAACCAGCCTTTGTGGTATTGATTTTGACCCCAAGAAAAAGGATTAACACCGAACTGTGTCAATTATTAATATTGTTGATAAGTAATTGAATAGGCTGACCATAAACTGGACGTAAAGGCAATATGTGGTGCAATAAAGGCAATCTCTTGACGTAAATCTTTTGTTTTTGTCTTATAATCAGCTGTAACTGTAACAAGTGACAGGACATGGACCTCTTGGTTTCTTTTTTTGTATATTCACTCTTTATATCCTCACTCTATTTGACATTTCATTGCTCCAAAAACCAGCTCATCATAAATGTATGAGAAACAACAAATATTTTTACTTTGGCTGTGATTCAATTGGATTCTTTCACACCACACTTACTTTGGTTATCGTTGTTCCAAAAACTGCTTTTAACACCAAGTAATGGAAGACTTCACACTTGTAACTTAGAAGCAGGTTTTATTCCTTTTGCAGTGTTAACCGCATATTGCTGTGCTAAACTTGTACAGTATTAAACAATATGGAACCGACAGCCAATTGCCTGCCTCATTACAGCGGTGCTGTGCACTGTATTTAAATAGTAGTTTCAGCATTTGAGGGGAAAAATGTGAAATGGTGACAGAAATACGATGTACTGAAAAGTACATGCAGGATAAACTTGATAGTACAATAACACGACAATGTGCAATGCTAAGGCCTTTATGTAAACATATTGCATGCAAATTCATCCATTCAGTAACACTGACACTGCGAATATGGAAATACAGAAATTTACCCAGGGTTTAGGAATGTACAGTGTGAAACATCATCTTATGAATACCACAGGTAAAATATGAGCAATGTGAAACATGAAGAAAGATAAAACAGAATTTATGTTTTCCCAGGGTTTAATAAGACCCAAGATTAAGTGTAAAAAAAGCCCTAATGTGGACAGGCTAATTGCATTGTGTTTGTTTAGGACACAGTTAGCTGTTCAAAACCATGTATATATTTCTGTGGTTCCCATCAGCTTCTTTCTTATCTCTCAGTGCTCAGTGTCCTGTGGGGAGGGTGTGGCACGACGCCTGGTCACATGTCGCATTGGAGATCAATGCACAGGCGAGAAACCTGAGTCGCAGAGACCCTGCAGGACAGGACACTGTCATGGTAAGATGCCACAGACACACCGTTACAAATTCTGCAACCCAAAGCTGGGATTGGTTTCAACAGGAAACGCTCAGCACAGGGACAAAAATGTGCACTCATCAAACGATTTTATGGGGTCTTTAGTGGCTAAACTGTTCATGTTATTCTTTCCACAAAAGAAAGCCTATTGAAAGAGAATGAAAAACATTGCACAATGTACAAATTCATCTGCATTGATGACATTATTCATGGTTCCCTTAACCACATGGAATTTCCCAGAATGCTTTTGTGGTCTATGAACTTCTCAACTGCTCTATGGGGAAGCATGTTTACACCATCCCCGTTGTCTGTTGAGAGCTTTTATTTGGACAAGCATGTGTGAGAAAGCAATTAAATAGGCCACATAATGCCTACAAGCTTAAACCGAGTTTTTGGCAACATTTTTATAGTTAAATAATGTACTTTTTTTGCATTTTTTCCAATTCCTATTCTTTTGCTTTTGCATGCCCCATGAGTTTGAAATTGTACATTTGTATTTATGTTTTATGCAACATGTTTGGCTGTGCTGATGTACACTGCCTACCGCACAGAAAATCACAGTTTCTTAACAAACATAAAAGCCTGACTTTGTGCAAGAGAACTCTATCACTGCTCTCAAGAAGAGCTTTTATGGGTAACACTCAGCTGGGGTGTCTTGAGTACAGTGATAAGAAATAAATAAATCACTGTGAAGTATCACTTTCTTTATGTGTCTGCTTGCATGACTTTCTCCTAATTCCTGTTTAATGGCTTCAGCCATACCTGGATGACATCCATCTCAGTGGAAGGTTACCAAAACACCTAACCTTTACAATCGACACTTGCGGCACACTGCTTACATTTTTAGCTGAGTTTAACGTGCAACTCTTTAGGGAGCTGGAGGTCTTTACCTAGTGACAAACAGTCCATAATCTAACTTCAAAAACTGGAATGCCTCTTTTACGACTTTTATTCATTGAAATATCTCATGGCCTTTTTTAGAAAGGACCACATTCTTTTGCTTTTACTGTATTGAATAGGATAGTGAGAGGAGGAAGGAACAATATTGTAAAGCTGAGGGGATGAGAAAATGACACAAATCCGAGTCACCCACACATAAGCGTCAGTATGCGATGCATCAGACTTGCCAGGCCACATCACTGTCAGACCTCTGAGTTTAATATTGGCTTCAGAATTACATTATCTGCAGTTACATCAGCTGCCCCGACGAAAGATTTTTGTATTCGATTAGTAGTCATTAATTTAAGCCTTTAGTCGATTAATCACATGTTTATATTAACTGAATTACTTAATGGGAGGGGAACGGAGGGGAGGGGGGTGTTGAATACATGCCTATACCTCACTTAGGTTTTAAGAAGGATTTGAAAGCACCATTTTGTGTTCAACATGAACATTAACATTACTGCTGGTTTTGTGATTTGACTTAACTGATTCATTGAAAAGGTCTAACTCAGGATTCATTCACTCATGAAGATCTCATTAAGGTGATCTAAGTGCTATTTAGAAGTAAATAACATCATACATTTCAGTTTAAAAATCATATACTCAATTATTGCATATTTTAAGAAGATTTAACAAGTTTTAAAATAATTTTTCCTTTTAGACATTGACAGCCCCAGTATCTGCTCTTTAAGATGTGACATACAGAATACTGTTTCTGGGTTAACTTCGTTTCAAGTGAGAATACAATCTCAGCATCTGTTTATGAGCATCATTCATTTATAGCATAATTTAAACAAACAAACAAACACAAACTTAATTGCACTAGTCTCTAGGCTCATGGCATCCAGACTTCAATATTTTGTATAACACTTCAGAAAAGATAAATCATTGTTTGGACAGCTGAGATTTTGGTAGAGATAAAGGCTAGGATCATGAGTTGTCACAGTAGTAATACATTGGGATTGTATATTTGTGTTTGGACACAGAAACTTATATGTGCAACATCTGACGTGACAAAAATAATGACTAGGGGCCTCATTTATGAAAAGTGTGTATACACAGATTTGAACTTAAAGTATGCATACAGTGAAATCCATGCCAACGTTCATTTGAATAAATGCGGCCTTTCATGTGGAAAAGGGTCTAAGCAGACATACACACAAAGAGAGAGTTGTAGTACTGCAAGGTATTTAAAAATCTAAGCAATTCTTGCCGCTCATGTTTTCTGTGCATACATTGGTTCTCTGAAACTACCATGCACACATTTGAGAAATGATCAGAAGATCAAATATAGGAAGGTTTCTACGAAACATTTTATAAATGAGGCCACTGGATACTGGTTGAAAAAAAACTGAAATCATACTGATTTGGAATACTTGAGGGTGAGTAAAGCCGGGTGCACACTGTGCGATCTTGCCCTCGATTTGACCGTCTGAGACAAATTTAGCAAATCCTAAAAGATTCCTCTGATCCTAGGCTAAAATCGGATGTCGTTGATCGTTAGTTTGACATGTTCGCCGGCAGCCGATTAATGACCAGAGCGATTCAATTTTACCTCAGACGAAATTCTTGCAGTGTCGGAAGATTTGCCGCACAATCCTGCAGTGTGACTTCTCCCACAATGACTGTCAAATATCTCGATTTTCAAGACAAACTATGACCGAAACGAGAGCTAGAGATTACTTTGTAGCCACCATTTCAGTTCTGTGTGTAATGCAGCTCACTGTCACAGAACGTGTCATTCATTGATGATATAAAACTCTGGAAGGGTTTTCTTCCGTTTTTAGCGCGCATTGACTATAGTACAGTCTGTACTATAGTCCATTAATGTATAGTACATTAATGACAACTGAGATCTTACAGTGTGACATGGCTTACATCGGGGATCATGTTCATACAGTCTGACAAGCAACATTCGCAAAGGGTTTTGAAAAAACGCACAGTGTGCAGGACCCATAAATATACAATATGTATATAAAAACATATGCATTTTTGGGTGAACTCCTATTGTGGTCAAAACTTTGAATTGGGTGTCATAATTGTCCATAGAAGGTGTATTATACTGTACTGTATGTAAAGAGACATACAGTAGTTAGAGTTAGTTCACCCAAAAATGACTTTATATGACTCACCCTAATGTTGTTCCGCACCCGTAAGACCTTCATTCATCTTCATAACATTTATTTATTTATTTACATAGATTTTTTTATTTATTTAACACAGAAATGTTATATTTTAGTCCCAGAGCAAATGCAGTCTATGCACACTTTACTGTCCATGTCCAGAAAGGGAATAAAAACATCATCAAAGTAGTCCATATGTGACATCAGTTAGTTAGTTAGAATCTCTTGAAGCATCGAAAATACAATTTGGTCCAAAAACAAACAAAAACTACGACTTTATTCAGCATCAGTCTTCTCTTCCGCGTTTGTTTTCAAACCTCAAATAAAGATTCAAAGGGTCATGAATCAGTGAATCGATCAATGATTCGGATCGCCAATGTCGTGTGATTTCAGCAGTTTGACACGCGATCCGAACTGTTGAAATCAGGACATGGACAGTAAAGTGTGCATAGACTGCATATGCTCTGGGACTAAAATATAAAATATCTTAAACTGTGTTCCGAAGATGAATGAAGGTCTTACGGGTGTGGAACGACATTAGGGTGAGTCATTAATGACATCAATTTAAATTTTGGGTGAACTAACCCTTTAAGGCCCTGAGCATTAAAAAAAAGCTGAAATGTGAAAAGCTTCTGTGCAAAATTGCTTAAAACTCACAGAATAAAAGCCTTCTGCTTCTCCCGACAGATGAGCCATGTGGAGGAGACAAGTCCATATTCTGTCAGATGGAGGTTCTGGCTCGTTACTGTTCGATACCCGGTTACAACAAGCTCTGCTGTGAATCCTGCAGTAAGCGAAGTGGCACTTTTGCTCCTCTTCTTCATGAAGCTGCTGAGAGGGAGGAGGAACTTCGCTTCGGTTCAGCCTCTCAATTTCTGGAGACACTTTCAGCTTCAGTCGCTAATGGAACTCTGAAAGGCCTTCAGCAGCACCCACGGGGATCCTTGTTGCAAGGACAATTTGCCAAGCAGACAGTCTCGCCCACGCCTCGCAAACCCAATACTGAGAACAGCAAGATGCAAAAACGCCTCAAACCTGGTGCGAGAAACCTGCCTGCAATGACGATCCATAGCTCGTGGAACGAGGACGCCCCTATAGATGCACCATGGCAGCTGGAAAGTTTCCAAGAGACTCAGTGGCCAACAGCATCATCCAAGGTGGAGAGATGAAGGCTAGTTTGTCTCTTTTTTCCCCTCTGGACTCTCTCTCTCTCTCTCTCTCTCTCTCTTATTTGTTTGTTGTAGATATAGATCTTAAACATACATTGTTCCCTTCAGATCATCCTCAAGATATTTGAACGCAAGAGAGAGTAAAGTGCTGGTTCACTTTCAAATGTTCTCAATTCCCTCGCCAGCAGTATTTGTTTTTAGAACACACTTGTCAATCACACACTGTTGTGAAGGGGAATGTGCCAAAGATGTTTTAATGATGATCTTCTTAGCAACCTGGTCTATGGAGGTTTGGTTCACATACGTGAAGAGACTCCGGTGGTACTCATGAGGAAATGCTTGTAGTTGTATCAAACTTCACAACCTTTTACGGTTTTATTTTTAACAGCTCCAAATAATATTTATGAACATTCCTGTAAATACTGTATATGGAAAATGTCAGTATTATTTTGTTTTTAAAAATACAAGCTGAGAATTTTTTAAATAAGAGATTCAGGAACATTATCGGTGCTTTTTATAAGAACACACAAATATGTGCTTTCAGCCACGAGTTAAGCACTGAAGAACATGTATCCCAAAACAAGGATACATGTTTTTCCTTTGTGAGCCAAAGGAAAAACATCAGTAAATAAGCATTAAAATTGCCATAAAATATCTACATTTGGTTCCAAAGGAATTTTTTGCCACTCATAAATCAACCTCTCAGCAAGTCAATTAAATAAATTCTAACTTTGTTTTCCTCCTAAAGAATTTATTTTCTGCTAAAATGTTTACCCATGATGTCAAGGCTTCTCTTTGACACTTGCCTCTTAGATTTCTCCTATTTTTTACCATGTTTAGCCAACACAAAACTGAGTGTGAACATCAAGCAGCTGATATAGGAGACCCATCGTATATATTGTGAAATGAATTGGATGTTTCAGGTGGGATTTTGAAGGAATAAAGCTGGACTTTCTGGAGATCTTATACTGCACAAGATATCACTTGTCTGAGGGAGAGGAGAGCTATTTATTTTTTATAATCGAGGGTTTTATCTCAACCACAATGCATCTGACTGCAATACCAAGGAGACCAGTTTATCTGTCAGTGGGGTTCAGCTGTTTATAACCACACACACTTTCACCTGTGTGCCACTGTAAAGCTAATGTACATACCATTGAGAACTTTAGAGTATTTATGGTTCAAAAAAGTTCAACATCATGTTTGAAGTGTTACTTCATTATCTGTTACAAAAACACAAGCTCCCATTGAGTAGTAAGAGTAGCTCACAAAAGCAAAAGTAGAAATGAATAGCCTTTTTGTTGTTGTTTTAACTGACATTTGAGATACAATAAGACATACTCAGTTTTTGAGATGTAATAATAAGGACAGCTGTTCCACAGCCATTTTAGAACAGACATATTCTAGAAAAAAACTTAAACAAAACTGTAATTTACAGTGATTTATTGTCCTTGACCCACAAATCCCCCAATCCTACATGAAACTGTTTTCCGTTCATTCATAGTGTTTTTTTCTTTTTCTTTTGATTCTCTAGAATAGACAATAGGTGTATCTGCATACAGATAGTATCAGTTGTCTTTGACTGAATGTTGTGTCCATCACAAAAACAAACACTTGTTCACTGTCTGCTAATAAAGAATTTGTTTTTGATAAAATCGAGTAGCTTTCAGACCACACAAAACAATGTGAGATAGTAGAAGCTAAACTGACAATCCCTAAGCCACAGACAAACACCCAATACAAACGGATCATATTTATCCTAACAATTGCATGTCCATTTAAGTATTAATTGTTTTTCTGGCTTACAAAGAAACGTTCAGTTGCTTGCAGTCATTTCTTTTTGTTTTAATTTGTACTTTTGTTAGTTGTAATGGAAGTGTACACTACTGAGGCTGTTTTTTTGTAATGGGGAGCACATAGCAATAAAGAAAGTAATAAACACCACACTGTCTCCTGAGAGTACTTTTTAGGTTTGCTTTAATGTTTAATTAAAGCTGCAGTCCGTAACTTTTTGCGCTCTAGCAGTTAATAAACAGAACTGCATGCGTCTTGCGGAAGAACATTGTAGCCGGAGCTACTTCTGTATGTTTATGTCTATGGCGAGTCACGCAAGGACCGTGCACCTCTGCAGTGGTACCTACCAGTCTGGCCTGAAATAGTCCCAATATAAACACTTATTATAAGTGTACTATAATGATTCGGGGTAAGACATAAACACGGTTTGGAAAATTGATTCATGTTGTACATACATTATATCATTTTTGTAAATCTTGAACACAAAAAAAGACACGGACAGCAGCTTTAAATGTGAAATAAACTCATATTTTCCCTTTTCCTCTTAGCCTATATACTAGACACTTTACAGTGCAAATACATGATTATAATCCTAAGCTAATAATATTAAAAGGACTAAAAACTGTTTGCAAAAATAGCAACAGCTAATCACATAGTGTGTACTCAACATTTAATAAATCCTACTAAATGTATATATAAATCTTGATATCAAATGTATTCTGGGATATGTGTGCTGGAGCGCTGAGGCTTTATGTCTGTCTATTTTTCGTTTGCACTGTTCGTTGTTCTTTTCACAGAATGAAATGCAAAAACAAAACACTGTCTGCATTGAGATTTTCTTTTTTCTGTTACAAAGGATGTCCTTACAGACTTCTCTATGGAAGTCAATTATTTCACTTAGGCAAACATTTTACTGCAACATTAAATAGCTTGAGAGTGCTACGCTGGTGCTGCATGTGGTGTTCATTAAAACGTATAACCTGAGCTGCCAATTCATTTGTCCAGCTCCAAATACCTTCATGCTCAAAATTACTATATTGTGGCAGGAAGAACCATTCAGATTAATGAGCCAAAATCCTATTGAATACCATGTTAGACAATTGTATGCAATAAAATACAGGTCAGTATGAGAATTTTTTTTTTTTACAAAAGCAACCCTAAAGGGTCAATTCACACAAAAATGACAATTCTGCCATTACTTACCCTCGTGACATTCCAAACTCTAAGAAATTCTGATTCTGAAAGAAATATGAAGTAAAAGTGTAAAAAGGGCAATATTTCTCCAAATGTGCACATTTGCGGACTCAATTTCCTGTGGATGTCGTTCAGCAAGTCCCGTGAACGCATCTAAACCCGAGCAGACGTGATTGAATATTAATGTGTCTCGCTTAATCTATTGGAAATATCAATAACTGCCAAACTCTTATTTTGTACTCCTGACATAAATTATAAAAATACTGTAATTCTAACAGTTTTTACAATAAACAATAGTCAAATTATGAAGCTAGGGTTATAAGCTCCTAAATCCCTCTAATGATATAAAGTTTGCAAGGACTGATTAAGAATTGAATGTATAGCATGCAGTGAATTTAAATATAAGTAATCGGGGGCTGTCAGCAGTTTTTGCATGTGAAGATGTTTTATTAATTAAGATGTTTTCAATAAATGCTAAAAAAAAGTATTTTGAACAATACCAATCCGCAATCTGACTTCTGGCTTGTGATCCAGCCTGGAATTAAACCGTTTCAAGTTGATTCATTTGGTCAGAGGAAGATTTGTCCCCCAACTACATGGTTTCTACCAAGCTATTTTTTCTCCTTTCTGTCACCACTCCTCTGGCTTGATTAGTTGGGGACACTTAACAGGGTTTTAACTTAACTTAACTTCAAATTCATTTGTAGTAGCTTACTGTACATAAAAAGGAAAAATAGTGTTTGTCTTAGCACTATTTTAAACGTTTCTTGGGTCAAATTATATGCGCTTGCATTCATTAATATTCACTTGTGTGTGCTTGTATAAGTATCATTATTCATTAAAATATTAGGATGCTAAGTCCTAATATGATGCATAAGTTATTAACGTTTTAAAATGTCACATTTAAAGAAATCTAGTTTTTGATCATATCTAAATATTGATTAAAATGCAAGACGGTTTTTGAGCAACTATAGATTAGATACATGTATATTTATTAAAGAGCTATAAGGCACCTACTGGGTAATGGCATTACAAATGAACATTATTATTTTTTAGCCACAAAATGACTCTAATTTACCTCTTTGAATTGGAATTATCTATTTTAACCTTAATTATACACAAATTGTAATATAAATAATACAAATATTAGAAGAAATATATTTTAAGTGGTCATTAATTAACAATAATTATTGCACAAATTGTATTTAGTACCAAAAGATCTCTTCAAAATATTCAATAAATATAATTGAACTAAAATATAGAACACTATACTTAATTGAAAAATAGTAATGTGTATGGTCACATTTGACCATCAATGAGTATTAGTGTGACCAATTAGTAAAGAACACCTGAGGGCTAAATACAAGAATAAAATTAATGTTAAAAATGTTGCATCTCTATCACTCTCCATAATAAAACAATCCTGTAAATATGTCTGACTTAATAATCAATGCACACTTAGCTGTACTGTTTACCAAAAACTTGCTGCAAACATCTGTATGGTGAAACTTTTTTTTTTTTTTTTTACAGTGCATATGATAATACAGGCTTGAGTTTAGCTGGAATATTGCTTGGGTTCCTGTATTTTATTTTTACAGTTGGAGTCATCAATTCGAATTTATTTCCAAACCCAAATGAACATACTCTAAAAATATAAAGTGATCAACCATCTTGTCAGAAAAAAAGTGTCTTCTTTTATTGTTTTAGCACCTTTTCAAATGCAGTGCATACCAGTTAAGAACAGTCTCCTTCCCTACGTCTCAATCAATTAGTTAATATAGCAGTCCCTATATGGAAACTATGATACTGCATAAAACTAGAAATAGCTAATTATAACACAAACATGCATTCATGTTCATCGGCCATCATTCACCATATAACAGAAAGATAAGACACTCAACACTCAAGGTGTTTAAGGTTTTTTAAAAATCTCTCTGGAATACATGATTTTGATCGATCACGTCATTTAGCAGTCTAATATATGTGCTAAATAATGACTGTTGTCCATTTTAGCTTCGTGGTATATTGCTTCTTCTCTTTATGAGTCTGGTTGTATACACAAGCACAAACACATATATATCATTTTATATGAATTTATTTGTTAGCCTGTCTACTGCAGTTAGATATTATTATCCTTTACTACCTGCAAATATAGCTGAGCTCAGATAGGAGAAAATTGGCAAGGTGAGATTTGTCTCACCCAAAATGAAAATCTAACAGCACTGTTTTATCTTTAGCCCTGTATCCAATTTCCTGCTGAGTTCTGAGAACACATACTGATGTTTTATTTACTGAAGAAGTGACAAATATGGTTACTTGATATCTTACAAGAAATGGTTTGGCCAATAGACGTAAGATACTTTTCATTGATTTTCTATTATTCACCACAACGTCCTGCACAAAGGCTGCTGATTCAAAACAATCACTCTCAGTGAAATGATTATCTAAGGCCTGTTGTATTGGACTAATTTCTACAAAGCCTTCATCTCAGGGAACTACATCAACGTTTGTGGCATGCCGTTTACAGTCTGAACATGATTGCTTAGTAAGAGCGATTCAAATTGGTTTAATTGAACTTGGGGCCAAAGTTGGAGCTGACTAATACTATATCCGTGTCTCCACACTGTAAAAAAAACACACAAAAAAACCAACAACAACAAAAAAAAACAATCAGGTCTCCAATTTAACATTTTCTAGTGACTGATCACATCTACATTTTTTAGTTGGCTGAATTGAATTTCTGTTAATTAAATTGCATCAATTCACAAAATGTCAATTGGACCAATTGAAAGATTTAGATGTGATTAGTCACTACAAAATTTGCAATTGGAGACATTATTATTATTTTTATTTTTTTACAGTGCATATAAAACAGGCTTGAGTTTAGCTGGAATATTGCTTTTGTTCCTGTGTTTTATAATCACCTTTCATCTCATGTTCTACATTAATCAAGTATGTGTAGAGAGGATTCTCACAAAATAATCTGTCTATAATAATTTTGTCATCGCTTGTGTTGCAAGCTAAGACACCTCTCAACAAGGTTAAACATGTATGTTTCAAACATTCCTGCAGATGTACAGGCCAGAGTGCTGATGTGCATTTTTAGTATGTCCTAGTTTCTTCACTGACCAGGGCCTTTTGAACACTGTTGTGCTCTCTGCTGTACCTCATTCAATGGCGGTTCCTCTTCATGGGTGAGAGAATGCTGAGTGGCGTGTCTGTGGTTGAGAGATAAGCCTCGATACTTGTGCAGAGTTTTCCTACTCCACACCTTCGTATTATTGCACAAAAAATCCTTTTTTGTTCTTATTTAAATCAGGAGTGCCAAACTATAATTATTAGGTCACAGAAATGTGACCGGAATCTAAATGTCACCTTATGCGTGCATGCAGAATACACACTCTTCTGGAACTAGTAAAGTCCAACTTGTTAAACTTGATGCTGCTTCCATAACTATTATTGAGATAAAATAAACTAAGATATTACTAATTTTATTCACCAAAGGCCTTTGGATTACATATACATGTAATTTATGCTTTGAAAATGTTTGTTAACATACAAAGTTAGTCCTATAAGACAAACTGTACAGGTCATGTTAAATGCAGGCCTACTACTTCATCAAACTGACAGCACTAAATCAGTATGAAAGTAATAATCAGTAGAAACATGGAATAAAATGTGAAATTCACTTTTTACTGTCAGACATAGATAAGGACACAGAGGGATTAGTGCAAGTGCAAGGTTTATTATCAGAGGTGATACTTAAAGGGATGGTGACACTCAGACGAGGGACGATGATGGTGAAGACGACGACGATGATGATGATGATGATGATGATGATGATGATGATGAAGAGGGATACAGATGAAGGCTTCTAGGCAGGAGAGGTAGTCAGAGATGGGATCGGTGCGAGACCAGAGGTCTGAAGAGGTCTGACCAGAGGAGTGAAGGTGAGCTGGGTTGATATATATTGGTGACTGGTGATGATGCCCAGGTGTTGAAACGCTGCAGCTCTTTGATGATAGTGGGCTGTGGCCAATGGGTGATGGTGTCCACCTTCCTCTGGTCCATCTTGACTCCATGGTTGTCTATGATGTACCCAAGAAAATGGACAGTGGAGACGTGGAACTCGCACTTCTCGAGCTTGAGATAAAGGTGATGGTCTCGGAAATGGTCTCTTTTGCAGGACTTGACGGACATTCATGTAATTTTGGAAGACGGAGGGTGAGTTGGACAGCCCCATACGGCATCACCCGATATTCATAGTGACCTGAGCGACTGATGAAGGCTGTCTTCCACTCGTCTCTCTTGCGAATGCGAATGAGATTGTAGGCACTTCTGAGATCAAGCTTGGAGAAGACAGTGGCCCTACGGAGCGGTTCTAGCGCGGATGGGACCAGAGGAAGAGGATAACTGAACATGACAGTCTGAGAATTTAGGTGACGGTAGTCGATACACGGCCGCAAGCCTCCATCCTTCTTAGCCACGAAGAAAAAGCTTGAAGCAGCAGGGGAGGTCGATGGACGGATGAACCCTTGTTGAAGCGCTTCGTGCACGTACTCCTCCATGGCCTTCTGTTCCGGGATGGACCGAGGATAGACCTCTACCCTTGGGTAGAGTAGCCCCAGGCAGGAGGTAGGTGGCGCAGTCCCATGGCCGATGGGGTGGTAGTTTGGTGGCCAACCGCTTACTGAAGACATCCTGGATGTCCCCCGGTACTGGACATCCCACGGTAAGCTGGGGGATTGGCCACGTTGACTTGAGTTGCGGGACTGTCTACTAAAGTGGACTGGACAGGTAATGATGAGGGAACTGACGATGATGATGGACCTTTTAGGGGATGACAATGAACACAACGATCAAAGCAGTTCTCACCCCACTGCAGGATCTCTCCGGTGGACCAGTGGATATGCGGCTGGTGTAAGATGAGCCAGGGGCATTCCAGGATGATGTCCGCAGTTGACTCCTCCAGTACCATAACCGTGATGTTTCCTCATGCAGATGACCAACGCGCAGTGTAAGTGTGGGGGAGAAATGGCGAACACAACCTCGGCCCAGCGGTTTTCCCTGAATGGTGGTGATTCTGAGATCGACGGGACAATGTTGACATTGGGCAGTTAGCTTTTTGAGGGTTTGCTGACTGATGATGTTTCCCGCCAACCCGGAGTCGATGAGGGCTTGTGCTGCAACAGATGAGTGGGAATTACAAACTTATACTGGCATCTTAGTAAGGTTTGCCGTTAAAGGAGGTAATTGGATGGTACTCACCGCTGGCCGAGTAGGTCACACGGAGCAGGTCGTCATGCCATGTCCATCTCCCCCACAATACAGGCACAGATGTAGTGAGATCCTGCGTTGGCGCTCGGTGGTGCATAGATGGTATGAGTCGACCAGCATGGGTTCAGGTGCTGGAGGTCTGACAGATGTTTGAGCGGGCGGAGGATCGGCAGCGGGTGAGGAGAGGCCACAGGCAGATAACCGTTGAGACACACGGATGGTTTTCTGGATGAGGGCCTCCAAGCCCATGGCATCCTCGTAGACCACAATGAGTTGCTTGATTTCAGTGAGGAGGCCGTGGCGAAAGGCAGTGACGAGGGCTGATTCATTCCATCCGCTTATACAGGCCAGCATCCAGAAACGCAGTGCATAGGAACTCGTTGTCTCTCATTTGCCTTGGCGAATAGAAAACAGTTTATCATGGACAGATAATTCGGCAGTTTGTTGACCAAATTCCTCTTTTAGATGAGTGCAGAAGGCTGTGGTGGAGCCGATGACAGGGGCATTCGTTTCCCATAACGACTGTGCCCACTGAAGGGCTCAGCCTGAGAGTAATGAGATGATAAACGCCACCCGGCCTCTCTCGCTGTGGAACAGATGGGAATTCGCTTCTATATACAGGGAACATAATCCCGCTGCAATCCTCCGCCGCGCCGCTGTAGGTTGCTGGTTGGGCCATAGGACTTGCGCAGGCAGCTGACAAAGTAGCGGGTGCCGGTGGTGCAGGAGTGTCGTGAACCAGTGAGGCCCGTACAGCGCGAACCGGTGTGGTGAAGTGGTCTGCGGTGCGGTCCCCGCCTGTGTCCGAAGAGCTCTGCATTTGGTCTGGTCTTCTGTCAGACACAGATAGTGATGTTACGTCTGACACCGATGCTCCGAAGCTTGCTTCAAACTCGAACAGTCCTTGCAATGAACCACTGCTTCGGAGCTTGTATCATTACGTCACTAGTCACGTGAAAATGCCTTCTGAAGCAAACACACTGCTTCACTCCTGTAGTGAACCGCCTGACTGCTTTGACAGCCCAATCAGTGTTGACAAGTTTGAAACCTGCCAGCTGTATTTCTTATGTGCTTTCACACATGATACTGCCATGTAGAAACCATTACTGAAATTCTATTGCATTTAATGGTTTTCATGGGAATTTTATTGGTTGTAATGGGAATTATAGTGGTCTCTGTGGCTCTCTTCTGATGTGTTGGGTTCTATTGGTGGGGGCATCACATCCTAATGGAATATGTCCCACACACGAAAAAAAAAAAAAAAACCTGTAGTGGTTTAAATGGTAAAAGCCAACGGTTCCAATTAGTATTTTAATAGAAACCATTATAATTTCTGTGATGGTTTCCAACTTTTTAAAGCTGGTCTGATCTTCTGTCCTTGTCTAAATAAATAATTACACACGCACACATCATTAATGTTTTATTATCAAGGTGAACACATGAAATTCCTCAGTATTTGTAAAATGCACCTACACAAATGAGTTTCACAGCACTAACACTGTTTCAGCTTTGATCGCCTCGGTAAACACGTAATAAACGGGGCGTTAACATAAGCCAGCTTTGACCGCGATTCTGGAAGACTTGGAGTTAAGCTTTTCGCTGAGAAAAGAACGGCACTGAAGTCATTCTTAAAAAGGGAAGATGTGTTCGGGGTTTTGCCGACCGGATACGGCGAATGTTTAATCTATCAACAAGCTCTGTTTCACCTTCGTTGCTCTGGTTGGTGGTAGCGCTATCCTATCGCGTGCAGAGGGAGTTTGAAAGACAACCGTTTATCCCGCCCCTCGGATTGAGCCCTGTCTAGTGAGTTTCCAGACCAAACATCTTGATGTGAGTCTGGCTTGTCAGGCTATCAGAAAGCAATAATGCTTCGAAATGCTTCATTTGGCCATCACTAGACACAGACGAGGACACAGAGGTATTAGTGCAAGGTTTATTAACAGAGGTTTCAGACACAGGTGAGACTTATAGGGATGGTGACACTCAGATGAAGGACGATGATGGTGAAGACGATGAAGGTGAAGACAACGACAATGACGACGACGACGACGACGACGACGACGACGACGACGACGACGACGACGACGACGACGACGACGACGACGAGGGATACAGATGAAGGCTTCTAGGCAGGAGAGGTAGTCAGAAATGGGATCGGTGCGAGACCAGACAATGGGAGTGACGGCGAGCCGGATTGATATAGTGGTGACTGGTGATGATGCCCAGGTGTTCAGAATGATGGTGATGGGGAACAAGTGGGCGTGGCAGTGACTGATGATTGTGAGGGCGTGACAATTACCCCAAACACTGCCCATATTGTCAATATTGCCATGAGCAATTACTGAGAATAACCTTTCAGTAATATTTCTCTCTGATTCAGGGAGTAATGCGTTATAGAAGTTCCAGGGGGCACATACAATGAGGCAGATGAATATATAATAAATATATATTTTGAAAATATAGAATATCCATTTCCTGCAATGTTTTCTATATTAATTTAGCTCTTTTGAACACAATAAAAATGTCTTTTTAGATCTGGATGGCTGTCATTTCTCCTCAGAGAGACACTTCATGGCAAATTCAGAAGGCTCTGCTCTGTTGCGTCCTGTATTCATCACATCAGAATCCCGCTGTCTCTGTCTCAAAGATCTCCTGTTTCAATACCCACGGTCTGCTTAATTAATGACATACAATAAAACAAAGATATCAAGCAAGGACTGCTGATGTTCTTCCCAGCATTCCTTTGATTTTAGTGCCTTTATTGGATGGGACAGAGTGGCCATTATCAAGACTCAGTGGTAGACTGTAGAGGAAAAAAAACATATCAAGACAAGAAATAAAACAAAAGTGCACTTTATGATGCTGAAAGTTGCACTAAAACACACAAAAGACTTTAAAAGACCTAAAAGTCAGTTGAATTGTACTGTTTTTGTATACTGAATGTGCACAATTTATCTTCAAGAAAGATCTTATTAGTGCTCTGAAAGCCCAGGGTATCAGACAGACTCATCTGGTGGTAAAAAGACCATGGAGTTGCCTTTAATGTTGTTGTAAGTTGCTTGAAGAAAATGAGATGAAAGGGTCTGTCGCTGCTGGATTGCGTGCCTCTTTTTACCTTTGAACCTCAACGAGATCCTTTGAGTTCAAAATACCATAATTATTGATGATTGAGTATAATAAATCAATTCTTGTTGCCAGACATATTTTCTTATGGGCTTAGTTTTGCGTCCATGTTGTCAGTCATAGGTAATCTGAGACGCCATAAAACAATTTTTTAAAAAGAAATGGAGAGGATTGATGAACCATGAATAAACATCTCTTTAAGATATCCAAATGTAATACAAAGCTGTGAATACAATGTGTTTTTGTGCTTCCTCAGGCTCTTATGCCATGTATGACACATTTTGACTCATTTGCATACTGCATTTGTGTGTCTGTGTGTGTGTGGGGGGGGGGTGTTCACTCTCTCTACTACAGCACTACTGCACACTGACTCACTTAGGGGCCATTTGCATAACACCGTTTTCATTTTTATGCTCTTGGCCATTCATTTATTCATTCATTGCTAGTTTTGAGGGCCTTTAGTAATCATCTCCCTGTAAACTACAAAAACGTGAATCTCTGAAAAACAGAGACGTTATGTGTATTAGGTTTGGTCTGTAGGTGTGTAAAGTGATCTTCCCAACTACTAGCCTGGCATGTATAGGCTAATACAGCATTTTTGTGCTTCAGTGAACAGGGATGGTTTTGGCAATATTGACTTCTGTATTTGAAAACGCAAAATAAAAATTTTTCTGATTTAAATACATTTTTGTCGTATATACATACCATTTTTTACCAAGTTAAAACAGTGATTCAGTGCTAGGTCCAGAGACATTATAACTGTGTGGTATACTGTAGTGTTTTCTCTGTTATTTTTAGTTTCTTCTCCCATTCATTCTCTCTGGCAAGTAGCTGATTTCCCCCAGCTGTGCCTGCTTAAAAACCAGGAGAGAGGCAGTATAAAAGCAGAACCCAGAAAACTCATCCAGAAACTGAGAAATGTTCCCCAAAAGCCAAGGGATTTGTTCCATATTATTGTCACTGAGTGTGACTTTGTATTGCTCTATACCCTGAGCTAATGTTGACTCAATTACTATCATGGAGACTCTAATGTTTGTTCTTGTTATAGTTTAAGCGATGTTTCCTTGCATATTGTTAAATGCTTACAACGTTAAGTTAATTATCACCACAAATGTGTTTGTTTCTAACCTTGGTTATTTTACATGTTCTGAATTCTGAGTCCTGAAGCAGCTGGCTGGCAGGTGGAATCTGAACACAGGCCTCATCTTAGGGGGCGAACTCGACAGGGAGAACTTTGGGAGAATAACATTCCTCATATCTGTTTTCCCATTGGAAGGCCTCTGGCAAGAGTGTTGCTTTGATCTCCGGGCTCTCACAGGGGGCCCTGAGGCAACCTCTCATTCACTGCTGTCTAAACTAGCTCTGGGTTGATGGCTGGGCCTGGCAGCAGCCCCTTGGGTCAAAAAGGAGGTATTAACTTATTAACTTATATAAACGCATCAAGGTACTGTTATAAGTCAGCCTAGTGTGGACATGCATCAGCCCAACGTAGAGACGTGTGCTGTGCTTTGCAGGATGTGCTCCGTTTAAATTACTTATCTTGTGGTCCTTCTGCTTTACAGCAAGCCATGAAAAAAACAACCCCCAGGACGAGTCTTCGACACCCCCAGCCTCGATGCTAAAGAAGTCAACCTCCTCAAAGCTAGACTGACCCAGCATAAGGGCTCAGACTTGAGGTGGAAGAAGCCGCAGAGCATGCTTCCAGAACCCTTGCGAGAGCACTGGAGCTGGTGGTTGAGGGCAGAGAAAGAGCCAAAGCGAATTCAAACTTCTCTATCAGTTCCAATTGTGACCCCCCACCACCACCACCCCACCCCTGCTCGGCAGATGCAGTACCCAAACCGTGGGAAACGTGAGCCTGGCCACTCTCACCGAGTAAGGCTATGCAGGAGCAGAGCACCCTGAAGGGCAACCGAATGTTCACAATGCATGCAAGCTGCCCCCTCGAGAACTGTCAGTGCATGCTCTGCTCCCAGCTTAGTCAGATGATTATTTCACCTTTTGAATTCCATGCGTGAAGCACGGTCTGAATGAAAGACAATACTGTTTCAATTATTTATTTATTCTGTCATTTTGCCTCTGCAAATGTGAGATTTGAGCTGTTCATAATACATATGGTTTTCTTCCCTCGAGAAGAAATTCAACAATCACAAAGCAGAAACACCCGAAAGCACACAGTTTGCATCGAGATATTTCTCAATGAACACAGCAATCACCTTCAGGTATGAAGGTGTTTTTGGTGCAAAACAACTGAACACCTGTGAGAGTGAAATTTGTAGCTGTAGAGCATATCCACACGTGTATCAATAAATTTGAAGTGACAGAAAAAAATCTTTTAGGAGTTGTGAACTGGTAACTTTTTTTTCGCTCCTACAAACAAAACACAAGAGTTACACCTTCACACATTCTTCCCTGCAGGTGCACAACTCCTATTATACAGATCACACATGAAGAAACTCATACGCTCACATTTTTCCTAATTTGCTGCTTGCATATGGTGCAAAACTCTGTCACACGCCCGAGCCCATGCCTTTAAATGTCAAGTTCCATGCGTTCTCACTTTTGCGCCATATACTATGTGAAATGTAGAGCAAAAGTGATGTGTGCATCTGTGAGACAGGCCCTGCTCAGAGAGCAGAGAATCTCAGCCAATCAGAAGAGCTTGTTTGTACGGAGCCCCCGCCCCCAACACGACGTGGTGGTGAAAAAAATGTAGGAAGGGAGGGATACATATATTGATGTTAAAAGTAGGCTTGCGTTAACAATAGAGCGGTTAGTGTTTTATTTTGAACTTGGACTTAAGTAGGCTAGAAATACAGTCAGTGCTTAGTTCAATAAGTTCGGTAAAATTGCCAATATATTTACATGTGACGTCACGCAGTCGGACAGCTTGATTTGAGACAGGGGAAAACATATTTAAAAAAAGTGAGGAATCTTATACACAAGGAGATTTAAAAAAAAACACTGGATGTTTTTTTTATCATTGGATGGTTGTGTACTGGTACTGCCAACACACATTTCCATACAATCAACTTGTAAAAGTGCATGTACCCTTATATGATCCGTTTAACATGGACAGGAAGACACAAGCTTTCCTCTGTGCTTATACTAACATTTCAAGTTCCCATGGGAAACAATGCCAAATAGGACAAACAGTTTGACAGGGCATTTGCTAAATATCAAAAGCTGATGTTACTGTGTTGCTGGCTTCCCTTTGTAACTTCTGCGAAGGTGACGCAGCACCAATCAGGATTGGATGGCCAGATTTGGCCGATCCCCAAAGTGTTTGTCACACAACACAAAAATAGAAACTTCCCCCGTTGATCAGCCAACATCCCCCATGAGGAATCCCGGTAAAGTAATGCTTCAGAGATTATTAATATTTTGTAAATAAAGTAAATTATGTTTGTTTTTTTGCACAAACAAAGCACTCGTGATGCTTCATAAAACTGAGGTTAAACCACTGGAGTCACATGGATTACATTATTGATGTCTTTACTGCCTTTCGGGGGCTTGACAGTGATAGTTACATAGGCTGTCAATGGAGGGACAGAAAGCTCTCGGATTTCATTAAAAAGATCTTCATTTGTGTTCTCCGAAGAATAACAAAAGTTTTACGGGTGAATTTAGGTACAAAAAAACTCTTCTCGAAAATATAAAAATGCAAATAAATTTAGGTTTAGTGGAAGGGTTAGGGTACAAGTCCTTCTGCTGAACTGGTGCGTGTCCCTTACCTGGGGAACAAATGGCACCAGGATGCACTATGGGAAGAAGAAAAGCTGGCAGAGGCAGTATGATGCTTTGGGCAATGTTTTGCTGGGAAACCTTGGATCCTGCCATCTTTGGCACGTACCACCTATACCTAAGCATTGTTGCAGACCATGTACTCTTTCATGGAAAAGGTGTTCCTTGGTGGCTGTGGACTCTTTCAGCAGGATAATGTGCCCAGCCACAAAGCAAAAATGGTTCAGGAATGGTTTGGAGCACAACAACGAATTTGAGGGGTTGATTTGGCCTCCGAATTCCCCAAATTTCAATCTAATCAAACATCTGGTGGATATGCTGAACAAACAAGTCCAATCCATGAAAGCCTCACCTCGCAATTTACAGGACTTAACCAGATACCACAGCACACCTTCAAGGTTCTAGTGGAGTCCATGCCTTGACAGGTCAGGGCTGTTTTGGCAGCAAAAGGGGGACAGACACAATATTAGGTCATATGCCTGATTGGTGTAAATACTGATAATATTGAGAGTTCTAATCAAAGCTGGTATTGAGCTGAATTCTGACCCCTGCCAGATTATTAACCCCTATACACCCAAATCCCTATGTAGCCAGCACATTGAATCTCAAATTTGATTTCCACAACCTCAGCAAAAATCTATATTAATCCATATTAAGGTACTCACACCATTTCCATTTCAGTGTCAAAATGCCATATTAAAGTATGTAAATCAGCTGTGGCATTCAGCAGCAGTGAGCAGAACAGAAACATGATGTGACATCTTGGTGGCAGCAGCTGTTGCACTTCCCTTGCAATTAAGAAAAGAGAGTTGTTTCGCTCCTTTTCACTCTTTTCTTTCTCCCTCTTTCAAACTTGGATTTCTTTATCCGCCATAAACACAACTAGGAATAAAAAAACATTAAAACAAAAAATCATACAAACATAGTGGGTGATCAGTAATCACAAATCAAAGAGAGAGAGAGAGAGAGAGAGAGAGAGAGAGAGAGAGAGAGAGAGAGAGAGAGAGAGAGAGAGAGAGAGAGGTGACTCATCTAATCTGAAAAATTGAAATCCGATCAGATTTAATAAGTGTGAACAGCCGAAAATCGCATGAAATTTTTTTTACAAATCTGTTTTAAGCTACATTAATATGTGGAAATCCGATTCAGTCTGACCACTCTGATTGGATTTTGCCAATGTGACTTTCTCACATCACATAAATTATACACATCTTACTATTCCCTACCTAATTGAGAAAAAACGAATTCAGACGCTTACAGAAATTTCCGCCGTTTACAGTTTCCAAATGAGTAAAGTGTTGAAATGTTGTTGAATTAATTATTAATTTACTCATCATTTAAATCTAGCTGTTAACAAAATCATTGTTGAAACATTTGCTGTTAGCCTACTGTATGAATAAAAACAATACAGCATAACAAATACATAAACAGTACAAACAAGGCGTTTTCAAGTTACAAGGCATAAATCTTTGACATCTTTTGACATTTGTAATACTACATATGCTGAAGTGTCTCGTCCACCCGCTAACCTGATGTTCACTGTTTTTTAATAATTCCAAATTACAATGTAGTCTTGAGACTTTCGTCCTCATTTTTTCTCTACAGTGCTTTAAAATGTCTGTGTGTCTGCTTTCGGCTACAGAGCAAAACAATTGAAAGCCTGATGTTCAATGGAGACTCTTGCCATCTATTGCAAATTCAGCTGCACTGTAAGTGGCCCATTACTCTAAGAGGGTTACTATTGTCATCAAAAGCAGGTAATACTGTTACACATATGCTCAAACAAGGTCAATTATTTGTGTGGAAATGGCACCTCGAGGCTGGTCTTAAATTTGAAGCCCAGAAATTGTCAATTCTTTACTTTACCCATCTGAGGTAATCTAGTACTTCAACACAAGAACATTGTTGGCTGTAGAGGCTATAAAAGGGTGATGTGTATTGCTGTTGTGGAGTGCACATGCTACAACCCAAGATGGACTTATTAGAAACTCCCTCACAGCAGCGTTAACTTGTTATTTTTTTTTATTTTTTATTTTTTTGTAATGTGACGCAAAAGTAATGTAATACAAAGTATTAGTGTTATAAATGTACAATAAAAAAAAGTACACAGATGCACTAAAACGCATCTGTGAAAGAGGCCATTCACACTCGATTATCATCCAAACAGAACTTTCAGCAGAACATCACATGGAAAACACATAAAAAAGGAGTGTCAAATCACACCAAGTGCAAATAGCGTAACTTGTTGGCAAGTGCTATTTACACTAGCTCCACCTAACAATGCCTGGATGGCCCAAACAACATACTTTAAAAAAAAATATTATTGTGATACTTCAGTTGCACAACCAGTATGGATTGCTGTTTTGACAGCAACACGGGCTCGAATTCACTTTTTGCAGAGCTTGCTCTTTTCTCTTTTCTCATCACAAATCGCATCGGAAAGGCATTTCCTTTCAATCAAAATTAAGAAAATGTTCTAAATGTGGAAATAATTTAATTATTATTTACATTTAACTAAAGCATAATATGTAATGTTGACGTTTCAATTATATGGTTCAGTTTTTCAGAGTCCTGTCCAATCAGATTTCAAGCTTGATTGGGTTGTTGTTGTTTGTTAAACCCATCTATTACTCTAGCAAAGCTACAAGTGTGTTTTATCATCATGCCAAAGGGGGCTAAATATAGAAAGTCCTACCGAAAAGAATGGGAGAGTGGTAGGCGGTAAGTCAAAGGCATTTTGCAAATATTGTCACAGTTAAAGGATATAACGGAACATGCTAACACACACACAAAGATGTACAGTGTCCAATCGCTGCCTATGTTGCTTGTTACACTTCAATAAATGCAGTGGATGATTTGTCAGACACTTTAAAACACGAGATGGGAACATTCCAAATGCACACCACGATGTATCCATCCTCACACCACACTTCAGAGAAGAACTTGTGAAGGTTATCGGTGAGTCTCCGTGTTCCTTGTATCTCGATGAAATCACTGACATAGCCATGAACAAACTTCTATGTATTTGTGTGAAATACCACTCAAAAAAACTAGTTAGTCAGTACATACCTTGGACTTGTGGAGCTGACAGGTGCTGATGCTAAAGGCATATCAGACACTGTTGTTGCCTTTTTATCCCAGAACGGCCTGCAGATCAAAAACATTGTGGGCAATGCCACAGATAGTGCCAGTGTAATGTTGGAAAACACCATTCAGTTTTCACAAATTCAGCCCCACCTACAGCTTATTCGCTGTGTTTGTCATTCACTTGACATTGTGGCAATAAAGCAATGCAGCTCCTTCCGAGCAACATAGAATACATGGTTAGAGAAATCTACAACTGGTTCGCTCATTCAGCAAAGCGACAGTATGATTTTAGTAAGATTGTCGACAGTATGACAGTAAGATTTTATATGAAACTATTAATAATGTATCTAAGCTGTACCCACTGTCTTGTGATGGCTGACTGCATTGACCGTGTTGTGTAACAAAAAGATACTCTCCCACTCCACTTTAATGTGGCTTCAAGTAGGCTACAGAACACTGTTATACTGCACGGCTTTTAAAGGATGGTACAATGACAAAAGTAATCTCCTTTACATGAACTTTCTTCAAACTGTTCTGATGGAAATCAAAGCTATGAATAAATGCTTTCATTTGGAAACAGGAAACACTCTCTGTGTGTTTAGAGACCTCGAAAGAATGTACATGGCGACTGTTCAACTCATTCTCATCGGGCATCTTGCGAATGAGTAATAACAAGCAGCTCCAGGAACTTGAATTTACACCGTCTAGCATATTCCTCTCGCCCCTGGATGTAGACCTGGGTAACACATTTATGTACCAACTTGAGAAATGTAGGTTAGCCCCCTGACATCGCATTGTATGGACTTTCTAAAAGAAGCAGTACCAATTGCGCTTACCTACTTCAATGGAAATGTTGCGCAAACTGGAGCTCCTGCGCCCAAAATCGGTGATGTCCAACCTGAATAGGCCTGGAGTAAAAGACTTGCCAGCGGATTTTTTCTCATGTCAGATTGACACATTAGAATCACAATGGAGAAATGTTGTTTATAACACGCATGTTTATATTTATTGAAAATGAATTAAAATGTATTCACCAAATGCTATATTATGTCCTTACTGAGTCCCAACCAATAACATTATTTGAATGGTTTCCCTGTATTTTAGATGTGCCCTTTAAGTGCTCAATTGAATGGGTGTGGAAAACACCTGTTCCATATTCATTCAGGAGCAGAATTGATGCCAGTTATATTGTATGAATAAAAATGGCAGAGAATGAGAATAGAGAATTATTCCTGCACAAAGAGAATAGAGCTCAAACCATTCAATTCCTCCAGAGGGTTCTTGTGAACATGTGAGAAAAAGGAGAGGGTTGATCTTTCAGAGCCCACGTCCGTTTCTTAAGATTGGGAGTGAAGAAAACGGCATTGGCTGTCCTAAGAGTGATAATTGCAGCCTGCACGGGAGGTAGACAGACATTTTTTTCTTCCCTGGACAGCACAGCGACATAAAAAACACCATTCAGTGATCTTAGCTTGCATTCTTTTCAAGACAACTGCAACTAAATTCCCTTGAATCTATTTAGCATAAGAACATGCTGGTTCTGATCTGTAACAATGATCTGACATAACCTTTACTGTGGGTTTTCTGTGATTAAGTCTCCTCCAGCTGTTCTGGAACACTTTGCTGTCAATAAAATACATATTTAAAAAAAACTTTTTGTCTGTTTGTACTGTTTGTCTACTATGTGAAATTAGTATAATTTAAAAGTATGAGATAAAAAACAGGTAACAATTTGATAGTGGGCAGTGTCAAGATTTACTGTATGATATGTTGATTGCCAATGGATTTTGTTGATGCTGTAGGGGGGCGGCTCACAGAGGGCTGGAGCAAGATGAAAACCATGTATTTAACAACAGCTGCAACTCGAGTAGAACTGCACAACTGATTCACAATTTTATGAAAATTATGCAAGACACCATTCATACTTGCCAAGCAAATCACAAGCAGAAAAATGCCACAGCCATTGAGATATAGTCACTTTACAGATATAAAGATTTCTTTCCCCAAGTGTTACTCAAGCACCTGTGGCCACCTGTTGGCCCTATATGCAATACATTATTTTTATAATTAATTCCATTTTATTTTTAGAGTTTAGATTTTGATCAAATTTGGTCCGTGGCATCAGTTCTCAGTGTGTGCTTGGTGGAAGAGGCACAGTGACATTGTAGGGCACGTCCAGTTGGGAAGAGGAGGCTTTGGCCTTACAGCAAGTAAGCCAACTTGGCATAAGGCCTCAACATCAGAGAGGAGGAAAATGGTGGTCGAGGAGGTGCGCCGTCAAGAGGAGGTGCAAAGAAGTGCAAAGATCGTCTCTCTTGCTAAACAGGGACAATGTATAAGGTGGGAAGGCCTGGAGAGGAGAAAGCTCAGCTGGAGGGAGCTCTGGGAGATGGAGGCAAGCAATATCAGCTTCATCATCAGAGCTACCTATGATGTGCTCCCATCACCAAAAAACCTCTGCCAATGGTATGGCGAGGACCCAACCTGTCCCCTTTGCCCAACTCCAGCGACTCTCAAACACATCCTGAGCGGTTGTAAGACCAGCCTCACACAAGGTCGTTACACCTGGAGACACAACCAGGTCCTGAAAAGTCTGGCAGCAGCTCTTGAGAGCAAGAGAAATACCAACAACTCCTTGCCCCTGAGAGCAGCCAATTCCATCACGGCCCAAACCTTCATCTGAGAGGGACAGAAAAAGCCCAACCATCCCCCTACCAAACCAGAAGCTGGAGAGCTAGCCATGGCCCGGGATTGGAAGATGCTAGTTGATATTGGCCAGCAACTAATCTTCCCACCTGAGATAGCAGTCACCACCCTTAGGCCAGACTTGGTACTCTGGTCCCCTTCATTGAAGTCAGTGTACATCATTGAGCTCACGGTCCCATGGGAGAACTTAGTAGAAGAGGCCTATGAGCGCAAGAAACTGCGATATATAGAACTGGCAGAAGACGTCCAACAACGAGGATGGAAAGCAAAAGTCTATCCGGTTGAAGTGGGATGCAGAGGTTTCATGGCTTCTTCCACCATTAGAATGCTGAAAGACCTTGGCATCCATGGACAGACTCTGCGGCAGACAATTAGATCAGTCTCTGAAGTGGCCGAAAGAAGCAGCCAGTGGATATGGATTAAGCGGAAAGACCCTTGCTGGGCTCAAAGAGCAACAACATGACCCACTCACTGATCCCCCCACCCTACACCCCACATGAGAACCCAGGTCACAACCCCAGGTCAGCTCTGGGTTTTTTTTTTTTTTTTTTTTTTTTTTTTTTCTTTTGGGCAAGGGACACAAGCTCAGGTTTGATCACCCTGTAGCTGGCCACCTTTGATGAGGGTGTATAGTGTTGAATGGCTGAAACACCCCCTGATTCAAGGGTACACTACTGATGATGTGTCCCCCCCGAAGGAAAAAAGAAAAGAGGAAGAGAATTTAAAAAAAACCTTTTCCCACTTTTGAGATACAACTCTCATGCCACTCTCAACATCGAGGCAAACTTCATGTGCATATCTGGACTTGTCCAGTGACCGCTGTGAAAGGACAGCTGACAACATAGGAAAGTCTGTGTGACTGCTTGGAGAGACAGCTGACTGGAGGGAATAGACCCCACTGGGGCTGTCATGGGCTAGCTACCCATGGTGGCAGTCTCCAACACGGTTTAAGTGAGTTGGAGACACCCGCAAAATGCTACAGAAAGTAAACAAAGGAACATACCCCTAGAGCCTGCGAGAGTGGGGGCGCAAGATGGCTCAATGACTGACAGCATGGTTACAGACCCAGGAACGGACATGACTACGAGTAAGAACACGGCACATGAGACAACCACAGCGGCAACAGGACACTCACTTCAAATGTGCACCTGTGGCTGGGAAAAAATAACATCATACAGGGGGTTAAGGACCCACCAAGGAAAGAGAGGGTGCTTGAGAGAGCAGGGACAAGGGCCTCGCATTGACCAGTACTTCTTACGAAGCAACCAGTCAAATCAGTCGATTGAAGCACAGCAACTGGAAAAAAACCAAAGTTTGCAGAGCATCAGCACCCCTGTCACTGAGGAGGGTAATACAAGCACAGGAATGCAGGTGGAGGAACCCACCCAACTACAGAGACCTCCCAAAGAGGAAAAGATCAAAGGGCACAGACCGAGTGTGAAGTGGCCCAAAACTGTTGAAAAGAGAGAGTGGGAAATAGTCAACAATGATCTGACAAAAATCCTGGAGCAACAAGTGGGCACAGCAGAGAAAAAACTGGAAAGGATGGGCAACTTAATTTACCACTACGGGGAAGAGCGCTTTGGAGTGAACACAAGGAAAAGAAAAAAAGCTACACCAGCAACAGCCAAATCCAGGAGGCAGCAAGAGATCGAAAGGTTGGTCAAAGAGAGAAGGCAGCTGAGAAAGCAGTGGAAGAAGGCCCCTGAGGTAGAGAGAGAGGGTCTCATGCTACTCCAGGGGGACATCAAGTGTCGGCTGGCAACCTTGCGAAGAGCAGAAAACTTGAGGAAACTTCGCAAGAAGAAGGAACACACAAGAACTCGATTCTACAAAAACCCCTTCAAGTTTGTCAAAGACCTCTTCGCTAAGGAAAAAAACGGAACCCTGAAAATTCAAAAGCAAGAATTGGAAAAACATCTGGAAAAGGTCCACCATGACACGAAAAGGCACGAACAGATAGTTATCCCGCAAGACATCCCACCTATTCAACCTCCTGAATTCAATCTGGAGACTGGCCCTCCAAAATGGAAGGAAGTAGAGAGAACAGTACGACACGCAAGATCGGCATCAGCCCCTGGGCCAAATGGAGTACCGTATAAGCTCTACAAGAATGCACCAGATGTTCTACGCTACCTTTGGAGGCTCATGAGGATAGTGTGGCAGAAGAGAATAATACCTAAGGCGTGGCGAAGGGCTGGAGGGGTGCTAATTCCCAAGGAGAAGGACGCGACAGACATAAGTCAATTCCGGCCAATCTGCCTTCTCAACGTTGAAGGGAAAATCTTTTTCAGCGTGATAGCACAGAGGTTGTCCACCTATCTGGAGAAGAACAAGTACATTGATACATCTGTACAGAAGGCCGGCATTCCTGGGTTTTCTGGTTGTTTGGAGCATTCCAGTATGATCTGGCACCAGATCCAAGCAGCGAAAAAAGACAAAAGAGACATCCATGTCATTTTCCTTGATCTGGCCAATGCCTTTGGATCAGTTCCTCATAACCTCCTTTGGGAATCTTTCAACTTCTTCCAAGTTCCATCATCTGTCACTAGTCTAGTAAAAGCCTACTTCGAAGACCTGCAACTTTGCTTCACAACAGCCGACTTCACAACATCATGGCAGTGCGTCGAAGTAGGCATTATGGCAGGCTGTACCATCTCACCCCTGGCCTTCACAATGGCCATGGAAGTTATTATCAGGGCCTCAAGATGGGTGGTGGGGGGTGAGCGAACTAAGAACGGGATCCGTCTTCCACCCATCCGAGCATACATGGATGACATGACCATTCTGACCACTACTGCAGCATGCACCAGGCGGCTACTTGGAAAACTGCAGGAGAGCATCAAGTGGGCCCGGATGAAAATCAAACCGAAAAAGTCACGAAGCATCTCAATAGTTAAGGGACAGCTTAAAAACGTGAAGTTCTGCATTGGTGACGACCCAATACCAACAGTGTCTGAACAACCTGTCAAAAGCCTGGGCAGGTGGTACAATGCAAGCCTAAGGGACAAAGATCAAGTGAAGCAACTAAGGCAGGACATTACCAACAGTCTGGAAAAAATCAACAGCACTTTACTGCCAGGGAAGCTTAAGCTCTGGTGCCTGCAATTTGGACTTCTCCCTCGGGCAATGTGGCCACTCACTATTTACGAGCTCCCAATAACAACTGTGGAGAAGATGGAGCGAACCATGACTTCATACGTAAAGAAATGGCTTGGCGTCCCACGCTGTCTGACTAACATCAGCCTCTATGGCAGAGGGGTCCTTGAATTGCCTATCACAAGCCTTACCGAAGAGTACAAGTGCGCTAAAGTAAGACTTCAGATGACTTTGAAGGACTCCAAAGACCAGACCATCAGTAATGCTGTTCCATCCCTGGTAACTGGACGGAAATGGACGCCATCCAACGCGGTGCAGCAAGCTACATCAGCCCTGAGGCACAGTGACATTGTAGGGCACGTCCAGTTGGGAAGAGGAGGCTTTGGCCTTACAGCAAGTAAGCCAACTTGGCATAAGGCCTCAACATCAGAGAGGAGGAAAATGGTGGTCGAGGAGGTGCGCCGTCAAGAGGAGGTGCAAAGAAGTGCAAAGATCGTCTCTCTTGCTAAACAGGGACAATGTATAAGGTGGGAAGGCCTGGAGAGGAGAAAGCTCAGCTGGAGGGAGCTCTGGGAGATGGAGGCAAGCAATATCAGCTTCATCATCAGAGCTACCTATGATGTGCTCCCATCACCAAAAAACCTCTGCCAATGGTATGGCGAGGACCCAACCTGTCCCCTTTGCCCAACTCCAGCGACTCTCAAACACATCCTGAGCGGTTGTAAGACCAGCCTCACACAAGGTCGTTACACCTGGAGACACAACCAGGTCCTGAAAAGTCTGGCAGCAGCTCTTGAGAGCAAGAGAAATACCAACAACTCCTTGCCCCTGAGAGCAGCCAATTCCATCACGGCCCAAACCTTCATCCGAGAGGGACAGAAAAAGCCCAACCATCCCCCTACCAAACCAGAAGCTGGAGAGCTAGCCATGGCCCGGGATTGGAAGATGCTAGTTGATATTGGCCAGCAACTAATCTTCCCACCTGAGATAGCAGTCACCACCCTTAGGCCAGACTTGGTACTCTGGTCCCCTTCATTGAAGTCAGTGTACATCATTGAGCTCACGGTCCCATGGGAGAACTTAGTAGAAGAGGCCTATGAGCGCAAGAAACTGCGATATATAGAACTGGCAGAAGACGTCCAACAACGAGGATGGAAAGCAAAAGTCTATCCGGTTGAAGTGGGATGCAGAGGTTTCATGGCTTCTTCCACCATTAGAATGCTGAAAGACCTTGGCATCCATGGACAGACTCTGCGGCAGACAATTAGATCAGTCTCTGAAGTGGCCGAAAGAAGCAGCCAGTGGATATGGATTAAGCGGAAAGACCCTTGCTGGGCTCAAAGAGCAACAACATGACCCACTCACTGATCCCCCCACCCTACACCCCACATGAGAACCCAGGTCACAACCCCAGGTCAGCTCTGGGTTTTTTTTTTTTTTTTTTCTTTTTTTTTTCTTTTGGGCAAGG
This sequence comes from Pseudorasbora parva, assembly GCF_024679245.1. Lineage (NCBI taxonomy): Eukaryota > Metazoa > Chordata > Actinopteri > Cypriniformes > Gobionidae > Pseudorasbora > Pseudorasbora parva. The sequence goes on along the minus strand of NC_090174.1, from coordinate 27,565,553 downwards.
GACACAAGCTCAGGTTTGATCACCCTGTAGCTGGCCACCTTTGATGAGGGTGTATAGTGTTGAATGGCTGAAACACCCCCTGATTCAAGGGTACACTACTGATGATGTGTCCCCCCCGAAGGAAAAAAGAAAAGAGGAAGAGAATTTAAAAAAAACCTTTTCCCACTTTTGAGATACAACTCTCATGCCACTCTCAACATCGAGGCAAACCTCATGTGCATACTATCCATTGGCACAATGGACAGTTAAACATCACGTCCCGTGTTTTATGATTCTTTGGAAACATCTTAAATTCGTACTAATTCTACGAGACCACGCTGACATCCTTGTCAAAGCATCCATGTCTCCTAGACCTGCCTTCAGTGGTGACAGCCATGGTAACAGTTGTTTACCCTAAACTTCAGCACTGTTTGTCACAGCTGTTAAATTAAACCACAATTAAAGGTGCCCTAGAATGAAAAATGTAATTAACCTTGCCATAGTAAAATAATAAGAGTTCAGTACATGGACATCACATACTGTGAGTCTCAAACACCATTGCCTCCTACTTCTTATCTTGTGTATGAAAAACACCACAGAAAAATAAGTGATTCTCAACATAAACCCAACCGTGACGCAAGCATTGGGGATCGTTTATATGTACGCCCACAACATTTGCATCTGTCCGAACATGAGCATTGTCAGGTGGAACTGACGGAGCAGAATCATCGGGACTGCAGATAAACAAACGACGCTTGAGGATAGCTAAAACGGCATATCATGGACACAAATGTCATGTTCCAGCTGTGCAGGGGGATTTTTCTACCCTTCCCACAGATAAAAAATGTCAACAGTCATGGTTCTGTAAGTATTACTCTAACATTTTTATATTTTTAACAATTTTATATATTATCGTGACAGGTAGAGGTCTATCCATGTTAAATATAGATCCTGGTCGCTAACGACCCGAATATGTAAAAATGTTTTGCGGAACAGTCATGCATTTAAGGGTTAAACTGAAAAAGTTGCAATTACAACTGTATTCCTGCAAGCAGTAAGTAGAAATTTTATCCACTTATTGACTGTTTAAACAATTTCTGATTAAATTGAAAGTTTCTTAGAGAGACCGCATTGTCTAGATAACGCAAGATGCAAGTACAGTAACAACAGGAAACTCCAAGTACCATTCAAAATTAAATATTTTGTGTGTCTAATGACAAAGGTTAATATTATTTTGTATTACAAAATATAACCGTAGATACGTTGCTTACAGATCGTTCACTCAATCCTTCTGGCAAACGTCACCTTTTCCACCATATAAGTTAAAACGACAGTCATTTGACAAGGCTATTCATTCTGTAAAAATATATATATATATTTATATTTTTGAGAACTTAAGTATGATGTTTTTGCATGCTTGTATTTCAGAGTACATCACAGTCACTGCATAGCCTGCATTGTGACTAACGTTATATAAACATGCAATATTGTTGACGAAAAAAGACGAGTCTAAAATCACTGGTTTTGGTTTTGTCTAAAGGAAGGAAGAGCGTTCGTGCGATTGCCAGATTTCAGTAATTTAAATACCCAAACAGAGCTTTTCTGTGAAAAGTACAAGTATACTATCCATTGTTTTATCTAAACATGTACAATCTTGCAACCATATGCACGCGAGCTCTCTCTCGCGCACGGATGATCTGAAAACACCAATAAACAAGTAGGCTGCATTTTCGCAATCTCCATTTGAGATATTCTGCTTAAAGTGTCATTCAGTCGGTCTGTGTTCTGTCAGGACGCTCAGGACTCACAAACTGGGGTGCGTTTCCCGTACAACGATGTAACTCGCAGATTAACCACCATAGTACAATGCATCTTTGTGAAAACGAACGACCTTGTCACGACTGTTTCCTGTGTCGCAGAGCCATAGTTCAAACTACGTTGGTATGAGCCGTCGTTCTTCTTCTTCTTCGATCTAATGGCTGACTGGAGACATGAGCACATACTGCCACCTACAGTAATTTGGTTTTATTTTCTCTTTTCTTCGACTCAAATTACGCTTTTGAAATGACGTTACGTAGGAGTCGAGTAATAACGAATGATTTTTTTTTTGTTCTGCAATACATTATACACACACAGAGTTAAAAATGTGCACTTTTCTGATCCCAATGTCAATAATTTCACAATTTCAAATAAATATTATTTCTTATGTAATATTGATAAGCTACTTAACCACAATTGAAAAAAGATGGGTTTTGAAAAACTGTGATGTAGGCCTACTGTTGTGGATTGCTTATTTTGCTCAATCTTTCCTATTTATGTCTTCTTGCCATTCTGACGTGTTAATGAAAATTACATGAAAACCCCAATTTTCAATGCTTGAAATTGCAGTTCTTTTCAAGAAGGTTGTGGAAAATAGTAAAGTACAGCTATTTTCAAAGCTGAAAAATATCATTACAAATGCTGACAAAAATAAAATCTGGGCAGAAATCACTTAAAAAATAAACAATGCTAGCTATGGATATGTACAAAGCACAGACAAAGTCAGGAATAAGTGAAATGACTTCGCAAGTGTGACAAAACAGAGGGCTGTGGCACGTAAGAGGGAAGCAAACAAGACTGATGGGGTATCAGTTCAGTTCCTCCTGTCCCTAGAGAGGAAGAGACAGTTTTGGCCATCCTGGGGCCTGTTGCAATTGAAGGATCCTTGGAGATATGGATTCCTGTGCATCAACCAGGCCTTTGCCTTCAAAGTCCAGGCCTCCAACATCAGGCCATCTCCAGTCTGGCCCTTAAACATCAGGCTTCACATCTTCAGAGGGCAATAAGAAGAAACAATGCTTTAAATTCAGTTGTTAGCTACACTGCATTATTATGCTGTAGGAAATGTATGGAGGTGGTGGGTGAGTGGTCTAATGGGTGGGTGATAGAAGTACACATGACTCTTTTGTGTGGGCCACTTCTGGAGTTTGCAGTGGCTGAAGAGGGTGCATGGCTTTGGTTATAGCTGGCTGCTGGAGACATGTCCTATTTGCCTGTACGTTCTATCACCTGTGCAGCATCCAGCCACCACTGCAGTTTAAACCATTTGTTTAATGTGACATAATTTCTGTTAAATATTTGGTTTCTATGGTTATATGTATTAAATGAACACTTAAAAAAACAAAAAAAAAGTGTATACCGTCTCTCTCTCTCTCGCTCTCTCTCTCTCTCGCTCTCTCTCTCTCTCTCTCTCTCTCTCTCTCTCTCTCTCTCTCTCTCTCTCTCTATATATATATATATATATATATATATATATATATATATATATATATAAAATAATTTACTATAAAAATACTGTAATCTGAGTGTTAAAATTTTATATAAGTGAAAACCTCTAACACACTGTTTTACCAATATTGTTATATGAAACATATGTATTTTGTATTTTTTTAATTAAAATTAATCAAAGATAACCCACTTGACAGACTCACCATTTCCTCGCACAAACGAAACAAAGGCTGCGTTCTAATCTGCAAGATTAATGCTTTCAGAGGGCACTTCGAAGGGAGAATAATCGCGAAGGCCACGCTTCTATATAGTTTTAAACAGAATTTGTAATAATATTAAAAAGGCGATTTATGTGATAAACTTAAACCACAACTTTAAGTCTTTTAAATCACTCAAAGTGGATGGTGAAATCTTCTAAAGGAATAGGGCACAGGGTCGATAACTCTGAATAGAACACAGCCCAGGTGCGGCGCAATCAATGACGTCGACACAGCAAAGTAACGACGAACTATGCCTCTAACCACAGGTGGAGAGCTGTCGTTCCAACAACACAAGTTTGCGATGCAGTTTGCGAATGATCGTTAGAACTATGGTTTCGGGAAACACTGAATCATTGAACTATGTTGGTAACCACGGAACTTGCGACCATAGTTGGCTAACGATGCTTTTGGGAAACGCACCCCTGAACAGCTGAACTGCTGTGTGCTGTGATGCTGGAAAAAGCCAATCAGAGCAGAGCTCAACATTAATATTCATGACCCTTCCAAATAAGGCAAAAACAGAGCATTACATCTTAGGGACAATTTATAGGGTTGTAAATGGACCTGTAAAACTGTATCTGGACAATTTTAGCCCTTAAATAAGCCACATACCCTCTATGTAGATTTTAGAGAACAATTTAACATATTGTTTCAAATCATTCTAGGGCACCTTTAAAACAACTAAATACAGCCAGTCTAACTTGGGCAATAACCCTTCTTTAGGGTTACTTTGGGTTAACCCCCCCCCCCCCCCCCCCCCCCGAAATGAAAATTATTTCATTAATCACTCACCCTCATGTCGTTGGACACCCGTTGTCATGATACGTCATAAAGGAGTCACCTATTGTCACCCTGATGCATATATGTAATGTTGGAGTCACGGGGCGGGGCAAAAACACAGATAAAGTGAACATGGTTAAAACCTAAACCTGGAGCAGGTCTCGTGTCTTTGATATATACAACACAAAGAAACATGGTGTCAGAAGTAAAGTACTGAAGAAAATAAAGCAAGGATGGAAGGATTAAGGCCACCTGCAGGACTTGATTTACTGGGTGAGTTTTCGGCAAAGATTTGAGCTGTATCTAGACGCAACGGGAAGCGCTAGCAAGACAGACAAGGAAAAGTCCTCTCTATTTCTTCATGTAGCCGGAGAAGAGGCGGTTGAAGTGTATAATACCTTCACGTTTGAAGAAGACAATGATAAACAAGATCTGTCGAAAATAATGGAGAAATTTGAAGAGTACTGCAACCCCAAGAAGAACATTACCTATGAGAAATACAAGTTTTTATTGGCCTATAGGACAATTCCAGTGACCCTGAGAGAAAATGTCTCTGCCAGAAAGACTCGGAAGAATTAATGCTGTAACAATAACATTTATATAGGAGCTCAGCAAGCAATCAATTTCTTTGCCGTAGGCCCCATTTGTAATTCGCATTCCGAGGGTACGGAATCTGCATATCCTGCCTGAATACAGAGGCAGGGGCGCAGCTCACCCCCTGCGAAGTAAGAAAGGGGGCCATCTGGTGGTGGTGGGGTGGATGGAGGGAGAGACATCCTGAAGTCTTCAGGGTAGAGGGAAGATCCCGTCTGGTGGTGTTGAGGATGATTGGATGATGTGATTGGACAGATGAGAAGGTAATTAGTGACGTAACGATTGAGTCTTCCTGGCAGAACTTGCGCTAACTTCATTTCTGCCAGAAAGACTCGGAAGAATTAATGCTTTAACAATAACATTTATTTAGGAGCTCAGCAAGCAATCAAGTTCTTTGCCGTAGGCCCCATTTATAATTCGCATTCTGAGGGTACGGAATCTGCGTATCCTGCCTGAATACAGAGGCAGGGGCGCAGCTCACCCCCAAAGATAGGTGGAAGGAGGATCCACCGTGAACGGGGCCCCCCAAAGAACGGTTTATGAAGTACTCTCACGGGTCCTTATTCCTGAAGTTCCTAATGGAGAGAAAGAAGAGAAAAACAATTAGATTTTAGACCATATACTATTTTGGGTTAAGATTCGAAACCGCCGGCAAGCGTATTCCCTGACGCCAGATTCACAGCTACCATGACGTACTGAAATATAGCCCAGAGGCCATCTTTTGATAGAACACATGGGCCACAGGCCGTCTTTTGATCGGACACATGGGCCACAGGCCGTCTTTTGATAGGACACATGGGCCACAGGGCATCTTTTGATAGAACACATGGGCCACAGGCCATCTTTTGATAGGACACATGGGCCGCAGCCATTTTTTGATAGGACGCATGTCCAACGGCCAACATCTGATAGGACGCATGGCCACAACCATCTTTTGATAGCACGCATGTCCAATGGCCAACTTCTGATAGGACGAATGGCCACGAACCATCTTTTGATAGGACATATGTACCACAGACCATCTTTAATATAGTGTAAGACCACTGAAACATAACATCCTGCCAATTCGGCTTGGAACACCACCACCAGTAGTTAAATAGGAATTTACCTGAACTATTATTGGAGAGCTTGCTGAGCTTCGAGGATGATTTTTGAATCAGGTTTTATACAGACTTGAAAGCAAAAGAAGACCATCTGCCAAGGATTTGGATGGCTGCTGTAGAGATGCCGCACTCGGCTGCTGGAGTGACTGCCCCGATCCTGCCCCGAGAAGAATGTCTGGTATGGAGGAAAGACTGCAACTTATAAGGACAGATGAGAGGTGTGGGTCTAAAACCCGGCCTGAGAGAGAGGAGCGCCGTTGTGAAAATATAAACCTTAGCCGAACATTAAGATAAAAGGTCATGGATGTAAGGGAAGAATACTTACCGTATAATATTTAATTAAAAGGACTTTGATAATAAAATGTAGCTTATCTGATGCTTATTGCGACACATGGGTAATCTTAGAATTACCTGAAGGTTTAGCATACTATATGTTTAAAGTGCTGAAGCGGTAGTATCTGCGAACTCAAACATGAGTAAGTACAACCTTTATATGCTCCGGTTTAGGATGTGATTGGATAGATGAGAAGGTAATTAGTGAGGTAACGATTGAGTCTTCCTGGCAGAGCTTGCGCTAACTTCATTTCCCTGAGGGGAACGAGACGCTGCGTCGAAACGCTGTGAGAACGCCTCTGCGTGATTGCGTCGTGAAGCGCGTGTAGAACCAGTTCAATCAGGAGATCGAACGTCATAGGCGTGGTGACGTCATCGACTGGAAACTATAAAGCATCCGCGAACACAAACAGAAACTAGCTTCTGAAGCAACCTGAAGTAAGTGATCACGGCATGCCGGGAGTATGGCCGGACGACGCAGCGTCTCGTTCCCCTCAGGGAACTAGGGTTACATACGTAACCGAGACATTCCCTATCTGGGAACTCGAGCTGCGTCGAAACGCTGTGAGAACGCTTGTACCCACATCGGCATAGAACCAAGTGCTTGTATGTGTGAAACCGTAGCGCACACAACTATGACAACACCTGTGCCCCAACTGAAGATGCTATGTCAAGTTCGTAGAATCTTACAAAAGTCAGCGGCGAGGACCAACCTGCCACGTTACAAATGTCCTGGAGGGAAGCCCCGACAGAAGTGCTTTAGAAGCAGCCATACACCTAGTAGAATGCGCCTGGACAGCCAGAGGAGACGGCTGTCCGACTGCTTCATAAGCAAGCGAGATGGCCTCGACCAGCCACTTGCTCATTCTCTGCTTAGACACTGGTGCCCCTTTCTTTGGGGCTCCGAAACAGATGAACAATTGATCAGTCTTTCTCCACAGGGCAGCTCTGTGGACATATTTATCAAGCGCCCTAACCAGGCAAAGCAGATTTAATCTTTCCTGGTCTGGCGTCACAAAAGGCGGAGAACAGAAGGCTTGCAGAGTAATAGGACCCCTCAGGCTTGTAGGAACCTTGGGGATATAACCTGGTCTGGAGTGAAGAAAGGCCTTCACCATGCCAGGCGCAAACTCTTGACATGAGGGCCCTACCGACAGGGACTGAATGTCCCCAATTCTTTTAAGGGACGAAATGGCCAGTAAAAAGATGGTCTTAAGTGTCAGAAATTTATCTGGCACTTCTTCAATAGGTTCAAAGGGAGCCTCAGCCAAGCCCTGCAGAACAATGGCCAATTCCCAGGTCGGGACCCTCGAATGTACCACCGGCCTCAACCTTAAAGTGCCACAGAGGAAACGTGTAACTAACAGGTGTCTTCCCAAAGACACTCCACCCAAAGGAGTGTGGAAAGCAGCTAAGGCTGCCACGTACACCTTTATTGTGGAGGGGGTCAACCCTGCTGAGAATCTCGCCTGCAGGAACTCCAGCACTGTACCAACCGGGCAGTTAACTGGGTCCAACTGGCGTTCTCTGCACCACACTGAGAACAATCTCCAATTTAGTGCGTACAGTTTCCTCGTGGACGGAGCTCTGGAGTGAAGGATGGTCTCCATGACCTCAGTCAAGAGACCCTTTTCTAGGAGCCTAGCCCCCTCAGAGGTCAGGCCCACATTTTCCATAACTCCAGGCGGGGATGAAGGAATCTCCCACCCGCTTCAGAGAGGAGGTCCCTCCTGGTCGGAATCTCCATGGGAGAGCCTTCCAGGAGAGATATTAGGTCCGAGAACCAGATTCTGGTCGGCCAACACGGAGCCACTAATAGTACACAGACTCCGTCCCGGCGCACCCTCTTCAGAACTCCCGGAAGCAGAGCAATTGGGGGAAATGCGTACAGAGGCAGCCTCGGCCACTCCTGGTTCTCTGCCGAAGCAAACAGATCTACTTCTGCTTTCCCAAATTTCAGCCACAGGAGTTCTAACACCTCGGGGTGGAGTCTCCATTCCCCGGGCCTTGGCCCCTGCCTCGACAGGATGTCTGCTTCCTGATTTAGGATCCCCGGGATGTAAACTGCCCTGATGGAACTTAGTTTCCCTTGGGCCCACAGGAAGATCTGAGGTGCCAGCTTGTATAAGGGTCGGGACCTCAGACCCCCTGATGGTTTATATAGGCGACCACTGATGTTTTGTCTGATCTGACCAATACATGGTGGCCCCTGAGGTCGAAAAGGAATTGTTTCAATGCAAGAAACACAGCCAGCATCTCTAGCCGATTTATCTGCCATAGCCGCTGATGCTCCTGCCATAGACCCTGGGACGAGCGACCACTCATGGTCGCCCCCCATCCCGTGAGGGAAGCATCTGTCGTTAGCGTGATGTGACGAACACGAGCCCCCAACACAGGTCCCTGGGCCAGAAACCCAGGATCTTTCCACATGACCAGAGCACGAAGGCATCGCCACATGACTCTCCTCGGGGAGAACCCTTTTGTTCTGAGCCACCACTGCAACTGCAACAGCCTCATGTTCAGCAGGCCAAAAGGTATCACGTTGGATGCAGGCGCCATGAGGCCTAACAGTTTCTGGAACTGCTTTACAGTGACAGCACGGTCTAGCTTCAGTTCTTTCACTGCTACCAGGATCGATGCTATGCGTGTTGGCGATAATTGCGCCTGCATAATTACCGAATCCCAATTCACGCCTAGAAAAGTGGTCCTCTGTGCCGGAGAAAGCACGCTTTCCTTTGCCTTTAATCTCAACCCCAACCTCGACATGTGCGCGAGAACAGCATCTCGATGCTGAACCGCCAACTGCTCGGAGTGAGCTAAAATCAACCAATCGTCGATATAGTTGAGTATGCGGATGCCCTGCAGACACAACGGCGCCAGAGCTGCATCCACACACTTGGTGAAGGTGCGGGGTGACAGTGCTAGATCGAAGGGAAGTACTCGATATTGGTATGCCTCTCCCCCGAAGGCAAACCTCAGAAACTTCCTGTGATGTGGAAGGATGGAGACATGAAAATATGCGTCTTTGAGATCTATGGTCACAAACCAATCCTTGGATCGGATCTGTGACACAATCTGTCTGAGTGTAAGCATCTTGAACTTGAGCTTCGCCACAGAGCGATTTAGTAGATGCAGATCTAATATCAGGCGCAACCCTCCATCCTTCTTTGGCACGATGAAGTAACGGCTGTAAAACCCTGACTCCCTACCTCTTGTGCCATAACCAGAGCCTGCTCCGGGCCCACCTCTGTGGGTAGGACACCGCTGAAAGGAGGTGGACACCTTTTGAACTGAATCGCGTACCCCCTCTCTACTATCTGCAGGACCCAACGAGATATATTCGACAGACATTTCCACTCGTCTAGAAAATCCACTAAGGGAACCAGCCTCTTGAGGCTGGCCTCTGGTGTACTTTGAGCAACAAGTGCAGTGCCCTGAAGCGGCGAACCAGCAGCGAACACCTGACTTGACTGCTCGGGAGCCCCCCGAAGAGGGAGCGGACCACCCTCGGGTGGCCCACGGGGACCGTCTGCGCCCCGGCATTGCGGCGGGGTTGGCAGCGTGGCCCCCAGAGGGTAACCCTCAGCATCTTGACCCTTCTGGCGTCAGCAATGCTTTGACGAGGCCTTCTTGGCGATAAGGACTGTCCTCAGATCAGCCCTACCCCTCGAAGGCCTCGTCCTTGAGAGCGCTCCCCTGCCTCCCAATCTCTTTGTGGAGGAGTACGGGTGGTGATGCTCTGCCTCTGTTGCGCCCTGTGTGAGGAGCTAGTACTCGGCTTTTCCTTGGGCTACTGTTTTTCTGCAGCAGACCCTGGGACTTGGACCCGGAGAGGGAGGAATTGTTTCAGCGCCGCTGCCTGTTTTCTAGACTCCTGGAATCTTTCAGTGACAGATTGTACTGCGTCACCGAAGAGGCCCGCAGGGGACGGCGGCACGTTGAGCAGAGAGCGCTTCTCCCTCTCCTTAATTTCGGTGGGGTTTAACCAGAGATGCCTCTCCATGGCCACCAGGGCTGCCATAGAACGGCCCACACATCTGGCCGTCTCCTTGGTGGCCCGGAGAGCAAGATCGGCAGACTGTCTTAATTCATCTCCCCCCACCTCATCTCTACCGTCCAAGTCCCTTAGCAGGTCGGCCTGGTATGCCTGCATGATTGCCATCGTATGCAGACACGCCGCGGCCTGACCTGCCACCGAGTACGCTTTACCCACCAGCGCCGATGTTGTTTTAAGCGGCTTGGTGGGTAAAGTCGGGGCCTTGAGGGAAGATGCCGCTGAAGGCGAGAGATGGCTCGCAAGCGTCTCTTCGACCTTCGGCATCACCCCATAACCATACTGTTTCAGCCCTACGATGTTACTATACGTTGACGATTGAGGGCTAAAAACTCTATATGAAGCCGGTTTCTTCCACGACCTAGACACCTTGGTGTGCAGGTCGGGGAAGAACGGCAGGCCCCGACGTTGAGGCTCTGCTGCACGAGAGGGCAGGAATCGCTCATCTAATTTTCTAATGTCTTTGATGGGATTCAGATCTTTCTGCCGGCCAGTCAATATTTAACCTGGCCACAGCTCTTGTGAGCACCTCAACGAGCTCCTCACCAGCGGGTGACTGAAGTGGCGAGTCTTCAGTCGCGATGCTCTCAACGTCCACCTCCTCAGCTGGTAGTTGGTGCAACGGGGCCCCACCCGGGGGGAAAGAAACCGCAGGGCGGGCTTCCAAACCCCGAGACGAGGCACTGGACGGTGCAGGTGAGGGCTGAGATAAGGCTGGGCCCGTCTCAAACCCCTCTGCAAGGTCCATTTGTGAACCCCACGACTGAAGCCGCCGCTCTGCCTCGGCAGCAGTGGAACCCGAGCCGCAGGGAACACGAGCCGAGGCACACGAGCCGAGGCACACTTATCAAAAAGAGTGCCCGGCGGGAGCGCAGCGTTCTTAACGGAAGCCACTCTCAGTGCTCGCAAGCAGCCCCCTCGAGGGCTGCCTGGGCATGCTGCGCTCCCAAACAGACTACACACAGAGAGTTGAAGGGCCCACTCAGTGGGTCAACCCCATAGTGATTGTGGAAAAGTCCAATGGAAAATTATGGATATGTTTAGACCCCAGAGATCTCAACACAGCAGTGATGAGAGAACACTATCAGCTGCCAATGGTAGAAGAAATAACCAGTAGACTCTCAAAGTCCAAATACTTTACAGTGTTGGATGCAAGTTCAGGTTTTTGGCAACTTAAATTAGATGAAGCCAGCTCTCGCCTTTGTACATTGAACACTCCTTTTGGCCGCTTCAGATTCCTCCGTCTCCCATTTGGGGTTAACTCAGCTCCAGAAGTTTTCCACAGGACTGTGAAACAACTTTTTGAAGGAACTGGAGGCGTTGAGACGTACATTGATGATCTGTTGATCTGGGGAGAAACAAAAGCACAGCATGATAACAGACTGAATCAAGTGCTGGAGAGGGCGAGGTTCAAGAACTTCAAGCTGAATAAGCAGAAATGCAAGATAGGCCTAGAGAAAATCAAATATCTCGGACACATCTTCGCACTGGATGATTTGAAACCTGATGAGACTAAAATAGAGGCAGTCAGAAAATTGCCTACTCCTGAATGCAAAAAGGATGTGGAGAGATTTTTAGGTATGGTCACTTACCTCGCAAAGATCATTCCAAACATGTCACAACACACTGAGCCATTGCGTATACTGACCATAGATGACGTTGCTTGGCAGTGGGAGGAGGAACATTAGCGCGCATTTTAACGCATTGAAAATAATGCTCACTGAGGCCCCCTTGCTCAGATACTATGATGTCAGTCTACCAGTAACACTTTCGGTCGATGCATCTAAAAGCGGAATGGGTGCTGTTTTACTTCAAGAAGACAAGCCAGTGGCTTACGCATTGTGTGCATTGACCGAAACAGAACAGCGCTATGTGCAAATCGAGAAGGAGATGTTGGCAATTGTCTTTGGAGTAGAATGCTTTCATCAATATGTTTATGGAAGAGAGGTAGATGTACAATCTGACCACAAACCGCTTGAAGCAATAATGAAAAAGCCGCTGAGCAAGCGCTCCAGCTAGAATACAGAAACTGCTAATGAGACTACAAAAATATCAAGTGAATGTGCAGTACAAGCCAGGTAAAGAGATGTATATAGCTGATGCATTATCCAGAGCAGCATTACCTGAGACCGGCTCTCCTGATTAAGAGATAGAAGCTCAAGTGCATATGATAATGTCAAACTTACCTGTGTCAAATTCAAATAGAAACTAGATGAATTCATAAAGGAGACTGATGATGTGAAAAAATGATGTGATTCCAAAAATAACTCATAGAGACTACATAGAGTGCTAAATGGATGGCCTGAAAGGAAGAGTCAAGCAGCAAAAGAAATACAAGGATATTGGAACTTCAGAGAGGAAATATCAGTGATGGATGGAGTTTTGTTCAAAGGAAAATGGCTCATAGTTCCAGCATCAATGAGAGCAGAAATACTAAAGCAAATTCATAAAAGTCATCTAGGCATAGAAAGCTGCAGATGGAGAGCAAGATATGTGCTTTTTTTGGCCTGGAATGTCACAAAGCATAACAGAGATGGTAAACAACTGTGATGTAGGCAGCACATACCAGAATAGCCAAAACAAAGAGCCATTACATCCACACAGCGTTCCTGAAAGACCCTGGCAGAAAATAGGAGTTGATTTGTTTTCCTTTAACCAGCAGGAGTATCTACTCTTAGTGGATTATCACTCCAAAATCATCAAAGTAGAGTGGCTGAGGTCAGATACAAGAAATACAACAGTCATTACCCATCTGAAGTCACAATTCGCCAGACATGGTATAGCACATGCGTCAAATAATATTGCACTTGCTGCTAGTATTAATCATAGGCCAGTAGGTTCGACTATGGAGGTGTAATAAAGACAACACTAGAATTAGTAAAGAAAATCTTTAGTGAAAATAGAAAGAAAATAAAATGAAAACCAGTTCAATTCAATTGAATAATTGGTGGAAATTTTCCTTCTGCTTCTTTTGCCTGTTTTCAAACACCTGCTGGACTGGGTTAGTTACCATGCTAGGCTTCAGCAACTAATAATTAACTAATTGTACTAATTTATACAGGGTTACATCGGTATTCCTGAAACAATAATTTCAGACAATGGGCCACAGTTTAGCTCCCGTGAATTTTAAGCTTTTGCGAAAGAATTCATGCACAAAACCGCAAGCCCCCATCACGCACAGTCGAATGGAATGGCGGAGAGAGGAATACAGACTGTTAAACATATGCTAAAAAAAGCAAAAGCTGATGGAAAAGATCCTTACCTGTGTCTGTTGAACCTGAGAAGAACACCTCTGGGGGATATTGGAGCATCTCCAGCCCAACTGTTAATGGGTTGAAGGCTAAAAACAAGACTTCCGATGAAATCAGAGTTGCTGAAGCCTAGCATGGTAACTAACCCAGTCCAGCAGGTGTTTGAAAACAGGCAAAAGAAGCAGAAGGAATATTTCGACCAAAGATCCAAACCTCTTCAGAAACTTCAGGTTGGTGACAATGTAAGAATATGGTAAGATGGCACATGGAATCCAGCTGAAGTTACTGGACTTTCTGAGCAGCCAAGATCTTATGTCGTTCAGACACCAGAGGGACAAGTGTACAGAAGGAACAGAAAGTTTTTGATGAAATCAAAAGAACAAAGAGACACACCAAGGAAGGGCGTGGACAAACAATATGTGACTCAAGAAAATGAGTGTGACAAAGAGGGAAAACATGAAATGGACACTCAAACAGGGAAAATAGATGACAGCCCCACCAAACGTTTAAGCCTATGAAAACGGCGAGTGGACGAGTTGTCTCAAAACCAAGAAGGCTTATTGAGGAGTAGTTCAATGATTTTTCCTTAAGTGTATTCAATCACAGTTCAAATGACAGTGTTATGTTAAATAAAAACCTTGATTTTTTTTTTTTTTTTTTTTTTTACTGTTTAGTTATGATGTGCAGTGATACACATTAGTTATAATGGTGGGTTATATACAAGGTGACTAAAGTTTTTTTTAAAGTTTTTTTTTGCCTGCAGAATTTCAAACAGAAAGAGGAGATGTCATGATACGTCATAAAGGAGTCACCTATTGTCACCCTGAAGCATATATGTAATGTTGGGGTCATGGAGCGGGGCAAAAACACACATAAAGTGAACATGGTTAAAACCTAAACCTGGAGCAGGTCTCGTGTTTCCGATATACTACACAACCAAACACCCGTAACACCTTCGTTCATCTTCGGAACACAAATGAAGATATTTTTGTTGAAAGCTGATGGCTGAGAAAGCCTTCCGAAAGGCCTCCATTGCCCTCTTAGAAGAAAAGGTTCTGTATCAACCTTAAAAGTTTCTATTGGCGCTATGTAGTTGGAACCCCTAAAATATTTCACTGCAAAAAATGCTTTTCTTACTTAGTATTTTTGTCTTGTTTCTAGCCCAAACATCTAAACATTCTTAAAACAAGAAGTATTTACTAGACAAACAAAAGTAATTGTCTTATTTTGGGGAAAAAATGTATGTATATGTATATGTATTAAATAATGCTTAACTAATGCACAGAAAATCATGAGTTAATGTATGACTCATGAAGAACTAAACCATTTATTAATGAGCATCAGCAAATAATGAATATTCTATATGATTAATATATTAAATAATCAATAAATTGTTATTAGTTAAATGTCATCATCTATTTTGCCAACGTAAATAATTCCAAAATAAGCAGAAGAGTTACGCTTCCAAGCAACACACAGCAGTGTTTTTTGTTATTGATTGGGTTGCTGTTGTACTATTATTTTTTAATTTTATTTTTTTATGAATTGTCAACGATTAAGTGACCATTTATAAAGGCAGTGGAAAAGGTTTTGAATGAATCGGTTGAATTAATGATTCTATTCACTTATTATGATTTTCCACAACGTACTGGCATCTTTTAGTTTCATATGTAATAGTATAATTTCAGTTGCAGTGAAAAGTGATTTTGATAAATGGTAAGATGGATTTTGTTTTTGCCAATTTCCTGTAATTAGTGTTAAATAGTGTAATTAACTAAAAGATTGTTTAAATATGTAAATGTACTCTCTTTTTTAAATTAAAGTATAGTTCCAGGCCAGTTCTTGTTCTCTTTACTGTAAACCAAATGACCTAGACTACTGAGATTCTCACCTTTTGTCTTTAATGGCTCAGCCCTTGTAATCATTAGGCTGATTGGATTAGGACTGGGAGTCTGGGGCAAGTCTCTTTACATAACATTTGCATTCTTTTGTTTAGATTGTCTCCACCTCAGTTGCTGTGTAATCCTTTCTCCTGAACTGTGGATAAATTACAGTGTTTTATACTGTTTTAGTTAGACTTGATGACCTCAGAAACCATACAGCACATTAAAGAATCCCGTTGAAGATATATCCAATTTCTTCTGGTCTTCACTTCTGAGTTTCCATTGTCAACCTAAATATAGTCCATGGCTGGATGGACTATATTTCCCGATAGCATTGTGTCTTAGCGCATTACGAAGACTCTATATAACTTAACTGCAGGTATACGATTTCTAGGCATGTTCCCCGAACTATATAAGGTATACTTTCTTAAGTGCAACGTTAGCAGGTGCTGGTCGTGGCGGCTGTGCTGAATTGGCTTATATCGATGGCTCAAGAATCAATTATTTACTCTATGCAGTGGCTGTTTCACTGTGTTATGTGGAAAAAAATATGTTCTTTATAAAATAAGCACTTCGGAAATAGTTGATCTTTCATTTATCATACAAAACTGCAAATAAATTTCACAGAATTCTGAAATGAGTGCACGAACCAGCAATCTCATGCTTAACCACATCAACCCCCCTACACTATCTGGTAGTTTGAAAGAGTAATTTATATTATTACAATATATTTTCCATAGTGTCTTGATTTACTCCACAACAAGGGATGATTTCCCAGCAGCTGCATCACATTATTGTGTAAATAACACATTTCTGTTATTAGATGGCCTACTCAATAAAAACATAACATGCAAAACATCTAATCAGCTTCTACTATGGCGGAGAATAAAGAAAGAACGAGGAGAGATACAGATATACAGTTAATAAATACAAATAAGAGGATTGTGTAATTAAATGTACAGAACAATTCCATGATCAATATACAGCAACCCTTTAACTGGTGTTGCAATACGAAAAGCTTATTTCAGCTAATGGCAATTTCTTTTTACAAACTGTGTGGCCAACTCTGTGGTTTAATTTTTTTGGTCAGGTAAGGTCACCTGAGCTCTCTTGACTTAGCAGTTTTCTATTGCTTTATTGACGACCTCCTCATTAGAAAATAATTCCTCTGTGTGCTCTGAGCTCTTATGACTTACTGGATTTCTGAGCCTGAATGTTTAAGGGTACGTTTACATGACAACAATGTACTAAAATAAAGAGTTTCACGTACACAGTGACAACGTTGTCAAAACAATCCCATTCATCCAGATCTATGAAAACCACTACATGCATTCTGAACACGAAATACGCATGCCCATGACATCCCTGTTTTCACAGATTTGTGTTTTTGTGGTTTATACAGAGTTTGTGGTTTCAAAAATGTGTATTTTCAGGCCCCCAAAATGCTGATAATTAAATTAACAGCCTGTTTTTAGTTTTAAAATCCCCTTAAAGCACCAATGTCAAATCCACCACCTTATTTTCTGGATTGCAGAAGAAGAAGAAGAAGAAGAAGAAGAAGAAGAAGAAGAAGAAGAAGAAGAAGAAGAAGAAGAAGAAGAAGAAGAAGAAGAAGAAGAAGAAGAAGAAAAAGAAGAAGAAGAAGAAGAAGAAGAAGAAGAAGAAGAAGAAGAAGAAGCTTTATTTATATAGCGCCTTTCCAAAGCTCAAAGTCGCTTTACATAGTATTAGAAAATATATTTCCACAAAATTATATTAGCATACTCACACACACAAGACAAGAACAGGTCTTCTTTAGCCACATTATTCAAAATACAAATTGAAATAAAGATTAATTAAGATAAGTCTTAAGCTGGGTCTTGAATGTAGAAAGTGATGGTAAATTACACAATGATGGGGGAACCCAATTCCATAATTTTGGTACATTGATACTAAATGCCCTACCACCTGGTGGTGGTGTTGTAAGTCACACAGATATGGAGGTGCAAGATCGTTTAATGCCTTAAATGTTAGGAGAAGCACCTTAAAATGAATATGTGATGCCACAGGCAGCCAGTGAAGAGCATGAAATAAAGGAGTTATGTGAGCCCTGCTGGAGAGTTCTGAACATACTGTAACCTAGCAATACAATATTTTAGGAAGACCAAGAACTGATCATTGCAATAATCCAAACAGGATGTGATTAATACATGAATTAAAATTCCAGCATCAGCCTGAGTGAGAGAAGATCAAAGACGTGCAATATTAATGAGATGGAAAAAAAAGAGTTTTTAACAACAGAAGAAATATGAGAGGCAAAAGTGAGAGATGAGTCAAACAAGACACCAAGATTACGAACAGATTAAGAAGGCTTAAGATCAACCCCATCAATTTCCAATGACAGGTCAATTTTTTTGACTGTGGTTGCAGAGCCAATTATAAGGAATTCAGTTTTACTATCATTTAGTTTGAGGTGATTTAGGGACATCCAATGCTTGATATCCCTAATACATGCAGTGAGTGAGTCAGGCAAGGATGGCCTATCAGAGCTGGTGGTGAGGTAAATTTGGATGTCATCAGCATAGCAATGAAATTGAAATCCATGTCTGCATATGATGTTGCCAAGTGGATATACAGGTCCTTCTCAAAAAATTTGCATATTGTGATAAAGTTCATTATTTTCCATAATGTAATGATAAAAAATTAACTTTCATATATTTTAGATTCATTGCACTCCAACTGAAATATTTCAGGTCTTTTATTGTTTTAATACTGATGATTTTGCCATACAGCTCCGAATGACATGCATCTGCATGTCATTCGGAAATCATGGTGCCAGAGTCTGGAGGAAGACTGGGGAGAAGGAAATGCCAAAATGCCTGAAGTCCAGTGTCAAGTACCCACAGTCAGTGATGGTCTGGGGTGCCATGTCAGCTGCTGGTGTTGGTCCATTGTGTTTTATCAAGGACAGGGTCAATGCAGCTAGCTATCAGGAGTTCCCTATCTGGGAACTTCTCACTGCGTCGAAACGCTGTGAGAACGCCTCTGCGTGAATGCGTCGTGAAGCGCGTGTAGAACCAGTCCATCGGGAGATCGTTCGTCGTCGACGTGATGACGTCATCGGCCGGAAACTATAAAGTGTCCGCGAACACAAACAGGAACTAGCTTCTGTGCCTTCAGTAAGCGATCTGTGTGAACCTGTCTGTCTATTTGGTGTTTTTGTCTGTCAATATCGAGAGAATTTTCCACCCTTTTGTTAAATATTACAGATATTAACAAAAAAAAAGAGAAAATAGAGATCAATGGCGAGTGAAAATAAGCAGTTTAAGAGGTGTGTTCATCCCTGCCCACTCTCCCACCGGGCACTCTTCGAGACCTCAAATATGCGTATTTCCATGTCTCCATCCTTCCACATCACAGGAAGTTTCTGAGGTTTGCCTTCGGGGGAGAGGCATACCAATATCGAGTACTTCCCTTCGGTCTAGCACTGTCACCCCGCACATTCACCAAGTGTGTGGATGCAGCTCTGGCGCCGTTGCGTCTGCAGGGCATCCGCATACTCAATTACATCGACTACTGGTTGATCTTAGCTCACACCGAGCAGATGGCAGTTCAGCATCGACTCAGAGAACCACTTTTTTAGGCATGAACTGGGACTTGGTAATTATGCGGGCGCAATTATCACTGATACGCATAGCATCGATCCTGGCAGCAGTCAAAGATCCGAAGCTAGACCGTGCTGTCACTGTAAAGCAGTTCCAGAAACTGTTAGGTCTCGTGGCAGCTACGTCCAACGTGATACCTTTTGGCCTGCTGAACATGAGGCCGTTACAGTGGTGGCTCAGAACGAAAGGGTTCTCCCCGAGGGGAAATCCACTCCGCACGATCAAAGTCACGCGGCGATGCCTTCGTGCTTTGGTCATGTGGAAAGATCCCGGGTTTCTGTCCCAGGAACATGTGCTGGGAGCTCATGTTCATCACGTAACGCTAACGACAGATGCTTCCCTCACGGGGTGGGGTGCGACCATGAGTGGTTGTTCATCCCAGGGTCTATGGCAGGAACACCAGTGGCAATGGCACATAAATCGGCTAGAGATGCTCGCTGTGTTTCTTGCATTGAAACAGTTTCTGCCCGACCTCAGGGGCCATCATGTATTAGTCAGGACAGACAACACATCAGTGGTCGCCTATATAAACCATCAGGGGGGGTCTGAGGTCCCATCCCTTATACAAACTGGCACCTCAGATCCTCCTGTGGGCCCAGGGGAAACTGCTTTCCATCAGGGCAGTTTACATCCCAGGGGTCCTAAATCAGGAAGCGGACATTCTGTCGAGGCAGGGGCCAAGGCCCGGGGAATGGAGACTCCACCCCGAGGTGGTGGAGCTCCTGTGGCAAAGGTTTGGGAGAGCAGAGCTAGACCTGTTTGCTTCGGCAGAGAATTCTCACTGTCCTCAGTGGTTCTCTCTGTCTCATCCAGCCCCACTAGGGTTGGACGCCATGGTACAGGAGTGGCCGAGGCTGCCCCTGTACGCATTTCCCCCGATTGTTCTGCTTCCGGGAATTCTGGAGAGGGTGCGCCGGGACGGGGCCCGTGTACTTCTAGTGGCTCCGTACTGGCCGACCAGAATCTGGTTCTCGGACCTAATATCTCTCCTGGAAGGCTCTCCTATGGAGATTCCGACCAGGAGGGATCTCCTCTCTCAAGCGGGTGGGAGAGTCCTTCATCCCCGCCCAGAGTTATGGAAACTGTGGGCCTGGCCTCTGAGGGGGCCAGGCTCCTAGAGGAGGGTCTCTCGACTGAGGTCGTAGAGACCATCCTGCACTCCAGAGCTCCATCCACGAGGAAACTGTA
Source organism: Pseudorasbora parva (assembly GCF_024679245.1). NCBI lineage: Eukaryota > Metazoa > Chordata > Actinopteri > Cypriniformes > Gobionidae > Pseudorasbora > Pseudorasbora parva. Next base: position 27,545,217 of record NC_090174.1, on the reverse strand, counting down.
TGCTCTGAAATGGAGATTGTTCTCGGCATGGTGCAGAGTACGCCAGTTGGACCCAGTTAACTACCCGGTTGGTACAGTGCTGGAGTTCCTGCAGGCGAGATTCTCGGCAGGGTTGACCCCCTCCACAATAAAGGTGTACGTGGCGGCCTTAGCTGCTTTCCACACTCCTTTGGGTGGAGTGTCTTTGGGAAGACACCCGTTAGTTACACGTTTCCTCCGTGGTACTTTAAGGTTGAGGCCAGTGGTTCATTCGAGGGTCCCGACCTGGGATTTGGCCATTGTTTTACGGGGCTTGTCTGAGCCCCCGTTCGAACCAATAGAGGAAGTATCAGAGAAGTTCCTCACCCTAAAAACGATCTTTCTGGTGGCCATCTCATCCCTTAAAAGGATAGGGGACATTCAGTCCCTGTCGGTAGAGCCCTCATGTCTAGAGTTTGCGCCTGGCATGGTAAAGGCTTTCCTTCACTCCAGACCAGGTTACATCCCCAAGGTTCCTATGAGCCCGCGTGGTCCTATTACTCTTCAAGCCTTCGGTCCTCCTCCCTTTATGATGTCGGACCAGGAAAAACTTAATCTGCTGTAACCAGTTAGGGTGCTTGATGCGTACATCCACAGAGCTGCCCTGTGGGGAAAATCTGATCAACTTTTTGTCTGTTTTGGAGCCCCGAAAAAGGGGGCACCCGTGTCTAAGCAAAGGATGAGCAAGTGGTTGGTTGAGGCCATTTCACTTGCTTATGAGGCAGTCGGACAGCCGTCTCCTTTGGCTGTCCAAGCCCATTCTACCAGGGGTATGGCTGCTTCTAAAGCACTTTTGTCGGGGGCTTCCCTCCAAGATATCTGTAATGCAGCAGGCGTAGTCGTGTGCGCTACGGTTTCACACATACGAGCCATTTGGTCCTATGGCGATGTGGGTATAACGTTCTCACAGCGTTTCGACGCAGCTCGAGTTCCCAGATAGGGAACGTCTCGGTTACGTATGTAACCCTAGTTCCCTGAGGGGAACGAGACGCTGCGTCGCTCGGCTATACTCCCGGCATGCCCGTGATCACTTACTTCAGGCGGTTCCAGAAGCTAGTTCCTGTTTGTGTTCGCAGACGCTTTAGAGTTTCCGGTCGATGACGTCATCACGTCGACGACAATCGATCTCCCGATGGACTGGTTCTACACGCGCTTCACAACGCATTCACGCAGAGGCATTCTCACAGCTTTTCGACGCAGCGTCTCGTTCCCCTCAGGGAACTAGGGTTACATACGTAACAGAGACGATTTTTGAGCACTTCATGGTTCCATCTGCTGAAAAGCTTTATGGAGATGAAGATTTCGTTTTTCAGCACGACCTGGCACCTGCTCACAGTGCCAAAACCACTGGTAAATGGTTTACTGACCATGGTATTACTGTGCTCAATTGGCCTGCCAACTCTCCTGACCTGATCCCCATGGAGAATCTGTGGGATACTGTGAAGAGAAAGTTGAGAGGCTCAAGACCCAACACTCTGGATGAGCTTAAGGCCGCTATCGAAGCATCCTGGGCCTCCATAACACCTCAGCATTGCCACAGGCTGATCGCCTCCATGCCACGCTGCATTGAAGCAGTCATTTCTGCAAAAGGATTCCCGACCAAGTATTGAGTGCATAACTGAACATAATTATTTGAAGGTTGATTTTTTTTGTATTAAAAACACTTTTCTTTTATTGGTCGGATGAAATAGGGTATTTTTTTTAGATTATTTTTAGATTTTTAGAGAGGTTTTCATGAGCTGTATGCCAAAATCATTAGTATTAAAACAATAAAAGACCTGAAATATTTCAGTCGGTGTGCAATGAATCTGAAATATATGAAAGTTTAATTTTTATCAGTACATTATGGAAAATAATGAACTTTATCACAATATGCTAATTTTTTGAGAAGGACCTGTATATAAATGATAAACAGTATTGGACCAAGAACGAAGCCCTGAGGAACACCATGTGAAAGAGGAGCAGTGGCAGATTTATAGCCTTGTATGCTGATATAGGAGATGAGCCAGGAAAGAGCAGAACCATTGATGCCAATATCAGAAAGACAATAAATTAGTATTTCACGGCAGACTGTGTCGACTGTGTCAGAGCTTAGATCCAGATGAATCAAGATGTTTATTAACCTTGAGTCCATAGATAGAAGAATACCATTAGCCACACGAAGACGAGCAGTTTCAGTGCTATGTGATGTACGAAAACCTGACTGAAAAGGTTCAAAAAGGCCGTTAGCATTTACATATGATCTTAATTGTGAAGCCACAACTTTTTCAAGGATTTTACTCAAGAATGGTAAGTTTGAAATTGGCCTATAGTTATTCATATGTAGATGGTCCAGGCCCATTTTTTAAGAATGGGGGTCACGGCAGCCAGTTTTAATTCTGCTGGAACAATAGCAGTTGTTAAACTTGAGTCAATACCACATCATTAAAATAGGTTTTAAACTTTTTATGGGAACATTTTAAAAGTCTCCTTTTCATTTCAGACATATTGATCTGATCACTTTCATTTTTATTACAGTTTTTCCTCAATCGAGTTGATACATTTCTCCAAACTCAAATCACTGTTCTAAAAACAGTTAACACAGTAATCCGAACACTTTGTAATTGTCCTAAACAATGGAATCTACTTTCCACAGGGTGATCAGGAGCAAACTGTAATAAATAATTGAGGAAAAACTGTAATATTGAGAAAAACTGTTATATACCTGAATCAATTATTAAACATTTCCTTCCCTCACATGGCTTGGCACAATCATGGTATATTCTGTAAAATAAAAATGCATTTATCTTTCAGCAAAAATGAACAATCATTTGAAAAAAAAAATATGAGAGTCTAAAACAGAGAACATACTGAAATGTTTTGTCCAATAAGCTGAAAATATGCTATGTGGTGACTTTTTTCCGGACAAAAACCTTATATAATATGACATGATTAATAGTATGCTGCAGAATTTTGGTTTACACCAAGAAAGCAATTATTATGCCTATAAATATTAGGCTGAAATAGAACAACAGCACTTTTTCACATTTTACCATGTCTAGAGATCCTTATTTAGCTCTGTTTAATTTGTAAGGCAGCACTTCATAGACAAGAATGAATGACCGAAAGCAGATTCCACACACAAAAGTGGGGAAAAAAGGTGTAATTAACTGCTACGACTGAAATTGAAAGCTTAGGTCTCATTTATCAAGGCCCACAATAAACATTGCACCTTGATAATTATTTGTTTTTTTTAATACCTGACTGCAAATAGAAGTCGTGCATTTTGTCAAGCAAATGTAGGCTGACAAGTCTGAAGTATGTGGATGGTAAATGACACCCTTCCAGCCTTAGTGGGATTTTGAATAAATTCCCATTTCACCATTAGTTTGATCGATGTGTCCTGATGCACCGATTGCAGCATAGGGTCAACATCTAACCGGTTTTAAAGATTTACAAGACACACGGACAGATAAAAAAGACTTTTTTTTTCACTGTGTTTATATAGTAAGGTACTTCTAAGATGCAAAACACATCTTTGTAGGGCTTTCTGATGTGAAATAGTTTGTCATTTGTCTGGTAAATGTAAAATAAATAAATAAATAAATTGTATGATTACACTGAGAGATGTCTGATTTACCCAAGGTTTCTTATTCTTTTCCATTAGAGACTATTGCACATGTGGGTTTAAGGTTTACTAAAAAAAATCACCCTTTGGTCATGCCTGTATTATATTTGTTGTCATGGTTACCCGTAAAGAGAATGCTTTTGACCGACAGCCATTTGAAACTTGTCTAGCTATCACCAGACCAAATCTTTTAAAATTGAAAATTGTCTGCTCTGTATTTTCTACTGCACAAGAGGTGTGATCAAGTAGCATAATTCAAATGACTATGTACAAAATTGGATAGTCCTTCAACCAATCAGACTATAAGAGGCGTAATTAAAGTCGATCCGTCACTTCTCTACCCGCCATTGTGTTAAACTCACCAATAGCACTGGGTGGATAAGCCAGTCTGTCACTGGTTCCTGCAAATATGTAACAGAAGCAGGATAAATAAATGTACAGGTTTCCACCCTAAGCTTCAGGGTGAAATCTAATTGCCGGCAGATCAGGCTGGGTTTACCCAGTCTAATTTGAAACTGTTGTGATGCTGATTTTGTCCACAATAGTTTACTACATAGCTTTCAAAGACACAAAACCATTTTATACAAAATTCAAATAATAAAACGTAATGGATAGAAATGTGTAGAAATGTCAATTTTGGTAACAATGCAGTATAGCATCAAAACAATCATTTGAGCCGCTAATCCTACACCTACACTCTTAGAAGAAAAGGTTCTGTCGGCAGAATTTGGATTTGGAACCCTTAAAAGGTTACGGTATATATAGAAGTGTAGTTGAGTATACTCCAAAGAGCGTTTTATGCTAAAAGGGTTTTATAATGACAACACTGTCAGAAAAAAAAGGTACATTTCTGTCACTGGGGCAGTACCCTAAGGTACAAAACCGAAAAGGTACTAATATGTACCTTTAAGGTTCTACTATGTACCTTTACGGTACTAATTTGCACTCTTAAAGTACTGATATGTACCTTTTAATGTACTAATACGTACCATTTAGGGGTGAGTAAGGTACAAAGATGTACCTTTTCACTTTTGTACCTTAGGGTACTGCCCCAGTGACAGCACTGTACTTTTTTTTCTGAGAGTGAAGAAAAACACTTTTGGCACTAAAAAAGGGTTCTATATAGAACACTGCAAAAAAAAAAAAAAAAGTTTCTTATCAAAGAAAAAAAATATTTTCTTCTAAGAGTGTACCCCTAAACCCATAACCATTCCTCAAAACTATGTATTGTGAAAAATAATAGAATAATGGACAGAAAAGTGCAATCAAAATATTTGGCCCCACTTTATGTTAGGTGACATTAAGTATGTACTTAAATAACAAATAAGTAATGTACTTACTGTGTTCAAATTGTATTGCAAATGCAAAGCACTTTTGCTGATATTGAGGTGGGATACAGGGAGAGTTAGGGACAGGTGTGGTGGTATGGGTAAGTTTAAGGGTAGGTTTAGGTGTAAGGGATGTGCACACAACTGTGTAAGTACAAATGTAACTACAGAAATTAATTACAGACGTAATGACATGCAGGTATTTTTTTTAAATGTAAGGACAATGTAAAAACATATTATGTACACAATAAGTGCATTGTATGAAATGATTAACTACAATGTTAGTCCATAGTATTTAAGGCCACTTAATATAAAGTGGGTCCAAATATTTTATTAATTTTCAGCAAAAATATCAAAAGCTCTACCAAATGTAGTTTGCTGACAAGTGAAGTTAATAAACGTAATTTCGGGAGGAGTACGCCCATCTAATCTTTCAATTAATACCAAGGTATAAAACCAGCAGCTTACCTCTTCCCCTTTTTGGTTCCTGAAGCATTTGGCCTGCCCAACTCTGCTTGACTGGCTGCGCTGCTCATTTCACCTGTTGATCTCCAGACCGCCGGTCTGTCCGCTCCACATAACACCTCGCTCAAGAAAACCTCTCTCTTCTTCCATCTAGAATCATAACGGGGCTCGGTCGATCCTCATCGCGATGCATCGAGGCCTTCATCATCATCAACATCATCCTCTTCAGCAGTAACGTTAAGCCTCGTACCTCCTGCTGAGGAGTCCGTCGACGCGCTCAGGCGTTATCCAGCGCGGGTTTTCCATTTCACCCAGAGGAATTCAAAAGCGCAACTTCACGATCTGCTCGTGTGTTTTCACCAAAACTCTCTCTCACGCCGCATTCAGCGTTCTCGCAGCAACACGCAAACATCAACACAAACAACTGCACGATCTATACGGTCCGTTTCAGTGTCAGCCGGCAGCCGCAGCTGCCTACGCTTTCACGTCCGCCCCTTAATTCGGCCGGCACTATCGCGGCCGCAGACATTAGTTCCGCGTCTGCTCGCAATAGTTCCACGGCCTCTTCGACTGTTACCTTTCACCCTCCCACAGGTAAGTATAGCTTCTTCTGTTCTTCTTTCCACGCTTCCTATATTTCTGTGCTTTCTGGCTTTTATTCTCTGTTAAATCAAGAAAAGCTATATAATAAATTTCTCCTCTGCTATTGGAGCAGGCCCAAAGCGTGAGGCTGCCTCCGCAAACGGTCCTGCCCCCCCCTCCCTTAATTTCTTCTCTGCTATAGGTGCAGACCCAAAGCGTGAGGCTGCCTCCGCAAACGGTCCTGCCCCCCCCCCCCTTTAATTTCTTCTCTGCTATAGGTGCAGACCCAAGCGTGAGGCTGCCTCCGCAAACGGTCCTGCCCCCCCCCCTTAATTTCTCCTCTGCTATAGGTGCAGACCCAAAGCGTGAGGCTGCCTCCGCAAACGGTCCTGCCCTCCCCCCCTTAATTTCTTCTCTGCTATAGGTGCAGACCCAAAGCGTGAGGCTGCCTCCGCAAACGGTCCTGCCCTCCCCCCCTTAATTTCTTCTCTGCTATAGGTGCAGACCCAAAGCGTGAGGCTGCCTCCGCAAACGGTCCTGCCCTCCCTCCCCCCCCCCCCCCCCTTTAATTTCCTCTCTGCTATAGGTGCAGACCCAAAGCGTGAGGCTGCCTCCGCAAACGGTTCTGCCCCCCCCCCCAATTTCTCCAACCTTATTCCATCCAGCTTCTGCTTCCTCTACAGTTTATTGCCTCCTTCTCAGCTGCATTGCTCTTACAGTTCCTACTACATCATTGCTATGGATCCATCACCTGTCCCCACCAAGCCTCCGCGCCTCAATCACCCCAGGTGGTTGGTCCCAGTATAGCTCATAAGCCCCGCCCCTCCGTGGTTTCTAATGGATACGAGTTGAACTAAACAATCAAATTACACTTTATATTTTCCAAGATGTTTTCTGTCTTTTAAGGCAGTTTTATCACTATGATTTTATTTCAAGTATTTGTTTTAAATAAGTTTAGCTTAGTTAGTTGTTTGACGCTATAAAAGTTGTCACTGAGGAACCAGCAGACTTTTTCAGGAGAAGAGTGTTTTAAGAGAGTTTTTATCTTAATTTCTATATTTCCCAGATTTTGGCATAAATATTAGGAGCATTAGCCCGAAGGTGGACACCGTTCCAACCCCAGCATTGCAATCCTACTGGACAACTTGGAGAGCTTTTTCAAACAATTCCTACAACTAACTTGTTTTCCCAAATTCTCCCTCTTTTTCAAATTTTGATGTCATACGAGATGTCCACCCAATCTAGTACCATCAAAGTCTATCTCGGCTGCTTTAAATTTTTAATCTACAACCATCCATCCGACCATCTATGATCTCTAAGTTTAAACAAGAACACCATCCGTTTCCTCATCAAAAGCAATAAACGGATCAATTTAAAAAACTGCCTTTTCATTCCTATCTTCAATCTCCCGACACCCATCCAGCAATATCAATATCTTTCCTTCTCCCTTGCCACAGGGAGGTGCTGATCTCCTCACTTCTCGACCCGCTGTTTTCTGATGAGAACAACCTTCCTGTCACCAGGCAGTGAAGTTCATTTAAAAGCTTCAGCAGATCCCCACCAACTCTGGTAATTAGGCTTACTTATATTCACCTCACTTCTTCGGCAATGGAGCAGACACCACCGCAGGCCAAAAAGACTGCCACACCATCAATTAAACTATTGGGTTGGTGGTCCTCAGAGGCCTTTCGATTTTACTTTGTTCGGACCTCAGCCTCATCAAACAAGCCATCTTCGCTTGACGCTGCAGTGCTCTGCCAATTTGATACTGCTGCTGCAGTATTTGGATTTACTAGATATCACCATTGTAGTCCTTCACTTAATGCCACAGTCCCTCGCTTGATGCTCCAGGGCTTCGCTTGCCACTACAGTGCTCCTCCAGTTTAATGCTGCCACTGCAGTGCCCTTATTATTTAATGCTGCCACTGCAGTGATCCGTCTTTTGACGCTGCCGCTGCAGTGCTCCTCCTATTTGATGCTGCCGCTGCATTGCTCCTCCAGTTTAATGCTGCTGCTGCAGTGCTCCTCCTATTTGATACTGCCACTGCAGTTCTCCTCCTATTTGATGCTGCCTCTGCAGTGCTCCTCCTATTTTGATGCTACAGTGCTCCTCCACTTTAATGCTGCCACTGCAGTGCCCTTACTATTTAATCCTGCCACTGCAGTGCTCCTACTATTTAATGCTGCCACTGCAGTGATCTGTCATTTTGCCGCTGCTGCAGTGCTCCTCCTATTTGATGCCGCCGCTGCGTTGCTCCTCCAGTTTGATGCTGCCGCTGCAGTGCTCCTCCTATTTCGATGCTACAGTGCTCCGCCACTTTGACACTGCCGCTGCAGTGCTCCTCTTATTTGATGCTGCCGCTATAGTGCTCTTCCAGTTTAATGCTGCCACTTGCAGGGCTCCTCCCTTTTAATGCTGCTGCAGTGCTCCTCCAGTTTAATACTGCCACTGCAGTTCTCCTCCTATTTGATGCTGCAGTTTTCCTCCTATTTGATTCTGCCACTTCAGTTCTCCTCCTATTTTATGCTGCCGCTGCAGTGTTCCTCCTATTTTGATGCTAAAGTGCTCCTCCATTTTGATACTGCCGCTGCAGTGCTCCGCCATTTTTACACTGCCAATGCAGTTCTCCTCTTATATTGATGCTGCAGTTTTCCTGCTATTTGTTTCTGCCACTGCAGTTCTCCTCCTATTTGATGCTGCCGTTGCAGTGTTCCTCCTATTTTGATGCTACAGTGCTCCTCCTTTTTGACACTGTCGCTGCAGTGCTCCTTCTATTTGATGCTGCCGCTACAGTGCTCCTCCAGTTTCATGCTGCCACTCCAGGGCTCCTCCTTTTTAATGCTGCTGCTGCAATGTTCCGCAATTTGACGCTGCTGCAGTGCTCCACCAATTTGATGCTGCAGTTCTCCTCCAGTTTAATGCTGCCACTGCAGTGCACCTCCTATTTAATACTGCCACTGCAGTGCACCTCCTATTTAATACTGCCGCTGCAGTGTTCCTCCTATTTAATGCTGCCTCTGCTGTGCTACTCCTATTTGATGCTGCCACTGCAGTGCTCCTCCTTTTTCGATACTGCAGTGAGCCGCAATTCGATACCGCCGCTGCGATGCTCCTCCAATTTAATGCTGCCGCTGCACTGTTCCTCCATTTTTGATGCTGCCCCTCCAGTGCTCCACAATTTGATCCTGCCACTGCAGTGCTCCACCATTTGATGCAGCCGCTGCAGTGCTTCGCAGTTCGATGCCGCAGTGCTCCGCAATTTGATTCTGCCACTGCAGTGCTGCGCCAATTTTATGCTGCAGTGCTTCTCCTATTTGATGCTGCTACTGCAGTACTTCGCTAATTTGTGACTTCCGCTGCAATCCTTTGCTTGATACTGCCGCTGCAGTGCCCAGTGCTCCACAATTTAATATTGCCACTGTAGTGCTCCTCCAATTTGATGCAGCCGCTGTAGTGCTTCTCAATTTGATACTGCCACTGCAGTGCTTCGTTATTTGTGACTGCCATTGCCATGCTTTGCTTGATACTGCCGCTGCAGTGCCCCGCTAATTTGAGACCGCTGCTACAGTGCCCTGCCAATTTGAGACTGCCGCAGCAGTGCCATGCCATTTTGAGACTGCCGCTGCAGTGCCCCGCCAATTTGAGACTGCCGCTGCAGTGCCCCGCCAATTCGAGACTGCCGCTGCAGTGCCCCGCCAATTCGAGACTGCCGCTGCAGTGCCCCGCCAATTCGAGACTGCCGCTGCAGTGCCCTGCCATCTTGAGACTGCCGCTGCAGTGCCCTGCCATCTTAAGACTGCCGCTGCAGTGCCCCGCCATCTTGAGACTGCCGCTGCAGTGCCCTGCCATCTTGAGACTGCCGCTGCAGTGTTTTGCTCAATGCTGCTGCATTGCCCCGCCATTTTGAGACTGCCGCTGCAGTGCCCCGCCATCTTGAGACTGCCGCTGCAGTGCCCTGCCATCTTGAGACTGCTGCTGCAGTGTTTTGCTCAATGCTGCTGCATTGCCCCGACCTTTTGAGACTGCCGCTGCAGTGCCTCACCATTTTGAGACTGCCGCTCCAGTGCCCCGCCAATTTAAGAAATGCTGCAGTTCCCCGCCAGTTTGAGAATGCTGCTGCAGTGCTTTGCTTGAAGCTGCTGCAGTGCCCCACTAATTTGAGAATGCTGGAGGCTGCTGCAGTTCCCCGCCAGTTTGAGAATGCTGCTGCAGTGCTTTGCTTGAAGCTGCTGCAGTGCCCCGCCAGTTTGAGAATACTGCTGCAGTGCTTTGCTCGATGCTGCTGCAGTGCGCCGCCATTTTGAGAATGCTGCTGCAGTGCTTTGCTTGAAGCTGCTGCAGTGCCCCACCAATTCGAGAATGTTGGAGGCAGCTGCAGTGCCCCGCCAGTTTGAGAATGCTGTCACAGTGCTTTGCTCGATGCTGCTGCAGTGCCCCGCCATTTTGAGACTGCCGCTGCAGTGACCTGCCAATTTGGGAAAGCTGCTGCAGTGCCCCACCATTTGAGACTACTGCTGCAGTGCCCCGCCAATTTGAGAATGTTGCTGCAGCGCTTTGCTTGATGCTGCTGCAGTGCCCTGTCAATTAGAGAATGTTGCTGCAGCGCTTTGCTTGATGCTGCTGCAATGCCCCGTCATTTCGAGAATGTTGCTGCAGTGCTTTGCTTGATGCTGCTGCAGCGCCTCGCCAATTCGAGAATGTTGCTGCAGTGCTCTGCTTGATGCTGCTGCAACCCCTCACCTATTTCATAAACTGCCACAGCAGTTACCTACCTCAGTACTGCTACAGTGCCATCTTCCATTCAGTCTATTTAACAATTTTGGGGGGTCTTCTGGAATAATTATGCAGACTCCTCCCGTAATCATGAGCTGTTCAAATTTCCATGATTCTTGCTTGCTGTCTATTTCTGCATTATGTTTTTGGGGGGCAATCGGAGCTCGGGTAGAATATCCTCTCCGAGCCCCTCTATAGCAGACAGCAAGCCAAATCTGTTTACCACTTTCACTAAGATTATATGGGCACACAAACTCGTGAATGTGTTGCAGTCCCACTTATCTCTGGTGGTACAGGTCTTTCTCAAAAAATTTGCATATTGTGATAAAAGTTCATTATTTTCCATACTGTAATGATAAACATTTAATTTTCATATATTTTAGATTCATTTCACTCCAACTGAAATATTTCAGGTCTTTTATTGTTTTAATACTGATGATTTTGGCATACAGCTCATGGAAACCCAAAATTTCGATCTCAAAAAATTAGCATATCATGAAAAGGTTCTCTAAACGAGCTATTAACCTAATCATCTGAATCAACTAATTAACTCTAAACACCTGCAAAAGATTCCTGAGGCTTTTAAAAACTCCCAGCCTGGTTCATTACTCAAAACGCAATCATGGGTAAGACTGCCGACCTGACCCTGTCCAGAAGGCCATCATTGACACCCTTAAGCGAGAAGGTAAAACAGAAAGAAATTTCTGAACTAATATGCTGTTCCCAGAGTGCTGTATCAAGGCACCTCAGTGGGAAGTCTGTGGGAAGGAAAAAGTGTGGCAAAAAACGCTGCAAAACGAGGAGAGGTGACGGACCCTGAGGAAGATTGTGGAGAAGGACCAATTCCAGACCTTTGGGGACCTGCAGAAGCAGTGGACTGAGTCTAGAGTAGAAACATCCAGAGCCACCATGCACAGGCGTGTGCAGGAAATTGGGCTACAGGTGTCGCACTCCCCAGGTCAAGCCACTTTGGGCTACAGAGAAGCAGCATTGGACTGTTGCTCAGTGGTCCAAAGTACTTTTTTTGGATGAAAGCAAATTTCAAATTTCAAAATCACAGTCAGTGATGGTCGGTGGTGCCATGTCAGCTGCTGGTGTTGGTCCACTGTGTTTTATCAAGGGCAGGGTCAATGCAGCTAGCTATCAGGAGATTTTGGAGCACTTCATGCTTCCATCTGCTGAAAAGCTTTATGGAGATGAAGATTTTGTTTTTCAGCACGACCTGGCACCTGCTCACGGGTGCCAAAACCACTGGTAAATGGTTTACTGACCATGGTATTACTGTGCTCAATTGGCCTGCCAACTCTCCTGACCTGAACCCCATAGAGAATCTGTGGGATATTGTGAAGAGAAAGTTGAGAGACGCAAGACCCAACACTCTGGATGAGCTTAAGGCCACTATCGAAGCATCCTGGGCCTCCATAACACCTCAGCAGTGCCACAGGCTGATCGCCTCCATGCCACGCTGCATTGAAGCAGTCATTTCTGCAAAAGGATTCCCGACCAAGTATTGAGTGCATGGACATAATTATTTGAAGGTTGACTTTTTTTGTATTAAAAACACTTTTCTTTTATTGGTAATTTTTTGAGATAGGAATTTGGGGTTTTCATGAGCTTTGTGCCAAAATTATCAGTATTAAAACAATAAAAGACCTAAAATATTTCAGTCGGTGTGCAATGAATCTAAAATATATGAAAGTTTAATTTTTATCATTACATTATGGAAAATAATGAACTTTATCACAATATGCTAATTGTTTAGAAGGACCTGTATAGTTTTGTATGAGGTACAGAGAAGATTTTAAATTATAACTCCATGAAAATGTTGATCCGGCTTCTTTCCGTGAAGGCGCACATATCCCATTTCAAATGTACATCGACTTAAACACATAATCTGTGACGAAGCAGGCCAGAGCCAATGAGCATTCGATACCACTGCCATAAAACATGTCGCTGGAGTGCGAGATTTTTTTTTTTTTTTTTAAAGTAAAGTGCAGGATTTGATGTTTACAGTCGCTGGCTGCTTAGAGATGAAGATCGCTGATAAAGAGCTGATTTTGTATCTGTTACTCGCAAACATATGGATGAGTAAACTGCATTTAATAAATGCGACTGAAAACATGTAATTGATATGATAATTAAATACAATACAATCAAAAAATGAATTCCCCGATTTTAATGCTCATACATGGGAGCACACATTCACATGGATACGTACATATTTGATGTTTTCAGGGCTGTCAATAAATATTGTATATGTTATAGTGTATAGTATAAGTAAATATATGTGTTGTACAACCACACTTCACGTAAAAATAGACACGTATTATCATGATATCACATAGATTTTTTTTTTCTCTAGCCTATTTAGACATGTTACTTCATGTTGAGAGCATACTTTGTATTGTGATATCACAACCATTGTGAAGCAGAGCAGGATACAGTCTGAATAAGTCCCTGTAACCATGACTACAATTCTGAGACTGCTTCTGTCCAAACCTTTGGGGTTTGTCAGATCAACGACTGACGTCCAGCAGTGCCTCTTGCATGATCACTGAAGTTCATAATAAGGACAGCATGCCTCTGAATCTTTTTCATGATGATGCAATTCTAAAGGAACGATGGAGATCCAAAACAATGAAACTGAGGTGAATCAACTGAAGGCTCTGGAAACCTTTGGGAGTTTTCTAAAAGGAAAATCATGTTTATTGTTTCTGAAATAAAAATTCAGAAAAAGAATGTTTTTACTATTGTCTATAATTGTACTATACTATAAGTCAAAAAGCTTATATTGATTTGATGAATAATTCACTGGGGAAATTCACTGGGGAAATTCCTATTGTTTCCTGTTCATTCTAGCTATTTGAGTGCTGAGATTATGCTATACCACACATAAATGGCATTTTCAGACATAATTTGCAACCTCTCATACTATCAAATACATATATATATATATATATATATATATATATATATATATATATATATATATATATATATATATATATATATATATATATATATACCTGCTACATGTACCTTTTGATAACAGTTAAATTAAAGTGCTCATTTAGCTCAACTCAAATATTTTCAGTTAATATGACTTACCGTTTTCTGTTATTTTCAGTTATTATAACAAAGGTTTGAGTTTTCACAGAACATTAAAAATTAAGTACATAACCACACCATTTTATTTATGTTTTTTATGTTAACAAAACAATTTTTTATTGGTTTGTGTTGTCATTGTTTCACCATGCTGGGTACTACCAATCAAAACTTCCCTATGGATCCCAGCATGTATTGCGGCATGAATACATTATGCATCTGAAATTCTGAATTGTGACTAATTTTCTTTGATTCTTACTATTTGCTTTTTTTTTTTGCTGTTTTGTTCTGATGTTTTTGTAATTGGAGTTGATCTGTTTATCAATTTCCTTTATTATTATTATTATTTTTGATTGTCACCATTGTAGAGATTCATACGCAGACTGATTCTTGAACAACCTGAGGTGTGTAGGATTGTACGTATTTTTTTTTTTTTTTTGCACAATGATAAATTAATCTATAATGACGAAATAGGGCGCAATTCACCTTTATTCCACAAGGTGGCAATGTTTGATACGCAATGATGAAGTGACGTTTCACTCATAGTTACCTCTGACAGAAAACGAAACAATAATAATTATAATCTGCAAAACTTGAAATGGCTCAGTGATTTACAGCAGAGAGCAAGTACTAAACACAATCAAATATTAGTGTCACTGTCTCTTGATGATGGATGTGGTCAAAAAGCTGTCAATGATCAAAATATTGATTTTGAAGACGTTGAAAATGAGTTTGGAGAATATGCTCGAGGCAGATAATGCTAATGAGGCAGATGCTGAATGTACTGGTAAACGAGCTCTGAAGAGGACAGATGATGATGGTATTAAACATCTGCTCAAACTAAACCCTTCCAAGCTCCATAAAGTAACAAAATATGCTTTATTTTTTTCTTCTATAAGTGTTACTCTAACATCAGGAGTTTTATATATTATCACGACAGGTAGAGGTCCATCCATGTTAAATATAGATCCGGGTCACTAAGGACCCGAATATGTCCGAATGTTTGACAAAACAGTCATGCATTTAAGGGTTAAACATTTTGTGCACATAAAAAAAATAAAAAAAAATAATTGTTCAATTATCACAACAGTGAAGGATATCATGGCTATTATTATAAATACAAAACTAATAATAACCGCTTTGACAACCAGAGCATTAGATTCTGCAAGAGATCAGGGATTCTGCCAATGCATGATGATATCATCAGCAATGAATAACCAACATCACTTGATGATATTTTCTTTTGACTTTTTGTTCATTAGCAATTGTGTCTCACAAACACAAAGCAGCCAGAAACTCACTAATATTACACAGGCAAGGGTCAAGAGCCCAACTAAAGCAAACACTTCTCTCCATCATGGTGACTTCCAACGAAACTATTATTTTCATTAAAACAGAAATAAAGTCAATCCGGTTAGTTTTAAGTTTGTTCACATATTATTGTTAGGTTTAGTAACTTACAAAGTTTTATTTACCGAATTTAAGATTGTGTCATGATCCGGTTCTTCCCTCTCTCTCCCTCTCTGCACTATCACTTTCGCTCTGCTGCTCTCACCCACTCATCTGCTCATTATCTCCCTCAGCTGTTTCTCTGTGGCGTCCTGCCACCTCTCATCCCCTCTCACCTGATTCCGTTTTCCCCCTCATTAGGATCCCTATTTCTTTCCCCACGCTTCTGTCCATCTTTGCCTGAGTATTACATTTTCCCTACTTGTAAGCATATTTGTTCACCTTATGTTTTTGTCATGTCGCATGGGTAGCTGAATTATATTAGGGGACCTCCTCTGAACCAGAGAAGCGCCACTCGCCACAATCTCTCCCTGGAAAGGGCCTGCCAACTCTCACCCCTCGTCTCTCTGAGGTTTCCCTCACCCTCCTCTCTACCAGACCGCTACCGCGCTACCTTCCCGCCCATACCTGAGTTTGAACATTATTCTACGAAGACTAACCTGAGTTGCTTTATTGACATTGATTATATTGAATTGAGCTTGCTGGCAAAGACCGGTGGTGTAATAAAGCTGCATCTTTTTGCCCCATTTGCTGTGTGATCCTCTTACCTTCATGATAGAATACTCAAGGCCAACGGGATCCAGCAACGGAAAATCCGGTGCGATTTGCGGTCAAGATCCACAGGATAATGTTGGGAAGGCACGAGGAGGAGCTGACCTTGGCTCGGCACGCCATCGAATAACTCACCACTCAGGTGAATGATCTTACGCTCCGACTACATCAGCTCCGATCCATCTCTCCAGCCAACCCGAGCGTGGCGACGCCTTCCGAGCCCCGCATCAATAACCCGCCCTGCTACTCCGGTGAGCCCACTCAATGCCGTATGGGAAGCGGAGGTGAAGCGTGTTCAGCGATTCTCTCTGTTCAAAGAGGAAATGATCCGAGTGTTTAATCGGTTAGTTTATGGTGAAGAGGCCACCTGCCATCTGTCTTCACTACGTCAAGGCAAACGCTCGGTGATCGATTTCTCCATTGAGTTCCGCACGCTAACCGCTACCGGCAGCTGGAATGAACCCGCATTGGTGGCCCGCTTTCTGGAAGGCCTCGACGCCTAGGTCAGGGATGAGATACTGGCGAGGGAAGTCCCCAATCGTTTGGATTCCCTGGTAGAACTGGCCATCCGCATCGAGATGGAATGATCTCCCGTGGAATGGAGGCGGCTCTCCTCGCGTCGGCTATACCACCTGCTTCCACAACCCTGGAGTCCGAACACATGCAGCTGGGTGGCATCCGCATCTCTGCCAAGGAGAAGGAACAGAGATTGGTGAATCGCCTGTAAATGTATTGTGCATCGGCTGCACACTTTGTGTCTACGTGTCCGTTAAAAGCTGAGGCTCGCCAGTAAAGGGAGCGCTACTGGCACGTACGTTCGAGGTCCATCTTTGCTTGTCAGGGGCTTCCATCTCGTGTAGAGCCCTCATTGACTCAGGTGCAGAGAGAGAAGCTTCATCGACGAGCGGTGGGCTCAGGAGCAAGGTATTCCCCTAAAGGAGTTAGAAGAGACCACGCCTCTCTTTGCCCTCGATGGTAGTTGAGTTGAGGGTCAAATGAGAGACTTCCCCATTTACACTTACGGTCTCCGATAGCCACTGCTAGACCATCTCCCTCGTAACTTTCCATTCCCCTTATTTCCCAGTAGCTCTGGGCCATCCCTGGCTAATAGAACATAATCCTCAGATAAACTGGGTTAAGGGGTCTGTGTTATCTTGGAATGTGTCGTCATGTGAAGTGTTTAACCTCTGCCCTTCCTCCTGTGTCCTCTGTCTCTGTTGTCCAGGAAGAACCGGGAGATCTGTCTGGGGTCCCGAGGGAATATCACGACCTATGGATGGTGTTCAGTCGATCACCTCGCTCCCTCCTCATCGGCCATACGACTGTGGTATTGACCTCCTTCCCGGTACCACGCCCCCTCGTGGTCGATTATACTCCCTGTCGGCACCAGTACGAGAGGCACTCGAGAAATATTTGGTGGAATGTCTAGACACAGGTACGATCACGCCATCTACTTCTCCGTGCGGGTTTCGGTGCAGGACGGTTCTTTGCACCCGTGCATCGATTACAGGGGGCTGAATGACATAACGGTCAAGAATCGTTATCCTTTGCCGCTTATGTCATCGGCTTTCGAGCTATTGCAGGGTGCAAAAATCTTTACTAAACTCGACCTTCGTAACGCCTACCATTTGATCCGCATAAAGGAGAGAGAAGAATGGAAGACCGCATTTAATACACCCCCGGGGCACTTCGAATACCGGGTCCTTCCGTTCGGATTAGTCAGCGCTCCCGCGGTATTCCAAGCATTGGTTAACGATGTCCTCCGGGACATGCTCAATGTCTTCGTCTTTGCCTACCTGGATGACATTCTTATTTTTTCCCCTTTTCCGCAGGTGTACTCGGATATCAACCCCCAATCTTTCCATCTCAGACTCCTGAATCGAATGTTCCGTCCGTTCAAGAATTCATGCGACGCTGTAAACGCACCTGGGCAAGGGTAAGAGCCGCTCTTTGCCACTCCCGCAAGCAGATGCGCAGGGCCACCAATCGCCGTCGAGTTAAGAGTCCAAGATACGTATGTGGACAGCGAGTATGGCTGTCAACGGCTAACCTTCCCTTACAATCTACATCCCACAAGCTCACCCCACGTTTTATTGGGCCTTTTCGGGTGTCGAAGGTTATCAGCCCTGTCGCTGTCCAGTTAAAGCTTCCTAACCATCTTCGACGCATTTACCCCGTTTTTCACGTATCATGCGTCAAGACGTTTTTTTTTTTATCACGCGTCAAGCCAGTTATTATGTATGGCTGTCAACGGCTAACCTTCCCTTACAATCTACATCCCGCAAGCTCACCCCACATTTTATCGGGCCTTTTCGGGTGTCGAAGGTTATCAGCCCTGTCGCTGTCCAGTTAAAGCTTCCTAACCATCTTCGACGCATTCGCCCCGTTTTTCATGTATCATGCGTCAAGTCGGTTACCATCCAACCCTCGTAAGATAATTATTTTAATTAATTATGATTTTAAGTTCATACAACTTGAAATTTTAAGTTTAAATATTTTGTAGGTTAATAAGTTATACTAACTTGTATTTTTGAGTTTCTGGACTAATCTAGTAATATTTAGTCAAGATTACTTGATTTGTTTAAAGCTACACTGTGTAACTTTTTTAGTTTATTCTTAGCTAAAAACACTTAGTTCTTTCAAAAATATTTGTGCTCATTAATGTATATTTACTTCTTTCAAGTAATAAAGTATTCTCGTAAGTTTATAATATGCCATTGAAAATACATACGGTTGAGGGGTTCGAATGTTGCTCCTCCATCTTGAAAGTACATTAGCCAAAGAAGGACATACCCATAAATTCAAGCTTCGCCTTTCACGTTTTAACACTTGATGGCACCGTGTCGAATGTGAAGAGGAGGATTGCCATGTTAATCTTGGACTTAATCGGCCACTGTAGGAGTTAAAACGAAATCAAAATTGAGAGGAATAGAAACTATTATTCACTGGATGGTCATATACCTTTTCACCGCTAGAAGGGGGATAATATCACACAGTGTAGCTTTAAGTAAAGACATTATTAGGGTTTACAGTGAAATAATGTTCATTGCAAAAATAATTGTATTACTATGCTAGGAATTAGTGAGCTGCATGGTTTGCCTGAGCTATACTCTGGTTTGTTTGTATTCTCAAAGCACATGGCTATTTAGGCTTCAAACAGACATTAGACTCAAAGTTTCTCAGCAGAACATTGCCAAAATATTCCCATAGTGCATCCTGGTGCCATGTGTTCCAGGTAAGCCACACATCCAGCAGCCCACATCATGTAAAAGAAAACGTGATTTATCAGACAAGGCCACTTTCTTCCATTGCTCCATGGTTCAGTTCTGTTCCTCACATGCCCACTGTTGGTACTTCCGGCTGTGACTGACACATTTATATTGAACCAACATTAACTTCTTGAGCAATTTGAGTTACAGCTCGTCTGCTTGATCGGACAACAAGGGCCAGCCTTCGCTAGCCATGTGCATCAATGAGCCTTGGACGCTCATGAAAAGTCGTCAAACCATCACAATTTGGCCCTTGTCAAACCCGCTCAAATCCTTATGCTTGCCCATTTTTTCCATGCTTCTAAGACATCATATTTGAGGACAAAATGCTCACTTGCTGCCTAATATATCCCACCCACTAAAAGGTGACATAGTGAAGATATAATAGTGTTATTCACTGTACCTGTCAGTGGTCATAATGTTATGTCTGAATGGTGTGTGTGTGTGTGTGTGTGTGTGTGTGTGTGTGTGTGTGTGTGTGTGTGTGTGTGTGTGTGTGTGTGTGTGTGTGTGTGTGTGTGTGTGTATAAATCGATGATGATATATATCGTCATCGATTTTGACAACAAACACATCGATAAACACAGCTATAAGGCATAATTGAAAGCAGAATAATAATGAATATTTCTGAACATTGACTCTCAGTCCTTATTTATCCTTTTCTCATGGTTTCTCAAAAGAATTCATAAAAGTATAGAATATAATATCATAGTGTGGGAGGAGGCTGGCCAACAATGAGTTTCAGGTGCCGGTGCCTAGTCACATGACTGCGGAAGCATAAATAGTAATTGCAGAGGCATGAGAGAGATGGTGAGATTCAGTGGTGGAATGTAACGAAGTAGGCCTACAAATACTTTGTTGCTTTACTTAAGTACATTTTTCATGTATCTGTACTTTAAAAGTAGAATCAATAGTGCATAGGCTACTTTTTACTTTTACTTCGTTACAGCAAATATTTTACTTTCTACTCCACTACATTTCTACAATGTTTCGTTACATTTTCTGATCAGTTTCAGGGCTCAAGATTAAGGTTTGTTCGGATAATTAATGGATAATAATAGGCTAATGTATGAACTGACGGTTGTGTTGTTGACAATCGTGCAGCCTCTCAAGGAGAAATGGAAACAAACCATCGCCGCTCGTACAGAGAAAGTCAGTAACATACTGCAGTAAATATTCAAAATGTGAAGGTTTTTATATTTTATAATGTATAATACAGTTCAAAAAAACATCACATGACACGACCAAGAGTGCTGTTTTCCTGAATACCATCACGACTGAAAATGTGACACTGATTTCGTGACAGTTCCATAAACAATTAATTAAAATTTGTCACTTACATTTTAGATGCAATATAAACTGTTATGAACGGTTAGCTTACATTACCCCAAAACTAACTTAATTAAAACCCCACAGCCCATACTGTTTTCTTCTTTTTAATTATTAGAATATAGACATTAAGAGAAAAAAATTGTTATACAAGTACTTTTATTTTAATACTAAAAGTACATTTAAAATCAAGTACTTTTTTACTTTTACTTAAGTAGGAATGTCGTTGTAGTACTACTACTTTTACTTAAGTAAATATGGCTCTGGTTATTTGTACTTTTACTTAAGTACTGAGATTCAGGACTTCCTTATACCACTGGTGAGATTGGTGTTTCGAAAGTTGTGCTTGGCGTGCAGTCTCCTTTTCATTGAGTCTGACTCAAAGTTATTACACTCTGTATGGGAAGTGGGTCAAACACTTATTGCTGCAGTACTTTCAATGGGCTGACAGCCGTGTTGGAACGTTGAATAACTGTATCATCTTTGTATCACGTTTGGGGATTAAACGCTGAGATTTACTGTTCTGCAGTTGTATTTTCGCTAAAGGGCAGACCAGCCACTGTTTCTTGTGTATTTAAGTTTCTTTTTTTGGAGAAACTTAATCGACACCTAACCTTGGTATTGCTAGGTGTCGTGGTATTGCTCTCCAGAAAGAGGAGAGCAATACCACGCAAACAAAAGCAAATAACAAAAGACAACTTAATCGACACCTAACCTTCCTTGGTGTGGTTGATCTGGGTGGTGTGTGGCACTGCAGGAAAATACCGAGCACCTGGCGTATCGTGTGGGCGGAGCTAAAGAATGACGAGTGTGCACAAAGCGGTGATGTCCTCAAGCGTGGAGAAGAAAACGCTACCCAGATTCAACTAATACAGATATGATCCAGATCAGATTCGGAGGCTGAAATAAATTGGACAGGAGAAACAGCAACAGCAGGACGTCCGTCAACATTTGTGTGTGTTTACTCGCAGTTTATGAGGACATGATTCGGTTTATGGACTATTGTATGCGACTAAACCTTAGCAGTAGCAAGCAAAACGGTTTTGCGTGTCAGACTAGTGTAACGTTATACATAGAACAACAATGGAGTAACCGTTAGCGCATTTGAATGACGAAGCATGCGATCGTGTCGTTTACTGATGTTTACTCACGCGACGATAGCCAATAGCAGAGACATTTGAAGCAGTTTTACTCACCGCCTGCTTCCAAAGTAGGACCGAACCTTTATCCCTGGGACCGCTCCGTCAAAAACACACTTCTTTGGTATGATTTGATGAAGTCCTGTGACAGCAGTGACCGTGGAGATCGACTTTGCAACGCAACTGGTGTTGTGAAGCTTCCCGTAATTTCTGCGTTCAAATCGGTTCGAATGCAGCGCTGCCTTCCCAGAATGCTGTGCTGAAGCTTTGAAGTCGCTTGATGTCACCCATAGGAATAAAGTGGAGCGCGGCGCGGACTACAACAACATAAGTGTTCACGGACGAGTGGATCTACACCTGAGCGAGTGTTTATGGGCGTGCATTTCCTCTCTCGCTCTAGTCACGTGCTCGCGCACCCTACCGGGAGAAAAGCCGTACGGCCCATACAAGGACCTTCCGCTCTGTGGACGTCAAACTGACCCATACTAGAAAAAAAAACTCTCCGAAACTTGTGAGAAACCGGAAGGAGTATTTTTGACACAGAAATACTCCATCAAATGTCCAACATTAGTTTTTGAAACTTTGTCTATGTTTAGGATGGGAATCCAAGTCTTTAACAGTGTAAAAAGCTCAGTATGCATGAAACAGCATTTCACCCCCCCCCCCCCCCCCCTTTAATTTGTTTTAACCTTTTGATATGGATTGTGTTGTACTAATAAAATTGTGATTATTGACAAATTACATGCGTTGTTTATAATCCCATTATTTTTGTAAGGCTCATCCTGCCTTAAATAAGGAGGTGACGTAGTCAGTTTTATAGTTATTACACTACATAGTTCTAATAGGGGCTCATTGTAACGCAGTGTTACAACACACCCCAACTGCACGACTGGGATTTAAACCGTGGCTCGTGTCTTCTGCTGTTAGATCAGCATTAAAGAACGAGCTCAACTGTTAAATAACAGATATAAGATTCAAATAGCAACATAACATCATGACTTTGCGTAAACATACACAACCCTTTCTAAAGCCAAGTGGCATGTTATCTGTGCGCATTTTAAACTATGTGCATGTATGTCTACACCATGTGATTCCACGTGCATGTGTACGCCGAAACAAACCACAATGCAAAAAACAGAGATGTAAAATAAACTTAAGACATTTACTTAAGTGGTAAAATAAACATTCAGTGATATCTTCCAAAGATTCTTTAATTTTGTCACTATTTTTTTTCTATATATACTGTGTTGATACGGCAACTACTAAATACACAACGTTTCGTCATCCTGGCATGTGTGTATAGTGTTAAACCGCGTGTGTCACAACTAACCCAGCGTTAGGTTGTGCCCCAAACTCCCTCCCTTTTAAAGGTGCCCTAGAATGATTTGAACCAATATGTTAAATTGTTCTCTGATATCTACATAGGTTATGTGGCTTATTTAAGGGCAAAAATTGTCCAGATACAGTTTTACAGGTCCATTTACAACCCTATAAATTGTCCCTAGGATGTAATGATCTGTTTTTGCCTTATTTGGAAGGGTCATGAATATTAATGTTGAGGTCAGCCCTGATTGGCTTATTTCAGCAGCTCACAGCTCAGAGCAGTTTAGTGAAGCGGCTCGTGAGTCTTGACGGTCCTGACAGAACACAGACCGGCTAAATGACACTTTAAGCAAAACATCTCAAACAGAGATTGATCAAATGCAGCTTACTTGATTATTGGTCTTTTCAGATCATCCGCCCACGAGAAAGAGCTCACGTTCGTGCGGATTCAAAATCAAAATTGAGTCCAGATTTTAGTAATTAAATCCCCCAAACAGAGCTTTTCTGTGAAAAGAACTTGTATACTATCCAGTGTTTTACCTAAACATGTCCAATCTGGCAACCATATGCATGCTAGCTCTCTTTTGCGCATGGTTGATCTGAAAACACCAATAAACAAGTAGGCTGCATTTTATCAATCGCCATTGACTATACTTATATGGTGGAAAAGGTGACGTTTGCTAGAAGGATCGCGTGAACGATCTGTAAAGTATCTAGGGTTGTATTTTGTAATACAAAATAATATTAACCTTTGTCATTACACAATCTATTTAGTTTTGTATGGTACTTGGAGTATCCTATTGTTACTGTACTAGCATCTTGCGTCATCTAGACAATGCGGTCTCTCTAAGAAACTTTCAATTTAATCAGAAATTGTTTAAACAGCTAGTCAATAAGTGGATAAATTACTGCTTGCAGGAATAGTTGCCCCTTTCTTCAGTTTAAGACGCTGAGTGAAGCTTTCTTGAAATGGGCCGAACAAACGAACGATTTGTTGTGGTATCCGAATATACTAAACCTCAACCATGTGTCATGAGAGCCATTTTTGCTATCTTCGATGATCTTGTTTACCATCAGTAGATTCGGCATGTTTGGACAGATGCAAATGTTGGGGGCGTGCATATAAATGATCCCCAACGCTTATGTCATGGTTGGGTTTATGTTGAGAAGCACTTTTTTCTCTGTTGAGTTTTTGATTTATGAGATTTACATAAGAAGTAGGAGGCAATGGTGTTTGAGACTCACAGTATGTGATGTCCATGTACTGAACACTTATTATTTCACTATGGCAAAGTTAATTCAATTTATCATTATAGGGCATCTTTAAATTGTTCTTTTCCCCATCAGCCTCATTATAACTTACTTTACCTTGATCTGTCTTGTTTATACAAACCCTCCAAACCATTAAAGTGATTAATTGTGTTAGTTGTAGCCAATGTAATCTATTGTTCTCAAAGTTTAAGAGACTCTGAAACACTGACCTTTGCACTTGAACTTTTCACAAATTGTAAACAACCTGTCAGAACATAGAAAAACAGATCACTCAATGCAAACTTGTCCTTGTAGCATACGTCTAGTGAATAATTAAGTGTAAAGCCAATCTGAGATTGGTCATTGTAATACTGTGACAATCCTCTATGGATCACCCTTTTTTTTCATATAAAGTGCACAAGCCAAGGGTGTAAAAATGAAGGCCACTGAACTGGAACACTAAAGTTGTTTGTTTTTAAACATCAGCTTCCTGTGAAATAATTGCTTTTCAGACAGCTATAAAAGAAACTGTCAGAATGTAATTTATCATGTGTGGAGGAAGGGCTGTCTCATGCAGGCTCATGATTAAATTCATGATTAGCTATATATAAACACTTATTTGTATTAGATTCCTTCAGAGACACACACTATATTGCTTTGTGCACTGGTGCGCAGTCAAGTTGGAACAGGAAGGGGCCATCCCCAAATTTTTTCCACAAAGTAGGGAGCAAGACATTGTCCAAAAGGTCTTGGTATGATGAAGCATTAAGAGTTAATTTCACTGGAACTAAGGGGCCAAGCACAACCCTTGAAAAACAACCCCACACCATAATCCAACCACCAAATCCACCTAACTTTACACTTGGCACAGTGCAGTAGGGCATTCGCACCATGCCACACAAAGTTTGGAGGTCTGTAGCTATTGACTCTCCAAAGAATTGGTGACTTCTTTGTTCTGTGCGCCTCAGCATACGCTGACCCCGCTCAGTGACTTGCTGAATTGCTGTTGTTCTCAATTACTTCCTGTAACACAGTTCGATGGTATGGGAAGAAGGAGGTGGGAACTTTAAATAAATAAATAAACATAAAGTGAAGGTTAAAGCAGACAGCCCCTCACATATGACTGCCTGCACACACATAAAACATAAACAAAACCATAGCATAAAATCCAGACCTGGTCCTCTCTCGTCCTTCTCTGGTGTTTCTCATCCTTATATGCCTCCGAGCTCCCTCATGAGAGGACTCGAGACTGGTGTGCCTCACAGGTGATCTCATCTTTAATCACATACTCGTCTCGCTTTCTCTTCCCATCTCTCTGGCTTGTCAACCTCGCGATACTTCCTCTTTGTTATAATACCACTAACAGTTGACCGTAATAATATTTAGAAGTGAGAATTTCGCAAATGGACTTATTGCACAGTTGGCAACCTATCGCTGTACCATGTTTGAATTCACTGAGCTCCTGAGAGCGACCCATTCTTTCACAAATGTTTGCATCAGTCTGCATTTCTAGGTGCTTGATTTTATACACCTTTGGCTATGAAAATGTTTTGAACACTTGAATTAAATGATTTGGAAGGGTGTCCTAATACTTTTGTCAATATAGTGTATATCTATACACTTGGTCATTTATTGTACGTATTTATTCGAATTTTAATTTTATATTACTGCAACATGTATGTTCTGTTTAGTTCCTGTTAACCACTTCAGCTCTGCAGCACATTTTGCATTTTTAATATATAAAGAGCTGAGCTTCTCAGCTTTTCTGTAGCATGATGCAATATGTGATGACATCATCAAAAATCATGGGTAATATCGACAATCAAAACTAGCAATAATAAGAGTATTTGTCTGCATCACATGTTTTGATCTGGACATCGGTGACATATTAAAGTGTCATTTGGCCATGCTTGCTCACAGACATGAAATAGTCTCATTTTGAAGCAAACAACCTAAGGAACAAGCTGATATAGGGTTTGAGGCTAGTAGCTTTACAACAAGTTTGTGATCCGAACAGGAATATGACTCATGTGTTTGCTTGTTCAAAGGAGTAATTTCCATCTTTGTGATTTTGATAATAAATTTACTGTAAATTATTGTATCGGTGCTCAGCGATATTCCTGAGGCCAATAGCTTTCATTTGATATATGACTTGTCTATTTTAGGTGTGTTTGTGTGATAAAAATATGAAATTTGCTTGATTTTCTCAAGGGGGTGGTCATTGCGGGGGGTCGAATTCAGACCGTATTATTTTCTTCTATGTAATATAAATGCAGAAGTTATTGGGTTATTAAGAAAGCTGAGGTTCCAATCTTTCAAATGATACCATATATGTCTAGTTTTGTGAGATGTGAGTCGCATCGCCTTTGTTTGTTCATTGCTAACTGGTAAAGCACAAGAATGGGCTACTACTGTGTGGAATAATGGTCAACCAACATTTACCTCATTAGATGAATTCTTAAAAAAATTCTGTGAGATTTTTGAACACACCGAGGGAGGTAAGGAGGCGGGTGAATTACTGCTGGCACTTCGCCAAGGAAGACAAACTCCGGCAGAATACGCCCTCACTTTTTGCACACTAGCTGCTCAAACAACCTGGGTTGATGGCACACTAAAACTGCTGTTTTGCAAGGGCCTAAATCTGGACCTTTAATCTGAGTTAGCTTGTCGCAACGAGGGGAGAACTTTGAATGACTTCATTGATCTGGCTATCCGTGTCGACAACTTAATTCGACAACTTAAAACAGCCTCAGCCTTAGCCACCACTCCACCAATGCAAGATTCTGAACCAATGCAAATCGTCTCCACTCACTTGTCCTCGGAGGAGAGGGACAGACACATTCAGCAACACCTTTGTCTTTATTGTGGTCAACCCGGCCATATGAGAGCATCATGTCCAACTCGACCCACAAGCCGAAGTGTCATTGCAGTGAGTTCCCATTCTCTCTCTCCTAATATTGAGATTCCAGTCAGACTCATGTTAAAGGATAACTCAGTTAATGCCCTAGCCATGATTGACTCAGGAGCAGCCGGAAATTTCATGGACTTGGAATTCTCCAAGACGCATAATATGGCATTAATTCCCTGTGATTCTGTGTTGTCAGTTAGACGGACACCCTCTGGGGACTGGAAGGGTTTGTTACACCACTGACGATGTGACTCTTCAAATTGGGGCATTACACATTGAAAAGATCCGTTTCTTCATTATTAAGTCACCACAGAGTCCTGTCATCCTTGGATTACCATGGTTACGCCAACATAACCCACAAATATCATGGGCAGACAACCAAATAGTTCACTGGTCTGACCATTGTCTCCAAATGTCCTCAGGCCCCTCTACTACCGGACTCTCCCAAACAATCACCACCCCCTAACTCACTACCACCCAGCTGACACCTTGACATCAATTTGACATCAATGAATAGTCAAGATTTTGACTACCATGTATGACATGCATGAAATGCATAATTTCATTATATTTTTGTAATTATTTTCTTGTGGTTGTAAAGAGGCTCAACAAAGGTATCAATCTGACATGTTTTTTTCTGGTCCCTAGAGCTCAGGTCAATATCATTGACATTAAATCAATGTTGATTTGATGTCAGGAAATAAGACATCAGATCGATGTGAAATTTATGTCAAAACAATGTCTGTTCACTGTCTGAAAAAGTATATTTATTACTTGTTGTAAATCAATGTGACTCATTTTCAACATGGATTCAGAAAAATCTAGCCTGAATGTTTTTGAATGTCGTAGGCCTAGGTATTTTTTATTTTTTTATTACATGTGTGTTTTTATGTATTTAAATCCTAGCATGTTTAGATTTAGTTCACGTTTTAAAATGACAGCATACATTATAATTGCCTATAGCCTACTATAAAGCAGGACTGTAATCACCATAGACATTGCAAAAAAAAAAAAAAAAAAAAAACAAACAAACAAAGAAGGCAGATTAGAGCCTGGAACCTTTCACATGGTTTGCAAAGATTCTACCACCAAACCACCAGGGAATTTAAATATTGATAGCGGATCTATGTACCATATTTATTCACTAAGGGAAGAATCTCGAAAAGAACAATATGTTTGATTCAAATGTATGCAAATATTATTTGCAAATTGTCACAAAATTATTATTTCCAAACTAGAATAAGGGTCTATTTTCAGTATCGGTGGCTTTTTATTACTCAAGCCAGTCATGACGTAAATCTGCACACTTATGATATGGTAATCCACCACCTGCATAGCTCTCTCACACAAACGTCCCTGCATAATTTAATTCACCTGTTGCTAAGCCCCGCCCCCCATTTTTACCATGAGAAACTTGGACAAACAAACAAGAGTGGATTATAATAACCTACATATGGAAAATTGCGGCTGACAGCATATCAAAGCAGACTTTGAAGACGTTTTGGGCAATAAAGGATTCATTTTTTACTTCAGAATCAATTGGGACTCAGAGAGACATTCAAAATCTTCAACTTTTCAAAATCCTTCACTTCCAAATCCTGGTAAGTAACCAGCTAGCGTGCTATTGATGTTATGTTAATACACCATCTTATGCATAAGCTGCTTAATTTTAAGGGGTGTGTAATTTCCTGAATTATGTTGATATATTTTCACAGCCATGTGTTTACTTGAGCTAGCAAGCTAACTTAACCTGAGGTTAGCTATAACGGTTCCGTTATGATGGCAGAATTATCTTTGTGTACTGTCTGCCAAAACTAAACTATTTAGAAAGGTTTTGCAGTCACTTCAAATAATGTTAAAGTGTGTAATTTATCTACATATAACACTACTATTATTCATGTGGGGAAAATAATTCTTAAAGGAGCACACCAATATTTTGTGAAATTAGCTTATTCACAGTCTCCCCAGAGTTACAACTAGAGACACGCTTCTCGTCTCTGTGTACAGTAACTCAGTCTGAGTATCTCAGTCTATATTTTCTTTTTTGCACCTACATCACCTACAATTTTGACCCACTTATGTCACTTTTTTATTTTTATGAAGAAAATGTAGTATCTACATGATTTTTTATTTTGATCAGTATTTGCAAGATATAACAACAACTGCTGTTACTTTTTCAGGTGCCTTCCAGAAGTCACAGTCCAGCACCACAGAAGTTTCCATTGGTAGCCTGATGGCCAACTTTTTGCGTGTTGCTCGAGACAGAAAAGGAGGCACTGGGAGCCAGAAGGTATGAGCTGCTGCGAACAACGATGTATATTTAGACCCAATCCCCTTCCCCTTCATTTTACCCCTACACATTTTCCTTTGAAAAGTGCCAAGACATAGGGGTGAAAATATTCCCCTTGGAAATGAGACCCCACTAGCCTACATAGGGAAGAGTCTGGACTAATGTGATATTTTGAAATCGCTGCTCTCTCACTTTGAATGAAGTTCACATTTTACAATTCAGTGCAATAAAGTCAGACTGATTACTAGCAGTGAAATGAGATCCTGACATATGACACTATTAATTTAACATCACACTATTAATGTAATATCAACAAAAGGTCTGACTGGAACCATTATCATATATGTACATATATGCACCTCTAACTACTGCATGTGATTAGACTATAATGTGGGTTTTCGTTTAGTTGTCTATATGGAGTAGCCTACTAAGGGTACTTGGTGCTAGTTATGTTAATGTTTGACTTCTTGTTCTCTTTTACAGACTCTTGAGAGCTCTTGAAGTGTGAATCCAAAGCACCCCCATTGTATGATGTTTCTACATGTAGGCTATTATGTGTATAGATTACATTATGGCCTGTTCACAATTTGTTTTCATACTGTATTGTTTATTATGACTTATTTCATGTTATAATTACAAGGCATGCAAAGCATTGTATTGTAATCCAATGGCTTCAATAAAGAAACAGATCTATGTGACCTCACCGGTTTTCTCCTTTAAAGGGTTACTTCAGCGATTAGCATATGGCTTTGTATCAGTAGAAACCCTGGAGAATATTCAAATTATTGTGCTTTCCCCCCTCATATCTCCCTGAGACGAGAGATTTATGCATTTTATTTCTGGAAAAATTCCTCCTATGATGCAAAATGACGATTTTTGCATCATAGGAGGAATGCTTGCCCAAAGGCTAAAGACTACAGCCAGCAGAGGGAGCCATTTCCGCATGTTTTGAATCTGCGCATGGGGGATGGGAGATAACACTCAGCTGGCAGGGAGAGCTCAGCTTGCAGACAGGATCATTTAAACGGAGCTATGGTGAGCAATGTAAGTCTTTTAACTTCTCAAATTCATTTCTATGAAAGTTAAGCTTGCAAAGGCATGAACTGAAACGCGTGCCAGACTGAACTGGCGTTGTGAATGTATGCCGCGAATGTAGTCGCGATTACCTCAGCTCTCATCACTCGTGCAGTTAGTGCTCAGGGCTGTGATACTTGCGCGGTGACTCACTCATTATATTGAACAGACACGTTCAGTTTTTAATTATAGTGTCTTCTCTAACTCAGTCACAGTAATGAAGTTGGTGGTGTTGGGAATGGCCTCACAGGGCAGCGAAGCATTCTGGGAATTGTAGTCTTTCATCCCCATGGGACAAAAATACATTTTCTGTCTTTTCTCAGTCTAGAAGGCACCAAATTCAAAAATAATTTCACATTTCTACTGCATTGATGACCCAGTTTAAATACAGATTCATCTTCCCAGCGCTGAAGTACCCCTTTAAGGGTAGTATAAAATTGTTTTTGGTACTTCATACCATTTTAGTATGACAATGCAATCACACCTTCTCCTTAATTTCTTCATGTGCATTTGTTGCAAAGACCTCACATATTGCCTTAACATTAACGTATTGCATTTGCAGATACAATGATGATTGGTGCCATGTGAATACAGAAACATTTGTTTGCAAGACCCTCAATATCACCAGATTTTTTTGCTTCCTTTTCCTAAATCTAGGGCCTTATATAAAACTAACAGGTATGCAGTACAAACTTTTATTGGCCCAATTATACCGACAACATGTTCATCTTCCACCCTAGAAAGTTGTGGCAGCTTAAGAAAGCTATAAATGCCCAAACATGGCCTCCAAGATAAAGCATTTCTGAGTGTAGAAATTATACCAAAAAAAAAGGTGAAAAAATGCATGCAACACTGGAATTTATATATGTACACTTTGAGCAAAATCTGAGACTAGCAACCATTTTCCTGGATGTTGTCTGATTTGACCCAGGATGACCCCACTATTCCTTTGGAGCATGATTTGACTTGAACCACATTTAGAAACTTGACTTGTGCAATTAAAAAGTAATACAATTTCTGCAGTACATTAATATTAGCCATCGTTACTTCATAGTCCGGTAATCAAGCACTTATGCTCTAACTGACTGCACTATGGGCGAAAAACAAACCCTTTCATATGTACATTAGCCATGCCCTACACGAATATTGATTTAGTGCGTTGATACATTTTGAAACCATTTCAATACCCGAAATATGAATGTTCTAATTTCTGTACGTTTTATATAAATTAAATCATTTGAATGTGTATGTTGTCATTGTTGATTTAGGTTGAAATTTTGTGATGCTTGACACTGAAATGATATCAACATTTATGTAAATAAATGATGTAATTTTGACAATTTTTGATGTTGACATCAAAGCTTGATATTCAATGATATCAAATTAAAATCGAAATGACATAAACATTATGACATCTTGACATCAAATAAATGTTGAGTTGACATCGAAGCTTGATATTGATGATATCAAATTAACATCAAAACTACATCAACATCATGACATCAAATAAATGTTGAGTTGACATCGAAGCTTGATATTGATGACATCAAATTAACATCAAAACTACATCAACATCATGACATCTTGACATCAAATAAATGTTGAGTTGACATCGAAGCTTGATATTGATGATATCAAATTAACATCAAAACTACATCAACATCATGACATCTTGACATCATATAAATGTTGAGTTGACATCGAAGCTTGATATTGATGATATCAAATTAACATCAAAACTGCATCAACATTGTGACGTCTTGACATCATATAAATGTTGAACTGACATCAAATGCCAACATCAACTAAACATCAAAATGACATCAGCAAAGGTCAAAATCTTGACATCACATTGACATCAAAACATTGACGTCAATATGACTTTCATTCTAGACCTAATTTGTGATGTAATTTTGACATCAATGTTTGATGTCATTCCGATGTAAAATTGACATCAAATGCCCACTGGGCAGCTGAATACCAAGATTTCTCCGAGGCCTTCAGCAAGTCCAAGGCAGCCCAGTTACCACCCCATCGCTCTAGTGATTGCGGCATTGATTTAATTCCTGGTACGGGCACCCCCCAAGGGTCGCATCTTTCCGCTTTCTCAACCTGAGTCTGAAGCAATGAAGAACTATATTGAGGAGGAGCTGGCCAAGGGTTTCACCCAGACTATTTAAGCTTCACACTTTCACGCACCTATTGCGAAGTCTTGTTTTGCCACGGCTGACATTTCTGAGCATTTCATCTGTGATCTATATTCCTGTGTTTGACCTTGGACTTTTTTGTACCCTCGAGTTTGTCTTGCTGCCTGCCCTGTGACTTACCTGACTGTTTACTGAATTACTCTCTCGTCTGCTGCCTGCCCTGACCCTTTGCCTGCTCTCGTTTATGACTCCTCTTTGCCTTGGATACTATTGTTGCTGTTGTTGACCCCTGCCTGTATGACTACGTTTGTTTATAATAAAGCTGCAAATGGATTCGACCGAGTCTGTCGCCTCGCGCGCGCGCGCGCATACACACAATCACTTCATTGTAAAGTAAAGAAAAAAGAATGCAGAGTTGTTTTAACAAACTAGGTCTTTATTAATGAGCAAGCCCCTTTACATTATGGAAGGTTAACTTTTAAAATAAATGATGAAGGCACAATATAGGCATTTCTGTCATCAAAATTATATTAAAGCTGCTTATCAAGTGGTGTGTAATACTTCAAATCCTGCATGTTTCATATTCAGAAGAGGGAAGGTTGCAGATCGAACGCTCTCGAAAAATCCTGGAAAGCTGGTTCCCGAGACAACACAAAACCAGACCATTTACAATTAATACTATTTGTTATTTAGAAATAAATTAAGACACACACCTTAAATCTCACTTACTAGTCAGCTGCTGAAATGATTTTTTTCCCCCATTCTTCCTGACTTTGTGATGTTGGCGGCAGGTGATAGGCAGGGATTACTCAGTCTGTTGAGTCTAAAATCAAACAGAAAACATCTGCCTGTCAAATCATGAAAACAATTTGTTTGACTCAATTATGTTAGCCGCATACCAACAAAGCTATGATTTTTGTTATTTTGTTTGTGCCCATGATTCTCATGTTATCTGTTACATCTTCCCATCACCATATTCTAGTCTGT
Organism: Pseudorasbora parva; assembly: GCF_024679245.1. Classification (NCBI taxonomy): domain Eukaryota; kingdom Metazoa; phylum Chordata; class Actinopteri; order Cypriniformes; family Gobionidae; genus Pseudorasbora; species Pseudorasbora parva. The sequence continues at coordinate 27,511,560 of NC_090174.1, read as the reverse complement.
ACAGTACCAGTTACCCTTACTTGATGTATAATAAAAACACAAATAGCAAAAATAACACTTTAAACAATTTAAACATAAAGGCATATCTAAACATTAACCAAAAATCAACATGATAAACACATGTTGCATAAATATTTAATCTGAAACAATCACTTACCCATTCCAAGTCCATGAGTCCTAAATATGGTGACAATTTCTAAGGGCATTCTTGGTCCGCAGTTCGTGGAGTGTTCTTTTGTTTTTCAATCAAAATGGTGTACTGGCAAACAAGAGTAAAAGATAGTTTGAGGATGACGAAATACTTTAAACATTTTTAAAGAATACATTTTTCATTAGTTTTTAACAGAGACCCCATTCATAATTCACAACTTTAATCATTTCAGCAACAAGTATGTTAAAGGGTTAGTTAACCTAAAAATTAAAATTAGCCCATGATTAACTCACCCTAAAGTCATCCTAGGTGTATATGACATTCCTGTCCTGGATCTTCCAAGCTTTATAATGAAAGGTGAATGGCTGATCTGTTTTGAAGTTCATCTATCTATCTATCTATCTATCTATCTATCTATCTATCTATCTATCTATCTATCTATCTATCTATCTATCTATCTATCTATTTATCTATCTATCTATCTATCTATCTATCTATCTATCTATCTATCTATCTATCCATCCATCCATCCATCCATCCATCCATCCATCCATCCATCCATCCATCCAACTATCTATCTATCTATCTATCTATCTATCTATCTATCTATCTATCTATCTATCTATCTATCTATCTATCTATCTATCTATCTATCTATCTATCTATCTATCTATCTATCTATCTATCTATCTATCTATCTATCTATCCATAAAAGTGCATCCATCAATCTAAGTCCATCTGTCCATCGTAAAAGTATAAATACATACTGGGGGGGTTAATAAAGGCCTTCTAAAGCAATGTGATGCATCTGTGTAAGAAAAATGTCCATATTTATAACCTGATAAACCAAAATAAGCTTCCAACAGTACAGCTTTACACGCAACGATTTATTTAAAGAGTAACCCCTGACCTGTTTTTGATGAACAGAGAAGTGCAGAGGATAGATCAAAACAAAGGTCATGAATTAGAAGTCTAAAACGAGAATTTTTAAAGAGAAATTACAGATGATTTTGATATAAGAGAAGTAGGGCTTGAGTTTGTTAGCCTGCTCTGCCCTCCTACGTACTTCCACTCAATTTTAATTTTCCTTCAGTACTGGGATTGCGGTATATGCGGTATATGGTTTTCTTAGATCAAATTTTAACCAGTCTAATCAGCGAACAGAGGGAGTGGCTGAGAATGATGACGTTGATAGTTTGATATGACATACGTCATGACCAAATATTAGTGATTGGTTATGGCAGATCCAGAGAGGCTCTGGGCAGATCTAATAGTTTTAAACTTCAACAGAGTACCCGCCCTCAAGGAAGTTAACACTGGAGAGTGGCCAGACTCTAAACAAATGAAATGTATGAGAGTCTGGTAGAACCAGGCTACCTGTACATCATATCAGGGGTTATTTGGTAACACTTTACAATACGGGATCAATTAATGCTTAATCAATGCAGAGATAAACATGAGTAAATGTATTACTAATGTTACAGTTTTTCTCAGTCGCTTTGGTACATTTCTCAGATCAGAATTGAAAATCTCAAAACAACCCGTTCAATTCTCACATCATTGTGTCACTTGTGCACATCAAAAAAGCAGTTTCTCATTTATTTGAACAAGTTGCAAATGCATTGGTACATCCATGCCAATGATTATGTACAATTCTCTGTTGTTTCCTGCATAATCAGTTGCATATGTCATGTTGATCAAAATGTATTTTATTGGGTCTCTGTTGAATAGTCTCACCCCCCACAACATTTAGGCACAAGCTCATAGCATAAGTCTTTACATGCAAAATGGTTGAACAAGTTATCATAATATGTCAAAAATAAATTTGGTCATATAGAGGGGCTCCAAATGCCCGTCCGAATGAGCTACCACCTGTATTGCATTACAGTGTACTCAAACTAAAGCAACTCTCTCCCACATATTCTGCTAGTGTGAAAACAACTTACTTGCCTCATTAAATAATCTTCTAATAACAATCAAGTTTTTCCCAAAAAGGTCTCACTTTTATGTAACTGTAATATAATCCTGTGAGTAAACAACTAAGACTGGCCTAACATTGACATTCTTCTTTTATACGAATACAATCTGAGTTATATTTAAAAAGTCCTGGCTAATCCAAGCTTTGGCAATAGTTGTAGCTCTGTTTTTTAAGTCTATAAAAAATGCATTTGTCCGTCAAATAACGTGCTCCACAATGCTCTGAAGTGAATTGCTGCATTTGTATAAGAAACATTTCTATATTTAAAACTTAAAGCTCTGGCTGACCATCTTCCGTGGAAAAAGTGTTGAAAGTGCCTTCTCGCAATTCAATATAATTTTTGAACTGCAGAGGCACTTTCAACACTTTTCCCATAGATTGAATAATGTATGAATAACATTTAATAACATTAGTTAATGTTTTAACTAACATGAATTAGCCATGAGCAATACATTTGCTACTATATTTGTTCATCTTTGTTTATGTTAGTTAATACAAAATTAAGTTGTTCATGGTTTGTTCATGTTAGTTCACAATGCATTAACTAATGACAAGATTTTAATAAAGTATTAGTAAATGTTGAAATTAAAATGACCAAAGCTAAATAAATGCTTTATAAGTGCAGTTCATTATTAGTTCTACCAGAAAGACCCTGCAGGCCAAATTAAGTAACGAGGGTTAAGTTATTGACAGACCAGCAAGTATAATAATAAAAGTTCTTCGGCGTAAGCCCCGTCTGTAGATGAAGGTAAAAGTCCAGCCGACCCCCAAGAACTGGTGAGAATTTTGTTTCCGCCAGTTTATTTCCGTATTTGTGTATCCTGCAAAAATAGAATTAATTAAAGAAGAAATGTGCATGATAACATGGAAAAATCGTGGAAAATCTCATAGGCCGAGAGTTTAACCAGTGAAAGAGGGCCGCTTCCTCTGTTTTGTGCGGATGGTGAATGCTGGAAGGGTGCTACATGGAGATGAAGGCATTGATTGGCCACACAGAGACGGCAGCCTTGATCAGCCACGTGAGACAAAGGCCTTGATGAGCCACATGGAGACATGGCCATGTTAGGCCACACAGACAAAGGCCACAATAGGCCCGGAGAGACAAATGTCCCATTAGGCCACATTTAGACAAAAGCCACGTTATCCGTACAGATAAGGCCATGTGGAGACAAAGTTCATGATAGTCCACTTGTGGACGTGGGTCACGTTGGGACACTAACAAAGAATAAGTCTCAGACTATTGAGACTGACAAAACAGGATAGCGTAAGTTATGATGAGAATAAGACACCACCACCAGTATTTGCATGAGGATTTCCATAAACATTATATTTAAACATGAAAAGAGCATGATACCATAAAGAATCGCAGAAAGTCTCATGGCTTAGCCTTTTGTTTTTTGTAAACACAAATGCTGGAAGGGTGCTACATGTAGACACATTGAAGGGACGAGGGAGTTGTAAAAGAGAGAACATTAGACAGAGAAGTTAAATAGTTTTGTAGTAATGCCATGTGGAGACAAAGACTGAGGTTGGCCATATGAGGCAAAATGTCTTGAAAGGCAACACAGAGGCAAAGGCCTTAATGGGCATGAAGATAAAGCCCTCATGGCCACGTGGAGACAAAGGCCACGTTAGGCCACTGTGGCAAGCAGTGAGGCGAGGGGCTGTGAGAGCGGGCCAGTGGAGAGTGATAATGAGTGCCAGCTGCGCGCCACACCGGTCTCGTCTCACATCGGAGTGACAGGAGTATAAAAGGAGGAGCGAACACAGTGGAAGACGATGTTATGTTATGTTTTGTTTATGTTTTATTATGTGTGTGCGGGCAGTCGTAAATGGACTGCATTTATATAGCTCTTTTAACAGACCCTATGGCCATCCAAAGCGCTTTACATTTTGCCTCACATTCACCCATTCATACACCGACGGCAATGTCAGCCATGTAAGGCGTCATCCAGCTCGTCGGGAGCAGCTGGGGTTAGGTGTCTTGCTCATGCTTCGACACTTGGTCAGGTGGAACCGGGGATTGAACCACCAACCTTCCGGTTTGTAGACAACCTACATGAACCACTGAGCCACTGCCTTATTTATTTATTTTGAATTAAAGTTGTTGAATGTTCGCCAGTTCCCACCTCCTTCCTTCCCATCTATGAACTTCATTACTTCATTACAGCCACATAGAGACGAAAGACACTTTAGGCCACACAGATGAAAGCCACGGTAGGCCACACAGACAAAGGCCACGATAGGCCACCTAGAGACAAAGCCACATTAGGCCACACAGATAAAGGCCCCGATAGGCCACATAGAGACAAAAGCCATGTTAGGCCACATAGAGACAAATGACAAATAAAGACGAAAGCCACGTTAGGCCACATGAAGACAAAGGCCACCTAAGGCCACATGAAGACAAAGGTTATGTAAGGCCATATGAAGACGAAGGCCATGTTAGGCCTCACAGAGACAAAGGCCATGATAGGCCATTGACAAAGAATAAGCGCTATAGAAACTGACGAACAATAATAATGTGAGAAGCATAGTTGTTTGCATCTGCAGTTGAAGGATTCTAAGCCGTTTGGCATGACTCCCGCTTTCAGCTTGATAGAACCGTATCTACCTGTCAGATCCTGTCGAGAGAACCCCGAACCCGATCTCACGAACATGCGTATAAATAGTAAGAGTGTGCAATCTTGTGGAATGCATACGCCAAAACTAATTTTTAATTTTGGCGTATCCATTCTATGAGATTTCACACTCGTACTATTGATACGCATTACCATGAGATCGTGTTGGAAACCCCAAAAGAAAACAAACCAGAACAGCATGACAAATACATAACAGATGCATAGGATTGAGAAACCTTGGACAATGACCTTACAGAAAGATAAGAATGTTCTACAGGTCCTTCTCAAAAAATTTGCATATTGTGATAAAGTTCATTATTTTCCATAATGTAATGATAAAAATTAAAAACTTATATTTTAGATGCATTGCACACCGACTGAAATATTTCAGGTCTTTTATTGTTTTAATACTGATGATTTTGGCATAAACCTCATGAAAACCCAAAATTCCTGTCTCAAAAAATTTGCATATCATTAAAAGGTTCCCTAAACGAGCTATTAACCTAATCATCTGAATCAACTAATTAACTCTAAACACCTGCAAAAGATTCCTGAGGCTTTTAAAAAAACTCCCAGCCTGGTTCATTACTCAAAACCGCAATCATGGGTAAGACTGCCGACCTGACTGCTGTCCAGAAGGCCATCATTGAAGCCCTCAAGCGAGAGGGTAAGACACAGAAAGAAATTTCTGAACGAATAGGCTGTTCCCAGAGTGCTGTATCAAGGCACCTCAGTGGGAAGTCTGTGGGAAGGAAAAAGTGTGGCAAAAAACGCTACACAATGAGAAGAGGTGACCGGACCCTGAGGAAGATTGTGGAGAAGGACCGATTCCAGACCTTGGGGGACCTGCCGAAGCAGTGGACTGAGTCTGGAGTAGAAACATCCAGAGCCACCGTGCACAGGCGTGTGCAGGAAATGGGCTACAAGTGCCGCATTCCCCAGGTCAAGCCACTTTTGGGCTACAGAGAAGCAGCACTGGACTGTTGCTCAGTGGTCCGAAGTACTTTTTTTCGAATGAAAGCAAATTTTGTATGTCATTCGGAAATCAAGGTGCCAGAGTCTGGAGGAAGACTGGGGAGAAGGAAATGCCAAAATGCCTGAAGTCCAGTGTTAAGTACCCACAGTCAGTGATGGTCTGGGGTGCCATGTCAGCTGCTGGTGTTGGTCCACTGTGTTTTATCAAGGGCAGGGTCAATGCAGCTAGCTATCAGGAGATTTTGGAGCACTTCATGCTTCCATCTGCTGAAAAGCTTTATGGAGATGAAGAGTTCATTTTTCAGCACGACCTGGCACCTGCTCACAGTGCCAAAACCACTGCTAAATGGTTTACTGACCATGGTATTACTGTGCTCAATTGGCCTGCCAACTCTCCTGACCTGAACCCCATAGAGAATCTGTGGGATGTTGTGAAGAGAAAGTTGAGAGACGCAAGACCCAACACTCTGGATGGGCGTAAGGCCGCTATCCAGGCATCCTGGGCCTCCATAACACCTCAGCAGTGCCACAGGCTGATCGCCTCCATGCCACACCGCATTGTAGCGGTCATTTCTGCAAAAGGATTTCCAACCAAGTATTAAGTGCATAACTGAACATAATTATTTGAATGTTGACTTTTTTTGTATTAAAAACACTTTTCTTTTATTGGTCGGATGAAATATGCAAATTGTTTGAGATTTTGGGTTTTCATGAGCTCTATGCCAAAATCATCAGTATTGAAACAATTAAAGACCTGAAATATTTCAGTCGGTATGCAAAAAATTTATGAAAGTTTAATTTTTATCATTACATTAAGGAAAATAATTAACTTTATCACAATATGCTATTTTTTTAGAAGGACCTGTATATTAAGACACTTTACTAGTGAATAAAACCACAGCTCGCTATAGAACCCTGCAAAGCTACCGAACCTACGAAAAAAATAATCAATGTGAGAGTCATCATTTGATAACCTAAGCTAGGTTCATACAGTGCAATTTTCGCCATGTTTGGCAGTCTGAGACAAATAATCACAATCTTAAAAATTCCATTGGCCCTAGGCTAAAATCTGTTGTCTTTAATAGTTAGTAATAGTTTGACATGCTCACCAACAGCCATGATACAATAGTAACCTGAAACAAATTCACTAAATTTGAATGGGTTGATGTAAAATTTCAAGTGCTCTTGTGTGACTGGTTATCATACAGTCAGACATGAATGCAGCTGAGATCTCCTGGGACATGCCAGGAAGATGTTTGCATTGTCTGAAAAGAAACACATCACAATGATGAGCCACACATTGTGTTCCAGCTTTAGTGAAAAGAAATAAAGCCCGCTGAGCGAGAGCCCTTGTGTTTTGCAGTGTGGCCAGCAATCAACAAGCGTGTGCAGATTGTGTCAAATTGTCAATGCTATAATTATTCCCCTACATATTGTATTAGTCTCGAAAGACTGTTAAATGTAGGCATTTACAACGTGTGTTGCAGTGTTGAACATAGCCAATCATAGACATGTCTGTTGAGCGGATAAATTCAATGACCAATTAGAGGAGTTTACATAACAGAATACACACAATAAAGATTGAGGTGTTCAGCGCTTGTTCGCTGGCTAATTTTGCCTGCTCGTGAATACATTCAGCCAACAAACAATAGAACATGCAATAGATTCATGGTGCAGTGTAGTCAGATTACACTGTAAAAGATTTCATTAGAGTGTAAGAGTTTAGCTGAACTGAATCATTTGACAGTTTCATGCGTTTATAAATGCATTTAATAAAATGTGTTTATTAAAACTTACTGTATTCATATATATTTTTTAAAAATATGTTCCCATGCTGCAATTTCAGTTGCTATACAGGATGCAATCTTTATATAAAATTGGTTTGATCAAGTATGGAATTAAATTATATAAAAAATCAATAACTTGTTTTATATGTAAACCTTTAATATACACAAAATATGGTAGAGTATAAGCGAGAATAGACATTTCTGTTTTATTCATAATCGTAGCATGGCGTCCTAGCACAGAAGGACCAAGTGAGACGTAACACGATATTCTAAAGTTCCTAAAATAGACAGAGGCAAATTACCTGGAGTAACATGAAGACAATAGCACACACATACTACTATATATGGCGTGTTTGTTTTTATTACTTAAGTCATTTATTTTTAATAGATAGCGCATATTTATAATGGAATATGCAACGGCAGCCTTTTTAGGACCACAGAACTTCTCATAAGAAAGAAAGCCATGTCAGATCACAAAAGGAAGTTATTTCAACACTGGGGGCTGTCATGGTACAGCCTGACAAGCCAGACCCACATCAAAATGTTTGCTCAATCCGAGGGATGGGATAAACGGTTGTCTTTCAAACTCCCTCTGCACGCCGTGCACGCAATTGGATAGAACTACAACCAACCAGAGCAACGAAGGTGAAGCAGAGCTCGTTGACAGATTAAACTTTCGCCGTATCCGGTTGACAAAACTCAGAACACATCTCCCTTCTTAAGAATGACTTCAGTGCTGGTCTTTCTCAGAGAAAAGCTTAACTCCAAGTCTTCCAGAGTCGCAGTCAAAGCTGATTCGAAAGACCGCCGTTCGCCAGTTTCTGTGTTTACTTGAAGCACGCGCAACTCCGCCGTCATTATAATAAGCCCCACCCACCGACTCTATACACGATGTGATTGGCCCAACCAGAGTTTGGCGTTTACAGCTCAGAAGTGAATTGAGAGTTGCTAGACAACACTCGCGGCAAATTAGATTTGCTACCGCTAGGGTGCGTCTAGATTTCTAGGCTAGTCATGGTACGTAATAAATGAGTCACCTATTGCCACTCTGAAGCATAAATGTAAAGTTGGGGTTACGGGGACGGGAAAACAAATATGGCTAAAATCTTGAACAGGTCCCGACAAAGAGAGTAACGAATATGAAAGGATTCAAGCCATCTGCAGGACTTGATTTACTGCACGGAAAACTGGCAGAGATCTAGATCTAGATCTAGATCTGTATCTAGATGCATCAGGAAGCGCTAGCAAGCCAGACAAGGTAAAATCCTCCCTATTTAATATAGCCGGAGAAGAAGTGGTTAAAGTGTATATGAATAAAAATACCTTCATGTTCGAAGAAGACAATGATAAGCAAACTCTGTCAGTATATATGGTGTCTGTGATAATGAGGTGCAAATGTATGTGATCAGTAATCTGGGGAGAGTGAGTGAGTGGGCAGAGCGTAGCGTAGAGATCTGGTGATGATGGATGTGTGATGGTGTGACTATGTGGCCCTGTCTCAAATGGTACCCTAAACCCTCAAGGTCTTCCTCTGAGTCCACACTTTCACGGCGTAATGGCGCTTTGACTGCCGGAATGAAGTCCTCTGCATAGGTTGCGAATTTGCGGGCTCAGTTGAAGTAGCCGCAGCAGCCCCAAAGCACGAGCACCCTTCTTTAAAGATAAATGATGAATGGGACTGCCTATGGTTTTGTGGACTTTACGGACATGCACGCACAGCAGCCATTGTAAGTCCACCTTTATGTGCACTCTTGCTCTTGTGGACTTGCGATGGCCACTGCGTGTACAGGTCCGTTACATCTATGGGACCACAGGGTGTACCATTTGTGTATTTAGGTCTCAGAAGGGTGCTCGCAAGCGGCCTCTTTGAGGTCGATATGCACCCTCGATGCACACTTCTGCTGAGCCTGCACTGGTGCGGGTTACGCAGTGGACTTGTTCCCGGCAGTCAAAGCGTTATTGCGTCGTGAAAGTGCGTACTCAGAGGAAGACCGTGAGGGTTTAGGGTGCCATTTGGGACAGGGCCTGTGACACTGGAGTTCTTCGCTGACACGGTTGCCGTTGACTGATCACTGAGTGGGGGTTGTATGTCACTTTTTTGTTCTTATTTTCTTTACTTTCTTTATTTTTCTATTTTCTGTAATATCCTTTTGGAACAATGTATATTGTAAAAAATGCCAAATGATACAATGTGTGAGGAACAGATTGAAATGTTCTTGTGAGGAACAGATTGATATGTTCTTCATTTTAATATCTTTTCTGACACCCGTGGTCACCATTCACTTTTAGTATATGAAAAAGACTGCCATTAAACTATAAAGAACCCCTTTTCATTGAAGAAAGAAGATAATTAAGGTTTCAGAAGGCACAGGGAGTATAAATAATGACAAAACTGTGCCTTTAACTTGTCTCTGATGCCTTTTTTAACAATAATAATGTGATGCTCTTCTTGGTGATTATACTAAATATGCTAGCCATTGTTGTCATAGCCTGAGTAAATCTCTTGATGCTTCAGAGATGACAGTATAATTTTGCGAGAATCAGATGGTAGTCTTTTTTCATGGTCATCTGTCTGTGCCTTAATGTAATATTTCTCATGCTCTAGTTAAAAGCATTCAATAAAAGCCACAATATCTCATAACTCTTGTTTTTATTATTTTGTCCATACAAGTAAGAATTAGATCCATTATGCACTGAATTCTTCTTTCTTCTAATTCCACAGCCAGTTACTCTGTCAAGGTTCTAATGATCTCATAAAAGATCAGTGGAGCAGCCTGCAGAGGAAACGTTTGATGGATGTCATGGGCGCTTACTCCTGGAGCTATTCTGCAGAACAAACAGTCCAAGTCCAAGGCCAAGATTTCAGAGCTCTGTTTTCTTTGTTGTCAAATGACCATGTCCAGAACCCTAATAGGCTTTGACACTCTGCAACCAAGTGGGACAAAAGCAGGGGATAAGCTTTTTCGTGCTGGATTTAGACTGTGGAATGGGAATTTCAGAGGTAAAAATATAGTGCACACTTTAGGCTTCACATGCTCAAAACATTCAGATCAGTTCTGAGTGAATAGAAAAATACTTAACCCTTAAATGCATGAGTGTTCCACCAATCATTATTACATATTTGGGTCTTAAGCGACCCAGATCTATATCTATCACTGATGGATCTTTACGCTCTATCCCTTTAAGTAAGAAATTTATTTTTGCTATGGTTAAATAATTTTTCAGTGATGTTCCAAAGATTTTTTTATTTTGGTGCAATTTTTTCCTCTAAATAATGTTGATATGACAACTAGTAAATACACAGAGGTTCGCCTGTGAGTGTTCTCTGCTCCTTGCTTCATTGGATGATATTATGGTGATGGAATGTTTTTGAAATGGGCGGCTCCAAAATTTAAATTGAAATATTCTCCTCCCAGAGTAATAATTATGCTTGCTAACTGATACCAGGGGGAGTTGTAGCTGGACCCTGACACAGTATTTGGATTGTACACTACAACTGTGTTGATCAGAGCCAGTCCAGAGTCTTCAGCCAAGATGGCCACCAGTCCAGAGTCTTCAGCCAAGATGGCCACCAGTCCTTCCCTTACGAAACAAAAATATATTGCAATATACTAGAATTTATATTGCAATACATTAGAAAATATATTTCAATGTATCAGAAACTTCCTCATATATTTGAAAATATATAGCAATATATGGATGGACAACCTATTGCTATATATTGATTCATATATTAAAATACATTGATATACAAACAAAACTGAATTATTTAATGTATGTTTATTGAAACAAAGTATTTTTTGTGAGTTAAGCAAGCTCCTGCATATGTTTACAGAGGTTGATTAACAATAGCCCAAATCAGATGGTGCATGACATTCAATATATTTTCTATATTTAGAAAATATGATGGTGCATGACATTCAATATATTTTCTATATTTAGAAAATATTTCTATTAGGGCCGGGACTTTAACGCGTTAATTAAGATTAATTAATTACGTGACTTTAACGCGTTAATTAATTACGCAAAAAAAAAAATTTTTTTACCACACTTATTTTTGCACCGCGGAACGTTTTTCAATGAATGAGTTTCGACGGACCAATTATACTGAAACACCAACTAGCGCTCCGGAGTCACGACAACAACGAACCATGTGAACATGAACGAAGCTATGGAACGAAGAAGCTGATGAGACTGCTTTGCTTGGCCCCGTGGATGGGAAATTTTGTTTTAAAAAACGAAAGAATGGAAGCGTCGTCAAGAGCATGGTTGTGTGCAAGCTATACAACAAGGAATTCGCGTATCACCGCAGCACATTGAGCCTCAAATATCACAAAAATGCTTTTGCTAAACTGGCAAACATGCACTCTGCTGGACTGAAATAAATAAACAATATTTTGTTGATTAAGCTTATGTATTCAGTCATTATTCAATGGTATACTAAAAATACATGTGAAAAATTACTTCTCATTGTTCTCAGGTCAAATATTTATATGCAATTAAAATGCGATTACAAAGGCTCTAATTAATTAGATTATTTTTTTTAATCGAGTCGCGGCCCTAATTTCTATATTATATTTTAATCTGTTATATTTTAAAATATATGACAGACAGTGTACATTAGATTACTTCATATTTACCACATACAATATGATAATTATATACTATGTAATATAAATCAATATATTTAAGACATATGTTCCCATATAAATCTGATTATATTATCCAGTACATTGAGGTATATTATCTCATATAATTTTACATATATATTTACATATATATACAATGACTCTTCCAATATATAATTTCATATATTGTAGGATATATTTCAATATACATAGCAATATATTGAATAGTATAATGATATGTATTTAGTCAATATATGAAAACGGCAATAATTGCAGTATTGTCCCATATATTGCAATATATGACTTGGATATATAATATATTATTATATAATATATCATATGATATATTACCATGTAAATTTCACAATATATGGAGACACATGAAATATATTGTCAACTAATATATTGAGAAATATATTGTCAACTAAATTAATATATTGAGAAATATATTTTTGTTGCGTAAGGGTGAGTCTTCAGCCAAGATTGCCACCACACCAGCGCTGCGTTCCACTCCACTTTAAGACACGCACTTGCAAACTTCCCTAAGCACTTCCCCTTGGGGGAATCCCAGCCGCCATTTTGAAGTGCGTTCCACTTCCTGATGTGGACAAGGGAAGTTTATATGGACAGACCCTTGCTCCCTCGATTTTGAACGAGTGAGCGAGTCTACTTCATATGTACACTTCAGGCAGCTTAATTTACCACAATGCAACGCGATTGTGATGTCACCACATATCGCGTTTAATTTACCCCACCACAAACAAATCTATGATATTTTTAAAAACATTCAAAACAACCCAAACACATCCATATACATATTGAATGCTGCATTAAACAATTTTGTAAAGGAAAAAACAAAAAAATAAATCAACTCCATAGCGGATTCCAAGTGATCAAGGGCTTAGGGCGTTCCAGGTTAGTCCATTGCAAAGTTTCCGCCAGTAGTGGGCACTCATTGCATAGTAAGCAATGACTCACATCCGAGTGAACGAGACAGAGGGAAGTTTGCGAGTGAAGGGCATGATAAAAAGGAACTGGAACGCAGCACCGGGCCCCCAGCCAAGATTACCGCCCCGCCTGAGCCCCCACCCAACATGGCCACCATGCCTGCACTGCCCTGCCTGCGGGGCCTCTGTGTAGATTCCTGGACTTTTATGTTGAAGTGTTTCCTATCCGAGGGGTGGGATAAACGGTTGTCTTTCAAACTCCCTCTGCACGCCGTGCACGCAATTGGATAGAACTACAACCAACCAGAGCAACAAAGGTGAAGCAGAGCTCGTTGACAGATTAAACTTTCGCCGTATCCATTCGACAAAACTCAGAACACATCTTCCCTTCTTAAGAATGATTTCAGTGCCTTTCTTTGTTCTTTACTCAGAGAAAAGCTTAACTCCAAGTCTTCCAGAGTCGCAGTCAAAGCTGATTCGAAAGACCGCCGTTCGCCAGTTTCTGTGTTTACTTGAAGCATGTGCAACTCCGCCGTCATTATAATAAGCCCCACCCACCGACTCTATACACGATGTGATTGGCCCAACCAGAATTTGGCGTTTACAGCTCAGAAGTGAATTGAGAGTTGCTAGACGACACTCGCTGCAAATTTGATTTGCTGCCGCTAGGGTGCGTCTAGATTTCTAGGCTAGTCATGGTACGTAATAAATGAGTCACCTATTGCCACTCTGAAGCATAAATGTAAAGTTGGGGTTACGGGGACAGGAAAACAAATATGGCTAAAATCTTGAACAGGTCCCGACAAAGAGAGTAACGAATATGAAAGGATTCAAGCCATCTGCAGGACTTGATTTACTGCACGGAAAACTGGCAGAGATTTTGGCAAATATTTGAGATGTATCTAGATGCATCAGGAAGCGCTAGCAAGCCAGACAAGGTAAAATCCTCCCTATTTAATATAGCCGGAAAAGAAGTGGTTAAAGTGTATATGTAGCAATAACGAGTCTCGGGGAATCATTTATTTAAATGGGACTCATACTCATGAGTCTATAATGTGACTGGCTGGTTGTACATTAGTTATTAACTTTATAACGGGACTTTTAATCCTGTTATTATCAAAGTCGATTTCAGTCATGCAGATTTTCCTCTCGTCTCGCGAGTGGAAAATGGGATTTCTTCATCGAGTATCAATCTTACAAACTCAAAGAAATATTAATTAGTTTGATCAGGACAAATAATACTTCATAAATTTGAACAATTTGTATTACTGAAATAGTAACACAAAAATCAAGCTTAATTTGTAGCTAAGATCTTACGTCATCAGTGACTTCAAATCCATGAGCAAGGCATTCACTTCAATGTAATTATTGGATTTTAATAATCAACTAAAGTATACAAAACTACGATTTCACACAGGGTAAAACATGCATATATGTGGGTAACAAAACAAACAACATACAAGGAAAAATCTAAACTTAACAAATAAAACAAAGGTAACAGAGAGAGAGAGAGAGAGAGAGAGAGAGAGAGAGAGAGAGAGAGAGAGAGAGAGATGGAGACAACTTTTATCACGCAGTTCTTTCCAAGAGGCCCCCGTAAAATTCATACTATTCCCGTAAACAGGAATGGTCAAGACAACCTTTAAGCGCAGTTTGATTGCGAAATAGGATACTTGCATTTAAGTTTTAGGTGTTTAGGTCTGTTGCAATTTCTTAAGGTTCTCCTCAAGGCAATGAAGCTTGGATGGCGTTCTTGGAGGAGTTTTCCGGGCGTGATTGCTGGTCGTGTCTTTCTGGCAGGTTTGCCCATCTCTCCTTGCCCGCTCTCGTGCTCAAACGTTCATCTCTTCGGAGTGGCGGAAAAGTGCCATCTCTTCTTCCCATCTCTCAAGTTGAAAGTGCGGAAGCGCCGGTCCCGCTTTGGTGAAAGGCGCTCGCAAAGAGTCATTGTGGGTCTAGGTTTTTATAGATGAGATAGGCTGATATAATTCAATCAGGAGATGAGCCTTAATTCAAGATAATTCAATCAGGAGTTAAATCATTCCCCCCCCCCCCCCCCCCCCCCCATGCCTATTGAAAGCCCTCACTTCCTTGTGACTCAAACAAAGATGGGTGATGTATTAAGAGCCACTCTTTCTTTCTTTTCCCGGAAAGTGTATAGTCTCATATTGATGCCATTTGTCGCATATTTAAATACAGAATTTGTTGCCGTTGGGCGTTTGCGATTTTATCAATACCATGAATGACAGTGGTGACATTCAAGAATGCAGAGATACAGAATTTACAGTTACTAGCCTACAGAAATTGATTTTGCAGTAAACATCCAAGTTACTTCAAAACATCATATACAACATTGCATCATCACAATACATATATTTGGTACATTGAAGAGGTGTTTTAATCTAAAAGTCCATATATTGCTCATCTGTGTGTTCTCAGAGCAGTTTCTCTGTGTATGTGTGTGTGTATGGGTCAGAGGTCGAAAGCAGGGGGGTTGTTTGGATGGCGTGTATGCTGCAACCCAAAAGGCCTGAGGTGTCCAGGACTTTAACACACAAAATCCTTTCTTTGGGGATTATAATGTGGCGCCTCATCAGTTAATTAGTAGTATAGTTGCCCCCATCATCCCAGGATACGTGATTATCTGAGCTCTGGTCATTCGGTCATATGGTTAATTATTACCGTATTTTCCGAACTATAAGTCGCACTTTTTTTCATAGTTTGGCTGGTCCTGCGACTTATAGTCAGGTGCGACTTATATATCAAATTTAATTCATGACTGACAAGAATAAACATATAGCCGCGAGAATGTGCTCTATGCTGCTCCTGTAGCCTAATATTTACTTATAGACAACAACTTAGAAAGACTGAACACAAACAAAATGCCCCCATAAAGAAAATATTATTCTGCAAAATACAAACAGCATGTAGTAAAATATGCAGCGGAGAACGATTCACACAGCGTTCGTCTCGCGCGGCTGAGCCTCTCCCGGCAGAGAGTTCAAGCATCTGTGGACTCGTTCCTTCAGCTCTGGCCATCTTGCTTACAGTCCCGCAAGTAGATTTCTTTTTCTTCTTCATCACAATTAAAGTAACCTCTGTTTTTCGCCAGTCCCTTACAAGTTTCTCACTCACTTCAAACTTTCTTTCTTCTGCTCGGGTTATGCAGTGAAGCGGGCACGAGCGAGTACACGCGAGCGGGTGCTCGCATGCGCGCGCGGCTCGAGCTCTGCCCTAATGCAGCTTATAGTCCAGTGCGACTTGTATATGTTTTTTTCCCGTCATGACGCATTTTTTGACTCATGCGATTTATACTCCGGAGCGACTTATAGTCCGGAAAATACGGTAACTCACTACCATCTCCCATTGTTCCTACAATGAATAAAAATACCTTCATGTTCGAAGAAGACAATGATAAGCAAACTCTGTCAGTATATATGGTGTCTGTGATAATGAGGTGCAAATGTATGTGATCAGTAATCTGGGGAGAGTGAATGAGTAGGCAGAGCGTAGCGTAGAGATCTGGTAAAGATGGATGTGTGATGGTGTGACTATGTGGCCCTGTCTCAAATGGTACCCTAAACCCTCAAGGTCTTCCTCTGAGTCCACACTTTCACGGCGTAATGGCGCTTTGACTGCCGGAATGAAGTCCTCTGCATAGGTTGCAAATTTGCGGGCTCAGTTGAAGTAGCCGCAGCAGCCCCAAACACGAGCACCCTTCTTTAAAGATAAATGATGAATGGGACTGCCTATGGTTTTGTGGACTTTACGGACACGCACGCACAGCCCACAAGTCTGAAAGTGCACATAAAAATTTACCATTTGGGACAAGGCCTGTTTCTTGTTCCTTGCTTCATAGTCTGTTTGTAGTCCAATTTCTCATTGGTTCTCCCTCAGTCAGTCTTCTCAGGTGTGTCTTGTTTACTTGTTAAGCTTGTTACCCTTACATGTAGCGCTTGTGTTTCTCTTGTTACTTTATCAGTAGTTGTACATGTAATAGTTGCTTCTGAGTCTGGTATCCTTGTGTTTTTTTAAAAAAAATTGTTATTTGAGTTCTTTGTTGTTTGTTCAAATGTGTTATTTTATTTAAAAACCCTGCATCATCTACTTCGCCTGCTTTCTCCAGCTCATTACAACATGACACAACTAATAAACTAACTAACCCATCTCATCATAAAAAGGTCAGATAATGTAATTTACTTGATCCTTGCTACCGTTGCCTTTTAATGCCTTAAAGAAAGCCTTTTAATGCATTTAAAAAAAAAAAAAAACCTTTTTTTCTATGCAGTGAAATGAAAGATTGTGCCAAACAACTTACTCCTTTCTTGTCAAGAATATCATCCTTTAATATTTTTTTGAACAGTTGTATCACCTTGACATGTTCTACGTTTTACCTCCAAAATTCAGAATTTTAATTCAGAAGTAAAAACATGCTCATAATATTCAAGTCATTGTTCTGTATGTATAAATGGCATTTTTAATATATTAACAATACATTGGATCCAGACAAAAATGAGCATTACAACAGTGATGCTCAGCACACAAAGGCAAATAAAGAATAGACTTGTTTTCAAGCCCTTTCACATTGATTTATTACCCTGAGCACATTTGTATTACATGATTCTGAAACTCACAAGCCATGGACTCCATTCTGACAAATGACAACGATCACTGGAAACAAACGTATAATATAAGTACAGTAATTTTCTTTTATACACTTTCCTCAATTTTAAAATGTTGCCACAATAACAGGTCTGTGTGATTGATGTTCTTTTCAACAGTGCCATCAATTCTTTCAAGATGTTTTACTAGCGGTTTGAAGAATGTTTACACAGTTAAGGTTAATGCAGGTAAGGTCAGTGAACGGATCATAAATTTTTTGCCTCAATGGTACTCAGAGTTGTGACAACATCACGTCTACATCACTAACAAGTTACATTAAAAAAGTATGAGGAGTCATTTCTCACATTCCCCAGCGGTGACCTGAATGAATTCATCATCCACCCCAGTCTCGTCTATACTCTCTGATTTGACACTTTGTAACAGTTTTAGTCTCGCTACTTGGAACATCGTATTCACTCACGTCACTAGATTTGCACCTGTGCTATGCATTCATTGATTGCACCAGTGCTATGCATTCATTTACTGAAAGCACAGCAGGTTGAATCATTGCCAGAATTTTTTCAGCTACGTCAGAGGCACTGGCCTTGGACCAGGCAATGCTTGATTACCTTAGCAAGAGCAGATCTCTACTCCCATATTGGTTACAGCAGAAAATGTAGTGTGAATAGATCAGTTATGAATCACATGACAATCAGACTTGCAGTCTTGCTTTTCATTGAAACGCTGTATACTTCAAGACACAAAGTGAAACCCAAAAAGAAATTGCAATATTTTTTACATGATGCACCAGCGAGGGATATCTGGTGCAATGATGCCAAAAAAATATTTTCTTTCTTAGTTTCTATTTTATTTTCCAGAACAAATAATTACCCACTTAAATCTAGATACATTTACTTGAGAACCATAAAATATGGGGTAAGGTTTTTTTTTTTTTTTTTTGCAATGTAAAAAAAAAAATCAAATCAAATCAAATCAAAAAGAGCAATTGAGTTGCACTGCTTTATTAATCTACACAAAAATATGATGGCATCTAAACAGCACTCTGGAGGACAGACTGTTTTTAGTCCATATCCAAAAATTAACACTGAACACAGATTGCTTTACTCCTTGTTGCAAAGTGCATTTATAAAATCAAAATGAGTCAGTCACAATCACTTTTGTACTCACTATTAGCATGTAGTCAACACTAATATAACAAGATTCATGAAGAAGCAGTTCAGTTGACAGTTCACAGCATTGCTTTTGCAAATATATAATTAGAAATACACAAATTAACCATTTCACAGTAAGTAATCCGTTGACCATAAACAGTTTGTTCATGTTCAGTAAACAATGATATAAAAATAAAGGTTTCTTCAAGAATGTTTTTGTTGTTGTTGTTGTTGTTGTTCGTCAAGTGTCCTTGCAAATTTTATAATAACGTGTGACAGACCTGGAAAGTCCATAAATTCAGAGTCACCTTGTAATCACAGACATTGTTTTCCCTTTATACTCCGTCTGTTTCTATCACACATTGCTTGGGCTAATTTTCGATCTTACTTTACAGTGATGCTTCTTTAATCATGTTGAGTTTGCATTAAACCAATGTAGTGTCTGCTGTCAAGAATTACCATACTCCTCTCCCATCTGCTATGATAATCTCAAAAACACGCCGGTAGATTTAATCTACTGTCAAAAACAATCTCTAGAATTACTTGAAGACAAATCCTCTGCATGTTGGTATTTTTGGACATCTTTAATGGTTCAAATAAGTAATCCAACAAACTTCAGAATATAGTCAGAATATAGAATTGTAATTGTCTGGGAAATTACGTTTGAAAAATAAGTTTCTGCTGACATTCACATTGAATGTAGGACATTCATTCAATCAGGGTGAAAGTAAAAAGAAAAGAAAAAAGAAATAAACAAACATTGGCATATATTTAGGAACTTTACCTAAGCAAATGATATATATATATATATATATATATATATATATATATATATATATATATATATATATATATATATATATATATATATATATATATATATATATATATATATATATATATATATAATTTGCTTTGGTAAAGTTCCTGAATATATGCCAATGTTTGTGTGTATATATATATATATATATATATATATATATATATATATATATATATATATATATATATATATATATATATATATATATATATATATAAAATATTTATTGAAACTCAGCTGCAAAAAACAGTTTGTTCTGTCCTTCTAAATCATGGGGAACAAAAAGTACTAGTAGGACAGACAGAAACAAATATTCCAAAATCTTGTGCTTGTTTTGGCTTTTGCTATCTTTAAAGAGATAAACAGTCTGACTTTACCAATTTCACTACAGATTGTTTTGTGAAGCTGTCACAAGATAACGCAGACCAAAGGATGCTGTAATTAAACTATACTGGAAAACCCTGACAGAAAACCCTCAAGTGTTATTCAACATGCAAGAAGAGAGGGTAAAAAATTGTATGAATAATTAAATGATGACTTGTTTGGCACAGACAAACATGAGGAGAAAGCATGCTTGAAGAATAAATTAGCTGTAGGCTAGTGAATCACAGTGCTACCTACATCCAGACTCATGAGCGTCAAATATTCTCGTACAAAAATATTCGCCCATACAAAACCTACTTCTGTCTATGTCAAACCAAAAAAGTCAACACAGATGAACAGGGAAAAAAGACCAGTGTGAGCTACTCTATGTTCAGTGCAGTAAACAATCAGATAAATCTCCATCAAGGCTCATTTTACCCTGTTTTGGCACAAGTTAAAAAATTATGGTCCATTGTCTCAGATTTGCCTCCCACATTCCAGCATTTAGAGGGATTTGTCACAAATGAGGTATGTTTAATTTTAATATTACAATGTTAGTGCCTAAAATCCCCTATTGTAATCCAGAAACAACTAATGATTCTGCATTATGGCAGTTCTGATACCTTCAGATTGCATATAAAATGAATACATAAATAAATAAAATGATGCACTGTAAAATCCCAGATGTTTACATCATACACTAAATGATTCTGTTTATAATTTTACAACAACCTTTTTTACTGGATTTATCTTTAAAACTTGCAATGTTTGCAAGACTACAGTTGATAAACTGCCAGATGTGCCAGAAAGTACATTCATACTGACCGTGAGTAAAATCTATTTTATCCACAATTGTCTTAACAATGTCATTTTAAAATGTTTATGTAATAAGTCTTTATTTTAAGATGTAACGAGCCTATTATGTAGCCTGCATCGCCATCTAAAAACCGCCGCCTCATTATTGTTTATCTCTATGAAGCCCTTAAAGAGAAGCTCCTTCCATGCTGCATTCAGACACTTTCTCTAAATCTTCCATCACTAAGTCTTGCTCGTTGACTTGGTTCATCCTTCTCAAGCTGTTGTTCTCCAAGCTATTAAGAGAGATGGGCTCTGTGGAGGGTTGTGGGTTTACTGGCTGCACAGAATTACCCTGCACCCTGTGAGAATAGGTCCGATGTTGACCACCGACAGGACACAGGCCGAATTTAAAGATGACCTGAAATCCACGGCGGAAGTTTTCATTGAAGAACCCGTAAATTATCGGGTTGACACTGCTGTTGAAAAAGGCCAGCCAGTGGGCAAAAGGATAGATGTAAATATTAATAAGCCTGTACTGATGTTCAGTAAGTTTAACATAGTCTGTTAGCATCATCAGTGTCCAAAGAGGCAACCAGGACAATATGAAGAGCAAGGCCACGATGAGGAGCATTTTGATCACTCTTTGTTTTTTCTTCGACACAGAGTGACGGTTATCATGGCCAGATTTGCCCCCCGCTGGCATAGCCGTTTTAAACAGAGTGATCCCAATCCTTGCATACATGATCACTATGAGGGACAGAGGAGCTAGGTAAATGTTGGCAAACAGGACAGTTGTGTAGATCTTTCTCATCTCCTGGTTGGGCCAGTTTTCCCTGCACCAGTAGAAAGGGCTTGTTCGGTTGCCATCTCCCAGGAACACGCGGATGGTTTGTTCTTTAGTCACCTGAAGCATGACGCCAGAGGGACACATGATGGACACTGCCAGGACCCATATTATCACAATAATGAGAGTGGCTGTTGATATTGTCAGTTTTTGCTTGAAGGGATACACGATACATCTGAATCTGCAAAAGACAACCATCAGCAGCAGGTTAAACATGTAACAGCTTAATGAAGTGTTTTAAACAAAACTTACTGAACACCAATGACTGAGGCTATCTCAGTTTCTTCTTTCCAATATATTTGGGGATGAACAGGATGACAGTTTTTCAAAAGATATTTTGCTCTCATTTCCATTTCCATTTCATGCCTTGGTTAACTGTACTGTCAAAATAATTTTGATCTGAAAAAGGCTTCTATGGCCCAGAATGTACTATATTGTAAGTATGATTGACTACAATAACCCATTTATAGTTGTCTCTTACCCACTTTTAGGTTAAATTATGAAAGCCCATTTTCCCCATTGACTTAAAAAAAAAAGAATTGAAGGAAATTTCACAAGAGGGAGATCTGGCATCATGCAGTTTGTGTCCAGATGACATGCTTCGGAAAGCAGTGAAAACCAGCAGCTACCTGAGAGTCCAAGGAGCTACGGTATGGAGAGGATTTAACGACCATGGACAAAGCCATACACAAACAACTGTGGCCAAAGGTGGAGGCTGATAGAAAGAAAATACCTCTCTAAAGACTGAATATACACACGTTATTCTTGATAAAGAATGGCACATGGACTATATTCTATATGTTCTATATTCGGTTCTATATTCTGTTCTATATTCGGTGACAAGTGCAGTTGTAATCTGAATTTTTGTTACATTTACAAAGGAATGTTTTTTGGGGGGGGTTTCAGTTTACGGACAGAATGTTTTTTTGTTCATCAAAATAAAACTATAATGTTTGAAAGGTTTTGATTGAGGTTAAGTATTATAAGGTCAATTTGGGGTTTAAAAGTTGGGAACATGTTTTGTTTCACATTTGTTAAATCTAAAGTTGCTAATATAGCACATTGGTATCTTTGTCTCTTTTATATTTAAATGTCAGGGAAATTTGGGATTTACTGAAAAGGAAAGCAGTTTATGTTTTTCGGGAAATTTCAATGTGACTTATTATATTCAAGAAACATGCATCTTTAGCCCTATTCGGACTGGATTAGTTAAACATGGGGACTTGGGGGTAAAGTAATTATTACCAGAGGTTCTCTGTGATTTTAGTCCCGTCCGAATGTGCCATCTCGGTAATCATTACGGACAATGTCAGTAAAGATTACAGAGACTTTTACCTTCTGTAAAAAGGTCTGGAAAAATGACCTTGGGTAATACTAATCCCGTTCGAATAGACCTGCTGTAAAAATGTGAGGTAAAATTCCGTCATTGCCTGTTTAAAAGTAAAAAAAAGCGCATTTTGCGACCTTGGAGGCGCTTGAAGCATTCGGTTGCGTTGTAAGGTGGTGGGACAACTCTGTGGAAAATGTCCAGTATTTTCCGCATATCATTTAAAGCAAAAAGGAAGATCAAAAGCACATATTAGAGGCACAACACATTTTAGCTCTAGGAAAGTGTCTATTACTAACATAATCCAATCAGAATCGTTAGACTGGACCTAACTGTTTATTAAAACACACATATATATTGAAGACGGAGTTCAGACTGGCGCTCAGGTTGTGTGTTTGCTCACGTGATAACGGTAACGTCATACGCACATGACGTCAAGGAGGTGCGTAAAGCGAGTTACTCCCACTTCTGCTAGTATTACTGAGATGTCTTATCCAAGGGGGTAATCTAGCGCTCGGAAAGCGTTCCACCCCTAGGGGCTGCCATTGCTAACCAAGCCATCACCTGCTGTTAGCATCCCATTGACTCCCATTCATTTTTGAGTCACTTTGACAGTGAATAACTTTACATCAGAGGCGTTTAAAGACTCCATTTGTCCATTGTATATTTCTAAAGAAACACGACAATGTATAAAAGGCTCCATTACCTTGTATCTTATACTATCGCCCCGCAGAAGCTGTTTTTGTAAAAATAGGCTAACGATTGCGTCATAACCCTGTCGCACAGTTGAGAAATTACCGTATAGACCTGAGGAGACGCTCGCAGGCAATCTTTTACTGTCTATGAGACAGTCGGGGGGACGTGGAGACATGTCCTGGAGACTAGTCTGATAAAGTCAAGGGGGAAGAATGGGTAGAAGCCCATAGTGAGCCAAAAGCAACGGGAGAAAATATTTAAACAACGTGATTCAGCTTTCGCTTTCCACATCTACTAGAAGACCTACAGCTGTCAGACAGGAGGCTCACGTCACATCTACGTCGTCAAGCTCAGTCTGAGCCTGCGCAGTTCGCTCAGCCATCAGGAAGTGAGTGCCCCTAGGTTGACTTCATTATTTCGCCGTAGACGTCAATGGGGTCGCTGTGTCCATTTCTTTTACTGTCTATGGTCTTATCCCGTGCAAATTGGCCATTAATATTACAGACGTCCTGAGGTAAAATGACTTTACCCCCATGCCCCCATGTTAATCTAATCCCGTCCGAATAGGGCTTATGTCAGACTATAGCCCTATTCGGACTGGATTAGATTAACATGGGGACGTGGGGGTAAATAAATTTTTTACCAGAGGTTCTCTGTGATTTTAGTCCCGTCCGAATGTGCCATCTCGGTAGTCATTACGGACAATGTCAGTGAAGATTACAGAGACTTTTACCTTCTGTAAAAAGGTCCGGAAAAATGACCTGGGGTAATACTAATCCCGTTCGAATAGACCCGCTGTAAAAATGTGAGGTAAAATTCCATCATTTCCTTTTTAAAAGTTTTTTTTCAAAAACGTATTTTGCGAACTTTGAGGCACTTGAAACATTCGGTTGCGTTGTAGGTGGAGGGACAACTCTGTGGCAAACCTCCAGTATTTTCTGCATATCATTTAAAACAAAAAGAAGATCAAAAGCACTTATTAGAGGCACACCACTTATTTTAGCTCTAAGAAAGTGTCTATTACCAACACAATCTAATCAGAATCGTTAGACTGGATCTAACTGTTTATTAAAACAAACATTATTTTGTAGACAGAGTTCAGACTGGTGCCCATGTGTGTTTGCTCACGTGATAACAGCAAAGTCATACGCACATGACGAAAAGGAGGTTACCGTGGTGTGTAAAGTGAGTTACTCCTCCCACTTCTGCTAGTTTTACTGAGATGTCTGATCTTGTGCGAATTGACCATTAATATTACAGACATCCTGAGGTAAAATGACTTTACCCTGACGTCCCTATGTTAATCTAATCCCATCCGAATAGGGCTTAAGTCAATGGGGGGATGATTTATGGATGTCATGAGTAAACGGGCAGCTGGTGTTGCAAATCTCAAAAGGTACATTTAAGGGGAAAATATGCACAAAGGTTTTGAATAAGAAATCAATTCAGACCAGTTTCATGTTTACATATAAGGCACATTGGCCATGAAATACATTTATCTTTAGAGGGCCCAAGACTTCTCACATTTCATAGGAATGGTCAGAATAAAACCTGAAAACTAAAAATGTTGTCATTGATTTCATGCCCTACTTAGTAATGGATGCATCTTAAATAATTCTGCATGCAGACAATATACAGCCAATACAGCTCTGTGATGTAGTAAGACATATTTTTTTATAATGCCTTATTGTCTATAAATAAATATCCACACTATATTGATAGCCAGTCAAATCAATTACAAACAACAAACAGCCTACACTATCCTGTAGCGAAGGAATCATACAGACAGAAAACATACTCCAAAAGTGTAAAACATGACCTGAGATGACTACTTAATACATAATTAAATGTGATTTCATGTGTGAAAATGTAAGAGGAGATCAGGGTTAATTTAACACTCTGATTCACTGTCTGGTAGTAGTAAGCAGGAACAGATGCACTATAGCGATAACACACACACACACACACACACACACACACACACACACACACACACACACACACACACACACACACATATATATATATATATAAATAAACGCTCAACCCAACAGTGACTGTTTTCATTTCACTGCTTCTCCTAAAGGCCCCATGTTGTGATGATATAACAATGACATCAGGTGGGTACGAAAGCCCAGCTGTCCAATCTAAAGAAACATAACCAATCCAAGAACAACAGTCTGGACACAGACTGGACCTTCCAGTGGACTTAGACGCAACAAAGGATGTGATGGTAGTTGGTAGTGATCTGATAATCCTTATCAGATGCACTAAATATCAGTCTATAGTAGGGGTTGCACCAACTAGCCGACTAGTCGGTGCAACCCCTACTATAGACTGAATGCTCTGCCATGCGCTGACTTGAATCACTACCCCTGCGCTGACTTGAATGCTCTGCCATGACCCTTTAAGCTTGACGTCGACTAGTCGCTGGACTATGGAGGTTGCAACAGGATAAGCAATTTCCTGATGCAGGCTCTGTTTTCAACAGTTAAAAATGACAAACAAATGCATAATCTGAAAGCTCTCCACGAGACATGTTTGATTATACTATCTGGATGCTCAAAATTGATCGGGAGATTGCACGCTTATTGTACACGTAAGTTAATCATTGTGCTAAACTAATGCATACTGCATTGCAATGCACACACAAAACCAATCGCACATCACACGGAGGTCGCATGCGCCTCATACAAAACCATTCAGTAGCGCAGAAATTTATTGTAAACACTGTTCTTTGATTTATCAATAAAATAGCTTAGAAACCGAAAAGTTCTAGCATATCTTTCTTGATAACTAAAACTCACAGCTTCACTATTGGGCTAGTACAGAGACGCTAGCAGGTAGAATTAATTCACACGCAATCACTCACTAATGCATTCATATACATGTAATGTTTATTGTGCTACTTTATCTGTATCTCATTCAGAACGAGCAGAAATCTGTGAGAAATATAACCACCATAAGAAAGATTAAGAAAAAACTGATACAAAAGCTGTTATGTAGGAGCCATAACCTTATGGGCAGTGCTGTGCCATATGCAATAGCTGTCCTGTGCACAAGAAAATCCATGTTCGTGTCTCAGCTCAATGTTCAGGCTTATTTGTTTATTAATGACGTCATCAGCGACTAGTCGACATCGACTCAACTTTCATCACATAAATGTCGACTTAAAGGGGGGGGGTGAAATGCTGTTTCATGCATACTGAGCTTTTTACACTGTTAAAGACTTGGATTCCCATCCTAAACATAGACAAAGTTTCAAAAACTAATGTTGGATGTTTGATGGAGTATTTCTGTGTCAAAAATATTCCTTCCGGTTTCTCACAAGTTTCGGAGAGTTTTTTT
This sequence comes from Pseudorasbora parva, assembly GCF_024679245.1. Taxonomy (NCBI): domain Eukaryota; kingdom Metazoa; phylum Chordata; class Actinopteri; order Cypriniformes; family Gobionidae; genus Pseudorasbora; species Pseudorasbora parva. The sequence goes on along the minus strand of NC_090174.1, from coordinate 27,484,500 downwards.
CAAGTATGGGTCGGCTTGACGTCGATAGAGCGGAAGGTCCTTGTATGGGCCGTATGGGCTCTTCTCCCGGTAGGGTGCACGTGCGTGGCTAGGACGAGAGAGGATATGCACGCCCATAAACACTCTCTCAGTTGCAGATCCACTCGTCCGTGAACACTTATGTTGTTATAGTCCGCACCACGCTCCACTTTATTCCTATGGGTGACATCAAGCGACTTCAACCCTTCAGCACAGCATTCCGGGAAGGCAGCGCTGCATTTGAACCGATTTGAACGCAGAAATTATGGGAAGCTTCACAACATCGCTTTAGTTGCGTCGCAAAGTGGATCTCCACGGTCACTGCTGTCACAGGACTTCACCAAATCATACCAAAGAAGTGTGTTTTTGACGGAGCGGTCCCAGCAATAAAGGTTCGGTCCTGCTTTGGAAGCAGCCGGTGAGTAAAACTGCTTCAAATGTCTATGCTGTTGGCTATCGTCGCGTGAGTAAACATCAGTAAACGACACGATCGCGTGCTTCGTCATTCAAATGCGCTAACGGTTACTCCATTGTTGTTCTATGTATAACGTTACACTAGTCTGACGTGCAAAACTGTTTTGCTTGCTACTGCTAAGGTTTAGTCGCATACAATAGTCCATAAACCGAATCATGTCCTCATAAACTGCGAGTAAACACACACAAATGTTGACAGGCCACTAAATACAGTACATACCACAGAGACGGACTTCCTGCTGCTGCTGTTTCTCCTGTTCAATTTATTTCAGCCTCCGAATCTGATTCTGGATCATATCTGTATTAGCTGAATCTGATCGATAGCCATGGGTTTCTCCACGCTTGAGGACGTCACCGCTTTGTGCGCATTCGTCATTCTTTAGCTCCGCCCACACGATACGCCTCCAGGCGCTCGGTTTTTTCTGGAAAGACTCGGTACAGCCTATATTTCTTTTAAAAATATAATAAAACTAAAGACTTTTCGGAGATATGAAGGATGCAGTACTACTCTATAGGTACTCAGGATTGACATGAGATCACCCCCATTTTAAAACATTTTTTTTTAAAGTCGTTTAACCCCTAGTCTATAGCATTATGTGTCACTCTTCAGTTTCATTCAATGAGTCTTCCATAATCAACAGGTATTTCTTATGTTGACTTCACACTGCCCCATGTTAGGGCCGATTTTTGACCCTAAATCGTAGGAAAATCGATACCTATGAAAATTCACAATCACAGTGAAAATCACAGTGTGAATTATCAAAGATGCGATCTGAGAGAATCTTTGCCTCATTCATAAAACACAAGATGAATTTCTGTGTAAATCTCTGATAAATCTTTCTTAAATTATCTCAGAGAACTTAATGCAACAGTTTAAGTAAAAATGATTTACTGAATAAAATAGGGTGGAGGCGGAGCCAGACAGAGCTGTAGCGGTTGGGAGATGGAGACAGCAGATGGAGACAGCTTGCAAGTTTGTGTCAAGGCAATTTTCGACCGAGGTAGAGCCAGAGGATTAAGGGAGCCCGGTGGTGCCATATAGCCGATGGGCCCAGATGGAGCCAACAGAGGGAGGAGCCAAGGTAAGGGAGTCTAGACGATGGGCCAAAGCGGAGTGATGGGATAAATACCTGGAGGCAGAGCCAGGGGATACCTTCATCTAGGAGGAACTGGATGCAAGAAGGCTTAAGGTGTATCAACTCCACAGAGGGGAGGCAGAGGATGAGGAGCCAATGGATTATGGGAGACAGTTTGAAAAGGACATTGGAAAGGCTGGGTGGAAACTCTGGAGACTTCGAGCTGGACAGAACCAGTGTGGAGGCAAGAGATTCTGAGATGGGCGGTACCAGCGTAGATGAAGGAGGACTGGAACTGGACGGGACCAGCGGGAACAGATCGGGATAATCCTTAGGGCTCACCATATGGAGAAATTCCTCAAGGCTTTGCTGCTCCTGCTCGAGGCAAAGCAGACTGCCGGTAAGTCCATTTTTTTGGGTTCGTTCTTCTGTCACAGGTGTGGGTTGCAAATATAAATCGCACAACACAGGAGTAGATCAAACAAACAGTTTTTAATCCAAAAGATAACACAGGTCATAGAAACTTAGGAGATAAAATAGCCACTTAACATTGACGAGAATGGGTAAAGAACTTTTCCTCGGAATGGAGAGTATATACACAGGTTAAATGCTGAGAATTATTACTAATAGGTTGCCAAGGTAACAAACTACAAACTCAGGCAGGCTTAATAGGAACTTAACAGAACATTCATGCACGTTACACAAATGCAACAGGATAACTTAAACGTATTTAAAAATGCTAAAAAAATAAAAATAAAAAAAATCACAAAATGATTAATTTATTTAATTTAATACATCAGTACTCACAGTTTGTTAATAAAAAAAAGTTTGAAAAGTACAGCAGAAATGCAAGAAATATCTCAGCCTATATATATATATATATATATATATATATATATATATATATATATATATATATATATATATATATATATATATCTTTGGATAATGAGGGGCCTTCATAAAAGGTTAAGAAACCACCAAATTAAATATTCAAACTCAAATGCTATTTAAATATTTTTTTAAATTACAACTGCCATTCTATGTCATATTATCTTTTGATATTGCATCATTAATGTCTGAGTGGAGGGAAAATGTGATATTACTATGACATTACCTGTCAACCGCTATGGCAACCAAGGTGAAAACAGAGGCTGAGACCGATATGCCCTGGACCATACCGCTCATTTTGCAGACCATGCTTCCAAAGGGCCAACCTGGAGAGAAGAGTGAGATCACATACTGAGGTGATCCTGACTAAATTATACAGGCCTTTAAATAATAATTGGATAACATTAATGTCTGTTAAAAAAAATTGTAAATGGTGTCCCATAATGTATGCACTGCTGAACTCTCATGTTTACAATGATTCAGTTCATCATGCTGAGTGTCATTTGACATGCATATTTCACACATAGAGCTACCCAAGCAGCTTGTATATTACATTTCATGTACAGTGGTTGGTATTTTGCAATTGACCAAAAGCCACTTTAAGTAGGAAAAAAATACAGATATTAGAAATTCATTTTGGACTGAGATAATAATTAACATTTTCCTGGAAATTATGTCTGATTAAAAAACATTAAAAACATTTTTTTAAATGGTTAATGAATATCATATACTGAATATATTTTCAGTTTATTCGGTTGGTTTGACTTTAAAGCCTTTAGTCAAAAATTAGCCAAATGACCAGCAAGATCCCTTCAAATTTGCCTTGGTATACAGCATGTGGGCCAGTTGTTATCACACTTACCATCTGGTGGGATTTGATGTATTTTGTATATGATTGGAGGAGGTGAACTGGCTTAGGGAAAGGCTTAACAATATTTCACTGTGGGGGTGGAGAGTGTGTGCATGTAGGAGACTATTCTTACGTCGGTCTGAAATACAAAGTTCTGTCATGAAAATCTAGATGGCACAGGCTAATAGGTCCTTAGCTCAACCTGAGGGGTCCACCTCTGTAAAAATCGAGCTCAAAGCACAGTGAAAACCGCGTTTGCGGGGGTACTGTAGTGCGATTGAAAAGGACACTTTCACTTTCAAAGGAGCAGGGGCTCAATGTTTTGAATCTTACTGCATGACTGTTCCCATTCAGTCAGTCACTTCTGACACCATGCCGAGAAGACCATTCAACTTAGAGTGTGACTAAACAAGCCAGACTTCTTGGGGGATGATGATTCGGCACCGTTGCCTCCTTCGGGAGCGTTAGCAGTGCCCAAGTCAGATCTGGAGATAATGGCTATCCTTTCCGAGGCTACCAACAGGGTTGGGCTCATGTGGAATCCTCCACCGTGTCCCGAGCCCTTGAGGCTGGATTATTGGTTTCTTGGGGTGCCCCACTAGCCTGACGTGGTCATACTCAATTCTAGTCAGAATATGAGTCTGATACTGCTCCATTGGGCTGTAATTATGGGGCGTGTTTTAACCGAACCAGGAAAGACCTCAATTGGATAGACCTACAGCCAATCAGAGCAACAAAGCGACGCATTACGTTAGTTGTCAAATGTCAACAGAACTCAACTGCACTGTGTTGCCAAGTCCACGTTTTTTTCCGCTGGTTGTTTTTTTTCTGCTTGTTGAAGGGACTATTATGTGATATATAGACCCATGAATGCGAATTTTAGGCAGCAACCTTGCCAAAATAACACACATTTTACCCCCCAAACGCTATTTTTGGGGAGTACCCTTTTCTTTTAAGGGCTTAGTAGTTGGTAGGTTTTGTTGTAAAAACTTGGCAACCCTGTCTGCACGCACGGTGGAATGATCTTTGGTGAGGTAGATCATTACATCATGCCAGAAACAGACCCAGTGGCTCATCCTCCCTCACCACCCTTGACGGGTTTCCTCCTGTGGAACAGGCAGTTATGCAATTGTGCCCTAACTCCACCTCACGGGGGAACCCGTGTCTCCCTTCACTCGTCGGACTTAACCAGCAAAGCTTACCAGGCCTCTGGGGAATCTCTGCCACCACTCCCTCCTCCAGAGAGCCCCCCCTGAACAGACCCTGTTTTCCACCTCCACCTGTGGGTAGCCCTATGGTTCCTTTGGTCCCACTTGCATGGTCTCTGCGAGCTTGGCTAATGCTCCCCACACTGTCTCACTGGCTCATTCGGACCAGAGCCATAGAAAATGGCTTAGAAAATGGCCCTTCGGGGAAAACCCCTTGGTCTTCAGCCACCATTGTAGGGGTCTCATGTGGAGCAGGCCGAGCGGAATTATACTGTACGCTGCTGCCATGAGACCCAGCAGTCTCTGGAACTGCTTGACAGTGAGGCTGTGGCCTAGCTTCACCCTGGAGACTTCCGCCAGTATAGTCTTGATACGCGCGGGAGACATTCATGCCCGCGTCGTCACCGAGTCCCATACTACCCCCAAGAATGTAGTCCTCTGGGAGGGCGTCAACACGCTTTTCTTTGCGTTGAGTCTCAGCCCCAGGCACCTCAAATGGGCCAGAACAGCATCTCGATGCTGAACCGCCATATCGTACGACCTTGACCATGATCAGCCAGTCATCTATATAATTTAGTACACGGATGCCCTGGAGTCTTGACGGAGCCAGAGCCGCATCCATGCACTACGTGAAGGTGCGAGGTGAAAGAGCTAGGCCAAAGGGAAGAGCCAAATATTGGTACGCTTTGCCCCCGAAAGCGAACCTCAGGAACTTCCTGTGACTGGGAAGGATGGAGATGTGGAAGTATGCGTCCTTTAGATCTATCGTGACGAACCAGTCCTCGAACTGGATCTGACTCACGATGGCTGGAATAGTGAGCATCTTGAACCTGAATCTCCTCAGAGACCGGTTCAGATGTCTGAGATCTAATATTGGACGCAACCCCCCATCCTTCTTGGGAACTATGAAGTACCGGCTGTAGAACCCGAACTCTCTCTCCGGCGGGGGGACACGTTCTATCGCCCCTTTTACCAGCAGAGTGTGTACTTCTTGCCCCATTACCCCCACCTGTTCGGGACTGACCACCGTCCAGACCATCCCCCCAAATTTCACTGAACTGTAGTCTGTAGCCCTGTTCTACAGTGCGCAGGGCCCATACAGAAATATTCGGAAGGCATGACCATGCGCCAAGATATTCTGTTAAGGGAACGAATCTCTCGAGGCTGGTCTGGGGTATTAACCGAACCTCCCCTCCAACCCCTGAAGCGGAAACCCGGCAGGGAATAGTCGAGGTAGATTTTCGGTGTGCGAACTCATTCGCTGCTTTGCCGCAGGTCTTATCAGAGGCAGCTGAAGTAGCACGCCAACACGGGGGAACGATGTGGCCCGGAGCCCTTTTGACTGCGGGAGCACAGCATTGATTCCCCGAGAGCTCCGGGGGGAAAACAACCTCGGTCGTTCCGCCCCGTGGGGAAAAGCTCTCAGCGACCCAGCTGCAGCTAGGATTGCTTGGAAGCCTTCTTTGCCTGAATAACCTCCCTCAGGTCGGCCTTCGGCTTGGAAGACTTCCTGCGAGAACGACGCTTCTTTTGCCAAGCTCCCTCAGGAGGTGCGCGAGAAGCAACGCTCTGCTTTTGCACCTCTCGGTGCGAGGAGCCTGGCGCTGGCTGAGACTGCCCACTCGAGGCAGCCTTGCTGGAGGAGCCCCAGCGGCAAGGAAGAAACTGGCTGAGGGCGGCTGCCTGTTTCTTCACCTCCTGAAACCTCTCAACGACGGTGCTCACAGCGCCGCCGAAGAGGCCAGAAGGCGAAACCGGGGAATCAAGGAGAAAGTGTCTGTCTCTCTCCCTGATCCCCGACAGGTTAAGCCAGAGATGCCTCTCCGCACACACCATACCAGCCATGGAGTGGCCGATAGCACGGGCCGTCTCCTTTGTGATGCGGAGAGACAAGTCTGTTGCCTTCCTCAGCTCAGTAATGTCCTCCGGAGAGGGACCCTCGCCTTTGTCGAGCTCCTTCAGCAAGTCCGCTTGGTAGGCCTGCAGAACCGCAAGAGTGTGCAGGCACCCACCAGCATGACCAGCCGCACCATATGCCCAACCCATCAGCTTTGATGTCTCTCGGCATGGTTTCGAGGGCAATGCCGGGGCCTTTAATGAAGCAACGGTCTCGGGTAAGAGGTGGCCCGCAAGCGCCTCTTCAACCTGCGGCAACGCTACATAGCCCTTCTCAACCGCCCCCTGCACATTAGCAAAGTCTAGTACAGGGGGCGTAATTAAACGCTGAGAAGGGCTTTTGAGAAGGACCCTCAGCGGCAGCTTCTCGCACTCACCGCAGGCCGCCCCCTCGAGAGCGTCCCGGGGCGTGCTGCACGCCGAGGCACTGCACACAGAGCTGGTGTGTGTCTGTGCCCGAGACGAATCGCGGACAGGGAGGCACACACCGTCTGAATTGCTCGCTCGCCATAATAACTCACAGTTCTAATAATATTGAAAGCCCTACGGGACAAACAACACCAAATAGACAGACAAGAACACAGAGCACAACCTCTGAAGAGCAGGAAGCTATATCTGCTTGTGCCGGCGTCCCTTTATACCTCCGGATATTTGAAACATAATCGCGTAGCATTACAGCACCCATGTTCATGCAATGTTAAAAAAAGGTTGGTTTAACTTAAAAAAGTAAGTAACCTGGTTTCCTTAAAATTGAGTTTATTGAAATTAAAATTTTTAGTTGGTTCAATGAAGGAAACTGGCTTAATAAACAGAAACTCAAAATATTATTGTATCTAAACCACATCAAAAATGTGATAAATCATGAAAATAGCACAATTTTGCATGTTTCACTGTCATCACAAATAAAACACACAATTACCCAATATGCTTAAATAATATTTGAATAAAGGTTGTCGATTCTCAAAAATGATGATTGTATTAACTCAAGTGTTTAATTTCAATGAATTCAAAATTAAGGCAACCAGGTAACTTATTTTTTAAATATTTTTTTACAGTGTGGGAAATGTAGGAAGTGCTGCCAGGGGGATAAATGACCGAGAACAGAGCCTTATGTATCATGTTGTATGTAATGCCTCATGCATCACCGGCCAAACTGGCTAGTAAGTTTTTATTAACACCCGCCAAAATGAATTGTTGCATTTGGCGGGTTGGCGGGTGTTAATTTAGAACCCTGCTTGTAGGCATGCTTGAAATATGGCAAACCAATGCAATGTCTTGTTCCCCACTAAGGGAACCAGGTTACACCGTGATAAAAGCTTCAGCAATTAATCGCAGTATTAAACTAAATGTCTAAAATCACATCAACAATCCAATGCTTTCTTTTTTCTTTCTTTCTTTTTCTTTCTTTCTTTCTTTCTTTCTTTCTTTCTTTCTTTCTTTCTTTCTTTCTTTCTTTCTTTCAAAACAATATTTTAAGCAAAGTTGACATTGTGAGTTTTACAAAGTGACAGAGCCACCTTGCGAGTCAGACATTTCAATGGCTCAGATGGAGCCTACAGAAAGAAAAAAAAGAAGGAACTCCAGGTCTGCACATAGCTATCTGTCACCACACAGAAAATTAGATAATAGGGGCTGCATCACCACAATAGCTTCAGTGTGTATGAGGCAAGCTGAAATGCTGGCCACGTACAGATTAAGAGTAGCAAGTGATAGTCCTGCTGGAAGACACTTCTGCAAGAACTCCAGCACTGAACCAACAAGGCAGTGGACCTACGGTGAAATGGACCACTACTGCTCTGTCAAAAACTATGCCAAATCAACTCCACCACCTCCATTCTCGAGGTGACAGTTGTGTGCATCAACCATCAAGGTGGTCTACACTCCTGCCGCATGTTGCAACTTTGTCAAGTCGGAAGCATCTGAGGTCGCTTCGTGCCATTCACATCCCTGGTGCGCTCAATTGTGCAGCCGAAGAGCTCTCACGACAGTTGACACTTCCAGGAGAGTGGCGACTTCATCCCCAGGCTCCATCAAACTCCACTCTATAACCTTAAACCCGGATGATATGACTTGTTTACATGATAAACCCAGTTATTTTTTTATGATCCACTCTAGAAGTATTCCTTCATTTAAACATCTTAATTTGATCTCCGATTGGAGATTGCATTGAAAATTAAAGCAAGTAAGTGAAAGCAATGGTTAATTTTTAATTGGTATCACGTTTACTCTTAAACGTGTTGTGTCGCCTACCCTTGTGTGAAGTGTGTTCTTTAATTTCTATGATGGTGTTCATTCTGGCGCTTTCTACGTATTTGCGCAAAGCCTACAATATACTTGTGTGCTGCTTTTAATTATGAAAAGCATCGGAATAATGACTTCATATCTCATTCAGCAAAATAGCTCATAAACATATGCAAGATATAAATGCAGTTCAAGCAATGGCATCAGCAGCCTACTTGTTTATCTCAGCATGCATAATTCGTATCATTTTTGTCTTGTGTCTATCATTATGTGATACAAATGCAAGGACATATGACTATATTTCAGAAACTGATGGTGACTATCACTAACTGGTGCCACAAAAAACTTTTTTGCCTGTCATGGATATCTTTTTATAATGGTCTGTCTTAAATCTTAAAATCTGTCATTCGAACAACAACAATTGCCAAACACAACATGAACACAATGTTAACTGAAGCCTTTGGCTGAATAGATGGTCACTTTTCTGGTCACGACAGCCCTAAGGAGATTCATAAATGTCAGCTGAAAATTCAAGCATGCAATAAAACTTGAACTAAAGCTAGAACAAGGGACTTTAAAGAAGATGCACAGAATTACATATTTAGTTCCTGGCATTGCACTGACCTGTAATAATGTTGTCAAGAAGAGTTGTGGGCATGCAGAAAATCCCAACAAGAAGGTCACTGATGGCGAGGTTGAGGATGAAAAGGTTGGTGACAGTGCGCATGTTTTTGCTCCGTAACACAATGAAGCACACCACTCCATTTCCAACCATGCAGACCAGGAATATGAGCAGGTAGGACACTATAAAGACTGCTGCTACTGATGGCTGATGCAGGTAATATCCAACATATGTAATGTTGTTCTGGGGTAAGAAGAATTCACTGGACCCGTTGAGAAAAGTCCAGTTAGCATCATCCACATGGGTAATGTTCAGGTCCAATGTATCATTCATTTTAGATCTGAGGATAATAGAACAGAGATGAGAGATGGGCTCGCATAGAATAAAATCATAAAATCTGTTTATCTACTTATCTCCCTAACTTCCAGCTGTGTAAGTAACTATGCATATTGTAAGTGAGTGATAAATGACAAATAATGCCCTATAGCCTAGTTTTCAGTGGCTTACATGTATACACAATCTGCAATCACATTTGCCTCTCTACTCACTAAGAATTCTTTGGATTACTTTAAGCCTGGTTTAATGTAATGCAATTCTGCCTGCCACTCCTATATGGTATATTGTCTTTTATATGGTATGCATATTTCATGTTTCTTTTTCTTTTTTTCTTTAAAAAAAATTAATACAGATAAACACATTTACCGGAAAATTGCAATTAGAGCATACTTATACAGTATTGTAATTGTAATTCAACTGTAATTGTAATGTAATTGTAAGCTAATTGTATGCATATTTCTATCTAATGTAGCCTCGACTTATTTTTACCACAACAACATTAAACATTATTTCATTATCTTTCATACAAATAAAAACACACACACACACACACACACACACACACACACACACACACACACACACACGCACACACACACACACACACACACTGAGTGTTTCTGGTAGCCAAACATACAATTTCGGTCTTTCTTACCTTTTTATATAACCAGTTTCCCCAAAATACAACCTGTTCCCAGGTAAAAACGAACAACTCCTTGTTCGCCCGGTCCAGACATAAGGAGTCACTCTTTGGAAAGCTTTAAATGAGTAACAACTAAATTATTAAATATATTACTAAATTATTCCGACATATTGCGTGCCATAATCGTAGTTTCAACAAGTTTTCCGAAGCAAAGCTGCCGGTGTCAGCTCCACGCTCTTCAGCGGAGCGGACTGTCAGAGAACAATGCGCAGGCACGAGAGAGAGAGAGAGAGAGAGAGAGAGAGAGAGAGAGAGAGAGAGAGAGAGAGAGAGAGAGAGAGAGAGAGAGAGAGAGAGAGAGAGAGAGAGAGAGAGAGAGAGAGAGAGAGAGAGGCGGCCGGAGTGATGATGCGTAATGGGGATGGACACAGCGTTGACTTGTGCTCTTGGCTCGTGTCCTGTGTGACAGCTCTGGCAGCTCAGGACACTTAAAACATCACCACCAAAAGAAAAACAGTTAAGCACAAATTGGTTTTATTTTTCACTGTGACCGGATTATTGTTTATTATTAATTATTTGTATTTGGCGAAATCGTTATTTAATTTACAGTTGTAGGTTACAAGGTTCAATAATCATGTTTTCCCTATTTTGCGTATTTTGACATAGCAATGTGTATCGGCAATAGAGGGCACCATTCACTAGGGTTTGTGAACTGCCCACCCATTCCCTCTGGTATAAGGGATAGGTCGCCCCAACATTTAATTTTTGTTATTAATTAGGCTACTCATCCCAAACCTTTAACAATTTCTTTAGTCCGTGGATCACAAAAGACGTTGCTTAGTAGAAACGGACATTTTCGGTCTCCATTCACTTTCGCTGTATCTGTTTCCATATAATGAAAGTGAATAGCGAATAACATTTTATTCGAATGGGGGGGTTGGGGAGATGGTGTATGGGTCGTAAAATGGGATGAGAAGTTTTTCCTTTTTGGTGAACAGTTCTGCATGAAACAGAAGTTGCGATAGTCTTGTCTTTCCTGACGTAGGCTATATCCGAGTGAAAAGGCTGTATGTAAAAAATCGGACTGGATAATTGACTGGACGATTAGATCATAGTGGTTTGCTTTGCTTTGCTGTGATCTCATGTGAGTGATAGGTTGTCCCTCCCTCGTACTGTAAAATCTGTTCTCAGAAGAGAAGTTGCTGCAAGAGGGAGGGAAATATATTTTACTTAGGTCTATAGCCTAATATATTTATAATAATATATTTAGGTTCTGCAGCCAAGTTAAGTTAAAAGTCAGCTAATCTTTTTTTGTTTTGTTTTTTGATGTAGTGTTATATGGTCATGCATTTCAAAAACACCATTTAACAGAATATGAAATTAAGCCACGATAAAAGCCTTCATGTAACTGTGATGGACTTTGAGTTTTTTGAAAAGCTGAACAATACACAACTGCAAGCATGTTTATTTTTTCTCCAATATGTGTGTTGCTTCGTCAGAGGCTGCTGATTCTTTGATACTGTTTGTCACAGTGTTACAAAATAATGCTAAAAAGCAGCTCTTGTTGTCACATGCCTGTCCTGTCTTGTGTGCACATGTGGGTTTTGTCAGTATGGCCTTTGTGCTTCTGTCATTGTCTGATTCCTCCCCCCTTGTTATCTAATTAGTGTTTGATTTCTCCCACCTGTGTTTCCTCGGTCTCTGCCTCATTTGTTCCCTTCCTGGTGTTTGTCAGTCTTTGTGGTATCGTTGTCTTGTCTACGTCTCCTGGTTCCCCGTGATCTCTGTTGGTTTGTTAAAGTTTGTATTTTTATTATTCTACTATGTGTTTTTCCCCCCTCGTGGGTTTTGTTTTGAGTTTGCTTTATAATAAATTATCATTTTTCTGCACTTGAGTCCTCGCACCATTTTCCTTTGTGTTGATCGTACACATACATGCAAGGATACTTTGAGGACCACTGGGGTTTGAATCACAAATACACACTGAAATTCTTTGAGTGCATGGTAGGATATCTGAATGCCTCTCTAGGGGATTCTATATAGTGTACGCTCTTAGAAGAAAAGGTTCTATCGGCACTACGTATTTGGAACCTTTAAAAGGTATAGTTGAGTATACTTCTATAATGAGAAGAAACAACCCTTTTGGCACTTAAAAAGGGTTCTATATAGAACACTGCAAAACAATTTCTTATCAAAGAAAAAAATGCATTTCTTATCTTAGCAAACACTCTTTTAATTGTGATTTATTTTTTCCCAGAATAAGACAATTACTTTTGCTTGTCTAGTAAAGACTTCTTGTTTTAAGAATGTTTAGATGTTTGGACTAGAAACAAGACAAAAATACTAAGTAAGAAAAGCATTTTTTTGCAGTGAACTTTTTAGGGGTTCCAACTTGGTAGCACTGATAGAACCTTTTAAGGTTCCATATAGAACCTTTTCTTCTAAGAGTGTATAGAAATGATCTTTTTTTTTCTAAAAGCCTTTCGCAATTTACAATAGAAAATGCATCAACACAGAACTACAACTGAGTTTCCCCACCAGCAGTGCTTTGAATTCTGCTAGCGCCAGTATAATAAAGCATGTTCATTCTCCATTGATGTTTTATATTTGCATGATATGCTATTTAAGTGCATTAATGTTCTTTATACACAATTTGCATTGAGCTATTGTGTGTATCATAAATTATTCATTAATTCCTTGTGAGAAGACAGACAAGGCTTAAATTGCAGTTTTAAGATATAGGAAGCCTTATTCGGGCAGGTAGTATGAAATTAGAACATCATTCTGCCTGCCTGCAAAAGTAGGAAGATACTTTTTTCATGTAATGCTGATAACTACTACATCAGATTAATTTTGCATTCATTTTACATTATATTAGAATAATTGAAAAAATAATAATAAAAATACAATCAAACTTTATTTAGTTGATATAAGATGAAGTTCACCCAGTATGAAAACATGATTTTAACTGTTGAATTACTGGAAATACAAAGTTCAGTCATGACACTCTAGATAGTGCCGGCTAATAGGTCCTTTATACCTGCTCATTATCATATCGGGCACAGCTGATTAGATTCTGCTTTATCAGTAGCCACTTAGCTTGCATGCTCAACCTTTAAATACTCGGGCACCGTTTGCTTTAGCAGTGCAGCACGCTTTCAGAAACCCTCCACCATCCCCAGCACCACCTGTATAGATCTGCTAAGGGTAACTGATGTACACTCTATTGTACAGCTGCATGTCTTACTTGCTCACAGCTGCATGTCATTACCTATATATTGGCAGTAGCAAGTAGCAGTAGCAAGACCAAACATATCAACATGCCAAACACTCTGAGAGTTGTCATGACAGAACTCCTATTATGAGTAACCCTGTGACAAAATAGATTCATTAGCTAATTATTTCAAAATCTGCTAAAGGCCTTCTCCACAGGACTTAAAAACATGATCTTTAACATATCAAAAACTCAAGGGAAAGTTGATTTCTCAGATCATGACCCCTTTAAAGGTATCATGAACTGGCTTTTTTTATTTTTATACTGTTATCTGAGATCAACTAATGATGTTTATGTGGTTTTTACATTCAAAAACATAACAAGTAAGTAATAGGCTATTTTCTACACTGATTTTGAGGCTCTCTCCAAAACGCTGGGTTTCAATGGACATGACACACTGGAGACTTTGAAGTAAACGCCCACGGCTAGGATTGGATGAGAATTGCATATTTAATGAACTGACAGCTCCCCTGTCAGTTCACGAGGGAGAGGAGAGATTGAGGGAGAAGCTGCAACCGGAATGATTTTTTCGATCACAGGGCTCGTAAACGTTTTATCAAACAAACACAATGATTTATCTCTCATCAACCCGCGATTGATTGGATTATTATTTTTATATTACACATAGCCCGCAAGATCGGTCGATATAAGTGCAAACCCCGCACTCACTCACACACACACACACACACACACACACACACGTGCGCGTTTGCGCACCACCCTCCAAATGTCAAGTCGAGACTCGAGAGATAACAGATCCGGAACGGCATATAATGAGATTCATCGGCATGCCAGGCTTTGCGAGCCCTGGCCCATACGTGTCCAGCGCACTAAATGTAGGCTTATGTTCTGTTAGACACTTACACATAAGCAAAACGATCTATAACAATGCAATACAATCACATATAAAAACAAGTTTTACTCACATAAGTGTGTTGCACAATTCCCGTCGGATCCAAATCCAGCATCAACCAGGGATTTGTTGACAAAGAATTCTGTAGTGAAATTAAGTGAACTACATGTCTTCCCCACGTGAGCTGGAACTTCATTAAAAATAAAGTTCAACCACACATTCCTAATATTAGGATCCGAAGGAAGCGTATAGTGACTGTGTTCTTCCACAACCAGGAATAGCGAAATATCTTATCTTCCTCGGCATGTTTATTGTTGTTGACCAGCTAGCACGAGCCCTCTATCGGTGGGTGGGGCTACTGGATTAGACGTGCTGTAGATGTGTTTCGACGCGCAATGACATAAGTATGAAGCACCGGATCGTTTGCTGAGCCTGGTGTCTATAAAAGCTTTTCTTTTACTAACAAGGAAGTTTTCAGCTCTGAAATTTAGAGGATAATCTTATATTACAATGACCTTTCATTATCAAAAGCTCAAGGGAAAGTTGATTTCTCAATTCATCAGCCCTGGCATAATTTTGTGGCAAGAATGGAAAAAGAGGAACAAGAGGAGTATGAAGCCAAGCAAGAGAAATCAATAAGAAGTGTTGTAAATGGTAAAATGGTAAATGGACTGCATTTATATAGCGCTTTTAACAGACCCATGGCCATCCAAAGCACTTTACATGTTGCCTCACATTCACCTATTCACTCTCTCATTCATACATCGACGACGGCGGGGCGGCAATGCAAGGCGCCATCCAGCTCGTCGGGAGCAGCTGGGGTTAGGTGTCTTGCTCATGAACACCTCGACACTTGGTCAGGTGGAATCAATAGAACCACTGTTTTGTAGACAATCTACATGAACCACTGAGCCACTGCCAATCTGTTTTGAATTTTTTTTCTCAAATGTTTCAAGTCATATCAGATTGTGTACGTTTTTTTAAATTGTAGGCTACTTACTCTGTAACCTGAAACGAGAGGAACAAACACAACTTTAGTTTACAGCCCCCAGATTTATTCTTAAACTGTAACTATATTAAAGAAGACACAACTGTAACAATTTACAGCCCGCAGATTTATTCTTACACTTAAACTATATTAAACAAGACACAACACTGTAACACATTTACAGCCTGCAGATTCAGAATTACCCTGTAACTACACAGATAATTACCCCTTGATTAAAAAAACTTACAGTATAAATAATTTGTTAATTTTAATGGTATTCACCCCTTTATTCCCCAAATATTACATGTTGTCCCTTATACCTACACATATCTAGGCCTACTTTATAGTAGTGTTGTCAAAAGTACAGACCTCGATACCAAATTGGTACTGAAATGTTTAAAATGTGACACTTCGAGCGCTGGGGCCTGTTCTTTGTACGTCGCTAACTCAGTTAACGTTATGTGGATTTGACTGTTGACGATTTGGCTTGATCTCGGATTGTTTGGTTCTTCGAAGCTCATCCTGGACTTCCCAGCAAACACAAAACGTTTTTACAACTTTCCACAACGTTGTATTTTGGTTGCAATTAGGTAATGTTGTACAACGTTTTAAAGATGTTTTAAACGACAAAGACGTTTTTTTTAGAAAAGAAAAATAATGTAACCAAAATAAAACATAAAAATACCAACCTGGGATGTTTTCTTTAAGTAGTCAAAAAAATGTAAATGTCAAGTTTGTCTACTACGAAAACAAAACTAGACCAAACTACAACTTTTGGTAGACGTTTTATTCAGGTGTTACAATAACGTTATCTGCACTTTTGAATAAAACGTTTTTAAATTTTAAACGTTTAAAAAAAAATTAATATCACGTTGTCTACTACGAAAACAAAACTAGACCAAACTACAACCTTTAGTAGACGTTTTATTCAGGTAACGTAATCTGAACGTTGGAATAAAACGTTTTAAAAACGTCATGACAGTACCAAAATACAACCATATGCTAAACCTCCAACGGTAAGTTCTGTTTGTGAAAAATATACAAAATAACAGCAACATTTTAACATCAATGAGTCAGTGACTGAGTAACATATGAGGATGATGTATGCAGCTGAGCTGAGCATTCGATAGGCCTATCAATTTGTGAATATACTTTTAGTGGTCTCTACTCATTTAACCACATTTAACTGATAGCGTAGCGAAATTAGAGTATTATATTATATTATATTATATTATATTATATTATATTATATTATATTATATTATATTATATTATATTATATTATATTATATTAATTATATTATATTATATTATATTATATTATATTATATTATATTATATTATATTATATTATACAAGCTTTCATTGTCATTACATTTACTGTTTGACGTACGCATAGGCTGCAGTTTCCACTTAAACGATGACCTACGTAATCAGATATCGGGACATTATACTTCAGTATGCAATGTTTTAATTCTAGATGTATGTATTTATGTAAAAAAAAAAAAAAAAAAAATTGTTTTTTGTATTTATGTAAACGCAACACTGCGCAAGTTACGCATGACGTGTTTAATGTGTGTGCGCGTTGAACATTCGAGTCGCTTTTAAATTGGACCATGGGCCAACGGGGCAGCGCTCGTCTGACAACAAGCAGCAAAGCTCCGCCTGTCACTGTTGTTTTCACTAATTTAAGGTAAGTTTAGTGCCTAAAATTACACATATAATACATACAACTGTTCTTGACACTTTCTTACACGCTTCTGTTGAATAGTTACTTTAAAGTAATGGTTTGGTGTTTTCGGAAAAAGTATTTTAGCGTCTCAACCGTTAGGCTAACTAACAGGTAGGCTAATTATAGCCTTGAGCTCTTATTTAAGAAAGTTTGGGCTTTTAATCACATATTGTGTGTAGATAAGAGGCTTTGTAAATGTTTGCTGGCCACTTGTCAATGGTTGAATGGAAAAACGTTCATTTAAGTATTTAACCCATGCCTGCAGTCTCCCTCTCAGAAACTAAAGCTTTCACGCGTCTATCGGCCCCCGGTGACTGGTCCCAGTATAGCCGCCCCTCTGTGTTTTCTAATGGACGCTAGGCAAACTAAACAATACAATTACACCTCAAATATTTTCCCCCCCAAAGTTAGTTTATGTCATTGACGGCAGTTATCGTCACGATGATTTCATTTCAAGTGTTCGTTTTTAAAATAAGTTTAGTTTTACTTAGTTTACTTAGATGCTATAAAAACTGGGTGTGTGGCATCATGATTGACAGCTGAGACTGACGTCTTCTCTGAGTGAAGTTGTCACTGAGGCACTAACAGACTTTTCAGGATATTTTGGGAGCAGATTGGAGCTTTAGCTTTAATTTCTACATTTCCATAACTGTTTATTTCACACCAACATAATTAATTGTTCTGCATCTGTGAGAGTGTGGGCGGGCTTTTGATATCGCAACTGTACTTCCTGCTCTACTTCCTGCTCTCTACTGCAACTCCGGTCCCCTATTTATTTTGTGCACCTGTTCTGTATATTGCTGTTTTTTTTTTAATTCTTTATTATTTAGATTATAGGTACATTACTATGTCATGATTTTGTATTGATACTTAGTTTATCAGTCAAAATAATTCAGAACATGTTTTTGCTCCCATTATAGCAATCAATTACATATTTCAAATAAATTTTTTGCGTGTACATGTGTGTACTTAGTATGGCAATGAATTCATAGTTTATTTTTAAACAATTGCTTGTCCAGAACATAGACTGTAAAAACATCCAGAACCATGTATAACAACTTTTGATCAGGCATTTAAAACCGCTACCAGGATAGCGCTACACAAACCAGAGCAACGAAGGTTAAACAGAGCTCGCTGACTCATTAAACATTCACCGTATCCGGTCGGCTAAACTTCGAACACATCTTCCCTTTTTAAGAATAACTTCAGTGCCGCTCTTTGTTCTTTTCTCAGAGAAAAGCTTAACTCCAAGTCTTCCAGAGTCGCGCGGTCAGAGCTGATTCGAAAGACCGCCGCCATTCGCCAGTTTACTAGAAGCACGCAAACGCAACTCTGCCGTCGTCATTATGGCCCCGCCCGCCGACTCTATACATGATGTGATTGGGCCGTCCAGATTTTGAGGAACACAGCTCAGAATGGTATTGAGAGTTCCTAGACACTTGCGGGCAAATTAAATTTGCTGCCACTAGGGTGCGTCTAGATTTCTAGGCTAAAGGGGGACTGCAGGAGACTGCACAAGCTCTGATGACGACACAGCTGATCCACGATTGGCCGATTCGCCGTATGACAGTGATCACGTGCGTTTCGTGTTTATTCTAAAAACTTATGTCATGCTAATGCTCACAAATCATTTATTTATAACAGTAAAACCTCTTTTCATGTAGTCGCTATGTTCTATGGTCATGTTTATCAAACTAAAACTGATAAAAACCGTTGACACCACTTCATTGATACTGTAGGTTTGTTTAACTTTAATCTTGTCCAAATAGACGCTTTATTAAGCAGTATATAAAGTATTGGATGAAAACATCATTTGAAACATCTGTGTATTTGAGAAATATTGCATTTATTTAACTTCAGCTGTGATAAAGTTTGCAAACGCAGTGCAAGCGTCACGGGAGGTAGAAATTGTCCGACTTCACGTCTCCGTTTGCAGCTCCTCCCCGACTGCACTCGGCTACTCTCGCCGATCGCATGCATCCAGCCGCAGCCGATGTCGAACACACCTCAAGCCAGGATGAGCAGTCACGGATTCATCAAGCCAACCCGGTCACACATAAATGCGTATAAATAGTACGAGTGTGCAATGTCGTGGAATGTATACGCCAAACTCATTTTGGCTCGCATGATACACTGTTTTTCGCGTGCATATGATACGCACTTTATGGCGTATATATGACACGGTCTTGGGTAGGTTTAGGGTGGTGGGGCGTATATATGACACGGTCTTGGGTAGGTTTAGGGTGGTGGGGCGTATATATGACACGGTCTTGGGTAGGTTTAGGGTGGTGGGGTGGGGGGTTCATATGTATAATACGCCATAAAATGCGTATCATATGCACACGAAAAACAGCGTGCCATAGACACGCCAAAATGAGTTTTGGCGTATACATTCCACGACATTGCACACTTGTACTATTTAGTACTATTTTCAGGTGCACGCTCACGGCTCACTCAAACAGACCCGCCATCGATCACAGATTCACCATGGCAACTAGAGCGCAATTACACACTCACCGCTCCGCTGAAACATCACAATTACAATCCAAATAGTTCATTCACTCCTCCAAAAAATGCAGTTTTACTCTGATTATGAAACAGTTAATTTTTTTAATTAAAATGGACTGCAGATATGAGTGAAATATCTGTATACCGCTTTGATAAATTGTTATGAAAGCCTTACATTATTAGGCCTACTACACTCACGGTTTAATAGCCGTCGTACTCTGCTTTTTATGATGTCCAACGATTTTTCTGTGTTCTCCTGCTTTTATTAATGTAAAACTGAAACAATGAAACCATTGTGAAAAGCGCTATAGCCTATATATTAAAATTGAATTGAATAAATAGATGAGCTAATAATAATAATAATCACTTTATAGCGCCTTTCAAAGGACCCAAGGTCGCTTGCTCACTGACTCCATGGAATATTTTTGTGTGATAAAGAAAGTGTCTCTTTTTGTGCGTGATGTAGATTAACCATGACTGGGCCAAAACGGACATGGCAGCAAGTCATAATCAAATAAGAACATTCTGCAGAATGGTAAAGGCCTAGTAAAGGCCCTGACTATTACTTAAGCACCAGCCACAGTCTTTTTCACTGCTAAAACAGTACAGACAATGTGTGAGCAGGCACCAGTTTTGGGTACAATATATGCATTGCACTGCAAAAAATGCTAAAAATAATCTAACAATTCTTAAATCAAGATGCATTTTAAAATGACAAAAGATATTTTTCCTTGTTTTCTTAAAAATACAATCAAAATGAAGTGAGTTTTTGCTTAACCACAGGCAAAATAATCTGCCAATGAGGTGAATAATCTTGTTTCTGATTGAAATCCTGTTTCTTGTTTCCGTCCCAAACAGAAATTGGCAGATCATTTTGCTTGTTTTAAGCAAGAATTCACTTCATTTTGATTTGATTTTTAAGATGACAAGAAAACATATCTTATGTCATTTTACTTAAATGCATCTTGATTTAAGAATTTTTAAATATTTGGACTGGAAACAAGAAAAAAATACTAAATAAGAAGAGCATTTTTTGCAGTATAGCCTCCCTGCAAACTTGTATTACACACAGTATGGCACACATCATAAGAGGCCAAATCAAAAAATAAATAAATAACTGAACATACAAAAAAAACGAATTCCTTTGCCACGGCATGATATATTTAACCAAAACTGCAAGCACACATGCTAACTAAAATAATTCAACACATATTGGTCCCTCAGCAGGCCACACTGTGGAGGACATGCATCATTTGTCTGTTCAGTTGATGTGTATGGATTTGTTCTGTATTTATTGCTGTGTGCAGATATGCGGGGTGTGTTATACAGACCTTTCCTTTTGTTGTATAATTAGGGGTTCAAGCACGAAGTGGTTGAAAACCTATTGTGTTTGTAGAGGTTTTTATTCTGCCGTAAAACGCACCGTTAGGGCTAAACCATATGGGCTAGAGATTTGAAACTTGGCCAATAGGTAGTACAAAAATCGAGGAGAGGTTATCAAATTATGAGCCAGATTGGCCAATAGGTGGCGCAATAGCAATCAATTGCGCGAAACTGCTCATAACTCCTAGACCGTTGGCCGTAGTCTAAAGTGCCTTATCCGCTTGTTAAGTCGTGACGTAAGGAACGCTGTTTCTGGGTCCAAGCCTCAACTCGTTTCACTTGAGAATGCCATTGACGCCCGTTTATGAGCGCGATTTATTCATATTAAACATCAAACATTTAAAAAAGTTTAACATTTTAAATACTTACAGTCTACACAACAGTCTCTGTGCTCACAGCGTCACATACATTAATATTTTAACGATTTAAAAAAGATGAATCACTGTCTGGCCATCTGGAATTTTGGTATGGAGAAAAAGGTTATGATTATAGCTTTTTTTGTAGTATCACACCACATTGTGTGTGTATATTAGCACCGTTTGTAGTTTTTCTTGTGGTATAAGATAAAGCGTTTGGACCCGGAAGCGCTGCTGCGTGACGTCAGCCTTAACAACCAGATATAGTTGGAATCCTTGGCTCAAGCTTGGATTGGTTCGCTCTTCAGGTGCCAATTTTGAGATTTTTTTTTTTTTTTTTTGAAAAACCTACTTTTGCAAACTAGTCCCTGTTTTTTTGACCAATTGGAACCAAACCAGTTCAGAAATGTTCTATGGAGTCAGTTTATCAATAATCATTGAAAAAAAGTTTAAATTTCGATTCAATTTTGCTAAGGGGCGTCAAAATGGACGTTCAAGGCCGAGCCTATTTTTTTTAATAAGGCTATAAGTCAAGAAAGAAATGAGATATCATCACCAAACTTGGTACACATGTGTATAGCATCAGTCATTGGTCATGATAAAAAAAAAATGCGACGATTGGGCTCTAGGTGGCACTATAATGTAAAAAAAAAAAACATGAAAACGGCTATAATCACCAGACCAAGCAAGAGCAAGAGGCATTTATTTGTCATTTGCATAGTTAACACTTTGTCAAAACTGGGCATTGAAATGCTTGTGACGAGGCTCAGACATACAGTGACAATAACAAGACATAAGACATAGACGTACATGGAAAGCACCGAGGTTCTTGAGTGACTACCCATAGACAGAAAGACATGGACAGAGCATAATATGCCCATAAGTGCAAGTAACAGGTACAATAAAGGTAATCAGTGTTTAGAGTTATAGTGTACATGTCCTGAGGTAATATTATGATTACTGGGGTAGAACCATAGACAGTAAAAAAATAATGTAGAACGGTGTATAAAATGTCTTTGTAAATTGACGTAAAGCTACATGGAGGAAAATTAAAGTGGCATTGCAGATGCAATAAATAAACTTAAGAGTAGCATACATTCAGATGTATTCCTGAGTAGAGCACTGTCCAAAGTCATTGTAGTACAATGAAAGTAGACACGCAGGAAGAGCAGCATGTATTCCGGTTTTTAGATGGAGGACAGCTGATTGTTAAGTAGTCTGATGGCTTGAAGAATAAAGATAGAAGCTGTTGTTAAGTCTGGTTGTCCGTGAACGGATGGATTGGAAACGTCTGCCAGATGGCAGTGTGGCAAACAGGTGATGAGCAGGGTGAGTGCGGTCCTTGATGATGCTGCGAGCCTTTCTCAATCGGACCATTAGTCCGATTGACTTGAAAATTGGTATGCAGTGTCTTGGTCCAAGGCCCAATGTATGTATATGAGGATATTGGCGTATCTCAAAAAACCTGGCCGCCATCAGCCAATGAAGTTGAGCACCTTTAAGACTGGGGTTAACGGAGGCTGATCGGAATGAAACTTGATGGGCATGTTTGAATTGTGGCCCGAGAGGTCGGTTACAATTTAGAAAGAAATCGGCCACTAGTTGGCGCTAATGAGTTTTATGGCTCTGTAATCACATGGTGTTGCACACATTCACAAAAATGCATATCATTTGATAGACCTCCTCATGCTAAACAGCTTTGCCTCTAGAACCATTGCTCTCAATCAAAATAATTCAGTAAATATTCGCAATTAAGGTAAAAACCTACTTTTGCAAACTTGTCCTTGTTTTTTTTACCCAATCAGAACCAAACCAGTCTAGGACAATTCTCTGGACTCTCTAGATCAATAATCTTTGAAAAAAGTTGAACTTTTGCATTTGTATGGCTAACAGGGACATTTAGAAAAGAGGTTCGGCAAAATACACTCAAAAGCCTATATAAATCCTAAGGGAAAACTCAGAACTTCATGTTAATTGTTGGGTATGTGTCATAACATGCTGAAGAAGCATGCTATGAAAGCAATTTTATGGAGATCATACCATAGGTGGCGCTATAATTGTTAAATCCTTTCCCTTCAAAGATCCTATATGGCCCCAGATTACTGATGTCAACATTCAATGCAGGTTAAAACATCACACACTAACTTAATCTGGAAAAAAACATGGTTTAATTAGAAAGATGAAAACCTTCAGCTTAGTTATTTGACCAATGTTTATGATAAAAACATTGAAATAAATGTTAAAATACGATGGCATATGGTTTGTGTGTGTTTTGCATGTGATAAAATAATTAATATAAAAGATTAATGAGGATTAAGTCATTCATGACAGACATGAAACATTCATTGAGTGAAAACAATAGACTGTGAATTAAAGGTGGGGTAAGTGCTTTCTGGTAACCGTTGTTGATATTTCAAATCACCAAAACAAACATGCCCCTACCCCCAAAAAGGGTCTCGGCCCTATTTTGATAGCTCCACCCCACACATACATTACCCAGGCAACAACTATGACAGAATCTGTGTAACTAATCCAGTTTGAATATTCAATGAAAAAGTCAACCCTTCTATCACAAAAACACAAAACTGTTCTCATGACAACTCGATAGAACACAAGCCGACAGTCCAACTAACAACATATTACAATTATGACAAGATTAGAGTTATAGCGATCACAAAAACACAAACCATTCTCTTGAACAACTCGATAGAACACGAGCCGACAGCGGGTCTATTCATCACTCGAATAGAGCGAGTGCACGGAGGGGCAATGACGAAACTCCATTATATACTTCACCAGTTGGGAGAACAAAGTTCCGCCATCCGTGGTCATTGAAGTAGTGAACGAGAGAAATGCTTAAATCCAGTTTTTAAGGGTCAGATAATTCACACGAAGGGACCAATGCTACCGCTTCGTTAAGGCAGAGATATCTGGGGAGAAGATGGCACGCGTGCCAGTGTAGCTCAAAGGTGATGAGCTAGAGGGGCGGCGCTGCGCCATCAGCCAATGAATTGCCATGATTCTATAAGGGCTTCAGACAATCGGCACGCCCATGGACGTACCCCCATATGCGTCATTACGCAGCGTCGAATCGAACCTATGAAAGAGAACACGCTGTTTTATTTTGTATTGCATTTTTGCCAAATTAGTATATGAAAACAATAGACTCCGACTCCCCTTGTGATAATGATTCAACCTTTCTTGTAAAGATTTTTAGTTGTTATACAACTATAGCAATATTCAAATGGTAATCATTTCTCGTAGAGACATAAGATATTTTCGTCATTGACAGGGCCTAGTCTGTGATTTTATTGCTATTCGAATCCAGAATGTCAGTGTTTTTTCCCATCCACCCACGTAAAAATCCCCAGCCGAATTACCTACTGTTTTTTGATGCCAATATTGTGTGGTAATTTAATTGCCGTTCAAAGCCACATCTAGAGTTTTCAAGAATATATCACTCAAAATTCACTGTTTATATTCTTTTTGACCACTGCAAAGAACTGTACAATGCTTCAAACTATGCCAAAGAGGCATTGTTTGTTCAACCCATCAGGCCCTACGTGACAGTCAAAAGCATATTTTGTAACCGGGACAATCCACAGATGAAAGAAAGCTTTTTAAAAATCTGCATAATTATGACACTTAATATGTGTGAATGATTTTGATAAAGTTCATATCACTTAAAGTGAATGTCCCCTAGGCAGTTCTCACTTGAAACTCTCGGAATTGTACAATGTTTATTTCATGGTTTATGTAATATTTCTTCCAATTACACAAGCAGTGTATACATGTCAAAATTATCTAAAATGCAAGTATGGCTGAATATCTATCTGATAATATCTGACACAGCATGTCTGTTTTTGCATGGTGATGCATCTGTCTGAAACATTAAGGGGATTAGTCTTAATTTCCCATGCTCCTGGGTATCTAATATATTCTATTACTGTATACACAGGGAAACTTTTTTGTTTGTAAATTTTTATCCTGAATTAAAGATCATAATGTGTCCACCTTCTTGGAACCTTCTTTTGTGAACAATATGAATGTATATTTTATGTTTAAATTAATGATTCGATTTTTTTTTGCTCATTACCTGCAGTTTACCAAATAAGTATAAATGGACAAGATTAAATATTGATTTGGTTTATTATTTATATGAAAAGAACAGGGACCTGTACCATGATGGTAGCTGAGCAAACTCTGAGTTATAGGATTAGTTTTGAGTTGACAAAACCAACGCTTTCAGCAGACCCATGGCCAGCCAAAGCGCTTTACATCTTGCCTCACATTCGCCCATTAACTCACTCATTCACAGTGGTGTCAGCCATGCAAGGCAACATCCAGCTGTGGTTGGGTGGCTTAATTTCATGCGCTCTGTGTCTGTGATTGGCAACCTGTGATCTGCCTCAGGGGTCTTACAGCACTCATTAATGTCAAAATTATTGAGACGGTCAGTCAAATCAAAGTACTGGGTTTACTGGTCATAGAAGCAGAGGGTGAATTCCATTGTGAAGCGTCATTTTAATGTTGAAGGAGAGTGAGGTAAGCAAAACATTTAATATATGTCCACTGTTTTGCGACAAATGTTAAATGACAGTAACGTCCAGTGATGAAAACTTTTTTCCTCAAATATGGCTGTTTTGAATTTTTTAAAAAATGCATTTACATCATAGATTTCCTAACTGAGTGTGAAGAGACGCAGGAGATAAAAAAGAAGAAAAAAAAGAAAACAGCTGTTGCAACAGGGTTCATGTAGTAGTGACGTGCTAGTAGTGACATGCAGGTTGTGCTGGAGTTTATGCTCGATTTTGTGCGCAAATCATAGGCTATCATAGGTTTACACACTGGATTTGCATTTGTGGACTATATGTTAAATATTGTAGTTTGAATGCTTTCATTGTGATTGGCTGGGTTTACAAAAGTTTATTACATTGAAAGCATATATTTTCTTAGAGCATTTGGAAACAAAGCTTGACTCTGTCCAGCTGTATCTGTGATTATTATATTGCTTGTGTGTTGAAAAACATTGATTAAACACACCCCAAAGCGGAGGTGTTATAGTGCATTCACATGGGACGTCAGCCCACATCCGTAAGTCAGTTAGAAGCACTCACTACCTGATGGCTGAGCGAACTGCTAGTTGTAAGTCTTCTAGTAGTTGTGGAAAGTGAAATCTAAATCACATTGTTTAAATATTTTGTCCCGTTGCTTTTGGCTCACTATCAGTTTATCCCCATTCTTCTCCCTTGACTTTATCGGACTTTGTGTCCATGTCCCCCCTGACTGTCTGATAGACAGTAAAAGATTGCTTCTGAGCGTCTCCTCCTGTCTATACGGTAAGCGTCTCCTCCTGTCTATACGGTTCTCTACAGTGCGACAGAGTCGCGTTGGTTATAATAATAATAATAATAATACATTTTATTTATAATGCACTTTATATTAAACAAAATCTCAAAGTGCTACAGAATTAAAAAACAATCAACAACAATAAATAAATAAGTAAATTAATAAAATAAAATAAATAAAACTGAAAAATAAAATAAAATAAAGAAGTAATAAGTCCATTAAAAGCTCTGCTAAAAAGGTGGGTTTTAAGACCACGCTTAAAAGCATCTATAGTCTGTGGAGTCCGCAGGTGGTCAGGGAGAGCATTCCACAGACTGGGGGCTGCAGAGCAGAAGGCCCGATCTCCCATAGTACGGCGATTGGCTGTGGGAGTTTTAAGGCGATACAGTGAAACAGAGCGGAGGTTACGAGTGGCTGTTTGTGTGGTGAGGAGTTCCTTAAGATAGGAGGGAGCATCACCATGGATGCACTGGTGGATAAGGAGAGAGATCTTGTACTCGATCCTGAACGACACAGTTATGATGGTTATGACGCAATCGTTAGCCTATTTTTTACAAAAATAGCTTCTATGGGGCAATAGTGTAAGATACAAGGTAATGGAGCCTTTTATACATTGTCGTGTTTCTTTAGAAAGAAACAATGTACGAATAGTCTTTAAACGCCTCAGATGTAAAGTTATTCACTGTCAAAGTGATGCCAAAATCAATGGTAGTCAATGGGATTCTAACAGCAGGTGATGGCTTGGTTAGCAATGGCCGCCCCTATGGGTAGTACGCTTTCCGAGTGCTAGATTACCCCCTTGAGTATCACTGGCGTTGCTTGCGGTAGAAGTTGAAAAAAGAAAAGAAAATACAGGCGTCAACCAATTAGATAACATTTACGCAAATACCCTAGCATGTTGCAGTCCAAGCAGGAAGTAAGGTGATTGTTTATTGTCACTATGACGGTCACATCAGCTCCAAGCTTCAGACATGCCCTCTCTTAAGTGTTGACTATGAATGCAGCGTTACCAGTGGCACGGACCGTAGTTCCCTTATCGAGGGAACTTCCCACTGCGTCAGAATGACGAATTGGGGATGCTCCCTAAGCATCAGCGAATCTGAAGTCCGAATAGACACTAGTCCAATCCGATTGGCATGCGTGATGTCATTGTGACGGCATACCCGGAAGTATAAAAGGGGAGCCAGCGCATAATGGCGGCAGTTATTTTTCTTCTGAAGAGAAAGGTTACAGACAGCGGTTCGGTCACCCTCCTCTGAAGTTCAGGGGGTTGAACTGGACCGCAGTGGTACCAGAGCAGGTTCGGGTAATGGAACTAGAAGTAAAATCTTTACTGGCGAGGGAAGCCATAGAGCGTGTTCCTCCGCTGAAAAGAGAATCCGGGTTCTACAGCCGGTACTTTATAGTTCCCAAAAAGGATGGGGGGGTTGCGTCCGATTTTAGATCTAAGGCATTTGAATCAGTCTGAGGAGGTTCAGATTCAAAATGCTCACTATTCCCATCATCGTGGGTCACATCCAGTCCGGGGACTGGTTTCGTCACGATAGATCTAAAGGGCGCATACTTCCATAGCCCCATTTCCTTTTCATATGATCAGGGTAGCGCGCAGGTGCCTTCGTTCCCTAGTCATATGGAAGAATCCTTGGTTTCTGTCCCAGGGGCCAGTGCTGGGAGCGTCCTGTTGCCGGAAATCCTTTCAATAGACACCTCCCTCACTGGCTGGGGCACGGTCGTGGACGTCTGCTTTGCGAGGGGCCCGTGGGAGGGCCATCATTCCTCCTGGTACATAAATTGCCTGGAGATGATGGCGGTCTACAAAGCTCTCAGGAGCTTTTTCCCGGACCTCCGCGGCCAACATGTCCTGGTACGGACAGACAATACTGCTGTCGTAGCATACCTCAATCACCAGGGAGGGTTGAGGTCGCGCCCTCTATGCAGATTGGCGCATTTAATCCTCCTGTGGTCCCAAGGGAAACTGTTGTCCATCAGGGCAATGTTTGTCCCGGGGGTCCAAAATCAGGGAGCAGACATCCTGTCAAGGCAGGGGCTGAGGCCCGGGGAGTGGCGGCTCCACCCCAAGGTGGTGGAGGCCATGTGCTAGAGGTTCGGCCCAGTGGAAGTGGACCTGTTTGCGTCTCGAGAGACGTCCCACTGTCCACTGTGGTTTTCCGTCATGTATCCAGTAGGGATGCACCGAATCCAGATTTTTGAGGTTCGACCGAATACCGAATCCACTGGTTAAGATTCTGCCAAATCCGAAACCGAATACCGAATACAACTCCCATCCTCAGTCCATTATCACAGTAAACACATTAATGACAAAAACAACGTCCACAGCAGTGTATTTTTTATTTAATTTAAAAAAAAAAAGGCAACATTATGCCAGGATGACCGTATTGCTGTCTGTAGATTCCTTCATGCACAAAAAAAACGGATCACCGCTTCTTTTACGTCCTTACGTAATGACGTCATTTCTATCATACCGGCGGATGAAAATACATTCATGTAAAGTATTTGTATTTAAAACTTAGTATAGTAATAATTATTATTGTAATCATCGTAATCTTGGATACTTTTTTTAACGTTTTGCAAAATATTCAATACAGCCACTGTCGTGCAAACACGGATGTTTTACACAGATTAAATAAACTTACATTGACATAACATAAACTTACACAAATCCTTGGTTCACCCGTGCTCATATATTATTAGCATCCGTTTTCCGAGATATATATATATATATATATATATATATATATATATATATATATATATATATATATATATATATATATATATATATATATATATATATATATATATATATATATATATAATACATATATATATATATGAGAGAGAGAGAGAGAGATTCGTGACTGTGTCTGTTCAGCATTGCTTAACAATGAAGATGTGTTTATTAATTAAAAATAGCGATGTAACCCCATCATTGCAGATAAATATAATGTAGTGATCCAGTAGCTTAGCTATTTTATTTGATAAAAGTCGCACAGCAGCGCTCCTGAATCCGCAGCGTGATCTCAGCTCTCTCTGTGTGTTTGTGTAGAACGAGGATTCATCTGACTTGGAACTATCAGTGCATTAAACGATTTTATTGCACACCTTACAGTCAATCAAAATCGAATATTCAGACACAGTTATTGTTAAACTAAATATTAAATATAAACTATTATAGTTTTACTCAAGATTTCCAGTGAAAACACTAATGCCGGCTTCACACTGCAGGCGTAAGCAGGGCGTAGGCAGCGCCGGAGCAGCGCGTGTGTAAAGCAGTAGCAGCACGCGCACTTTTTCCTTTCACACAGGCAGTGTTTGTCACGCGCAGTTGTGTACAGAGTACTCTATAATGGATAAGTTTGCATTTCTCTTTAATGTATTTGAAATGTAAATAAAGCAAAGATTTATCATGAAGCTAATTTTATTTTAAAAAATCGTTTCACTTGTTTCTGATGTTTTTTTTATTTCGTTTAGTGCGAGTTTTTGATAGAAGAAAGGCCATCACACTAAATGTCCATGAAAAGCCCTGCTAAAAAGAGAAACTTCAGGAAATTGTCTTGAAATATTGGATAGGCATCAAATTTACATGCATTACCCATCATAAACCTCTTAAAGATAATTCATAAATGACTGTAATAACTAAGAGGAAACTTCTTAATGATATATTGTAGGCTAAATGAGCAAATTAACGTTTTTTTTTATGACAAAATAACGCACATCATAGTCTATCTACATGTCTATACTGTATGTGTGCTATATTAATGTGTGTATTACCTATCCATATTTAGTTCGTGAGACAACGAAAGATTGTCAAAAACACTTTAAAATGACTTACCATCAGCACCACGAGCCGCTCACGCTCAACTTCCTCCCATGCTTTTTTTTTCATTCACTTGCAAGTCTTTATAAAGGAAATTGTGTGGATCATAGAGAACTGTGTGCTTCTCAACATTCACGATGAGACGAGTGTCGTCCATTGCTGCCTTTCCAGGTGCACTCTGAAGAACACTGCCTGACACCACGTGCTTTTATTTATCCTTTCTGTTTTTATGCCAGCATATAGTTATCATATATACATAATTTAATTCATATTTTATTTAAGCTAAATTGGCATACATTATTTAAAATTAGTTTTGTAGTTCAGGCAAAAACTTATGGCAGTGACTTCGGTTTTTGTGTAGAACTTTTTTTCCCCACAGCACCGGATGTCATATGGTGACTGAGAAACACACAGAACACTTCACTAAATTATGTCATGGTTAAATGTGTTATTTTTCATGTTAACCAGGTTAATTTTGATCAGAACAATGTACTGTGGCTTTAATTCATCGTGAGCAGCGCGTCAAAAATAGAGCCGGCGCCGAAACGATCGCGGCACTGACGCTTCTGCTCTGCTCCTGCTACGCGCCGCTGCGCTGCCTCTGCTGCCAGTGTGAATGCACTCATCTGTTAACATGAGCGCCGGAAAAAATAAGCGCTGCTTACGCCCTGCTTACGCGTGCAGTGTGAAGCCGGCGTAATAACTTGTACCAAGGCTACTTCTTTATGATAATAGATTTACACTTTGAAATAAATATTCTGTCTTCAATGACAGTAGCTCATTGGAAAAGGATGGACAATGCCCTTTATTTTGTTTGCATTAATAAATGCTGCTGCCTTCCAGTGGCAATCACCAACAAAATTTTGTTCCATATATTTTTTTCTATATCGTCATAAATATTGTTAGCGCAAATATTCTTGAAATATTGTGATAGAATTTTGAGGCTATATCTGTTATGTTTGGATAAGGATTACACTGACACAGAGAATTGCATCAGCTTATCGTGTCTTTATTTACTTTTCGTCTACTCCCAGACCCGAGTACACGAACCCCTACATTCATCAGACATAACAGAATGCTTCAGCACAATCAAACT
The DNA here is from genome assembly GCF_024679245.1 of Pseudorasbora parva. Classification (NCBI taxonomy): domain Eukaryota; kingdom Metazoa; phylum Chordata; class Actinopteri; order Cypriniformes; family Gobionidae; genus Pseudorasbora; species Pseudorasbora parva. The sequence goes on along the minus strand of NC_090174.1, from coordinate 27,452,868 downwards.
CTGTGCATCACTGAACACTAACTCAATGCGTTATCTGACAACACTTGAGAGAACACAACAATATCGCCCACCCCTACTGCAGTGACGTTATGACTTTACCAATCAGTGAGTTAAAAAAGCACTACTTACATTGAATCCGAAAATTTCTCTCCAATAAATCCTCTCATCACTGGCACGCAATGAATTCTGGAGTAGGGTAGGATGCAAATGTTCCATCTGTTGTATCCTTCATTGCAGAGAAAGGAAGGATGTATTTTGAGGCCGCATTTGAAGAAGACTTTAAATTGGAAAAGCTTTCATCCCACCGCAGTGATGCAACTAGCCTTTAAAGGATGCAACCTCTGAAATGGAACTTCATTTTTAAGAGTTTCCTATTGCAAATATTACTTTCTTACATCTAATGGACTCTTATTTGATATCAAGTTCAATTTCTGTCTAAAATAAAACAAAATAAAAACTTTTAAAAAGAGAAAATAAATGTGTGTAAAAGAGAGTAAACAACCGCTTATACTAGGAAATGAAGGACAACCTATAAAATCAGGTTGTGCTTGTGGAAACAACTAGCTGAAGTGACTGTGAATCATGATGCACTAATTGCATCGTGAGCCCTGACCTGAAATGTCTTAAACGTTCATTTACTGAGTAATTATATACTTTATTTTTTCTTGCGGCCAGTATAATTAACTACAGTTAACACCCAGTGCAACATCTGCAGAGCACACAAACTCTTTTAACACAGACTAGTTTCACATCTCCGCAACCCCTGCAGAATTTAATAAGCAACAACGAGAACATATTACATTGTACATGATCACATTGCATTGGTTTCTCACTTTTTTGGGGGGCTGTTTCATGGCACATGTTTGGCATCCAGTCAATTATTTGAACCAAACCATTCAGTTTATGATAACTTTTCTAAAGAAGTGATTAGCTGAATAAGGTGTGTAATATAATGTGCATCCAGAAAGTATTCGCAACAAATCACTTTTCCCACCGAAAATTCTACAAACAATGCCCCATAAAGACAACGTAAAAGAAGTTTGTTTAAAATCTTCATCCTTTTTTTTTTTTTGAAAATCACATCCTTTGCCATGACACTCAAAATTGAACTCCATTTGATCAGTTTCCATTGATCATCCTTGAGATGTTTCTTGATTGGAGTCCATCTGTAGTCCACTAAAAAAATTTGAGGTGATCAGTCACTAGAACATTTTCAATTGGAGACCTGCTGCTTTTTTTCCTATTTTTTACAGCGTAGAAGCAGAATTACAAAAAGAAATCCAGAAACTCATTATTTCTCTTCCAAAGTATATCATGAAGAATCATCTTGTGAGAACTCTTGGGAGTCACCACCACACAGATAATCTCCCTGTGAACATAAATCAATGCCAAATGCAGTCTCATCTGACAATATTTCATCCATGCCACCCTTATTACTACATTCCATCTGTTTCTTCTCCGCATGCTCTATGCTACAAACACTAGGCTGAATATCACTAGTAATGGCACAGAATGCATTCCATAAATATTGATGTTTTCAACAGTGTTTCAACAATTTCTCAATTCATCTTAATATTACTAAGGTCAGAAATGGCCACTTGTTGTTTTCACCTTATTTGAGTATTTTCTGGAAAAGATATGCTAAAGATACGCTTTATGAATAGCACATTTGAAATCATAATTCACAAGATGCGACACTACAAGCTAATTTGACGACGCGGAAAGATGGGTTGTGTATCCAAAATGAGTAACGGGCAAACGTGAAGCAAAGAGGAGGTAAAGTGTCTCATCAATATTTGCTCCAATGAGCATGTTTCGAAAATGCTAGAAAAAACGGACAAGAACCATATATTCATGAAGCATTGTTCTCATCAAAGGACCTGTGTTTGCCCATTATTTGGTACAGACGACAGAACTGCCATATATTTTGCAGCAGATCTTCGTTTCTGCATAGAACGGAGGAAATCCTGGTGCTGTTTTGAATGTTTTGAACATTTTATGAGCTCTTCGTGAGTTTTCAGCTGGTAAAAATAAAACCATTTTATCATTAGCATTTAATCCAACACACAGCATTGTTTTGAATGTTCGGTAAGCAGCTCCTACGTCATATAAACCGACCAATCAGGTTGTGACCATCTGTCTCCCTATGCCTTTGGTTGTAACTTTAGATTCACTGTTAAAAATGCCAGTGTGAACGCTAAGTGGACCAGGACAATATGTTTTGTTTTTGTTTTTTGGTCCGGACCAAACAAACCGAACTACAAGTGTGAACGCACCCTTAGGAAGAGCTGCCTCCGCGGATGCAATGCACAATGGGGCGGTTCACAATAATAAAAACAAGGGCC